>NC_140777.1:57022578-57622578 GCF_044657685.1 Stegodyphus dumicola
AATATTTTATTCATCGGCAATACACATTTTCATGCACATATCGTGAGAATTCTTTACATCACATTTACTAAAAGTTTCTGACATGATTCATGCCTTCACCAATTCTTCGATAAAAGAGCGGCAGACTACTGGATGAAGATAATGCCTGTCATTATTGACTAAGGTCTTGGAGAGCATATATGATCCCCAACTGCCCAATTTCATACCAGTTTCAATGGAAAACAGGCCATGAAAGATGATCCCAAGGTCTCCTACCCCTCTTCTCTTAACAGTAAATCTATCAAGACTTTTCAGCACTTCAAGTGACCCATTACCAAAAAGACACTACATATTTACAAACATGCATCTCTAAATCCAGGCCAAACAATACGGCATCTGGCGCCACTAAACATCACAATGAACAAGATGGATACAATTTCTTTTCTATATGTTAGCACTAAGTATTTTGTACAAGAGTAAAAAATTTTACAAATGTACAGAAATGTAATTTTTTTAATCATTTATAATTCAGAAATTATCCTACAAGATGTCATCAAAATTTATTCTTTGATGATAAATCTACTGAATATTTCTCTCGCTGAATATGCAAAATCTGCATCAGTATTAAAGTATATACATGTCATAATAAAAGCAAAGGAAAAACGGAACACTGTAGATGCGTAGTTATCCTATATTGAAGAGGAAGTAATCTGATTGCGTCGTAAGCTAATGTGTTGACTTCGTAAATAAAACTTGGCAGTAGAAGCGATTTTAATTCCATTTTTATTTCCAATTGATATTTGTGGCCACAATCACTTGGCACTCTAGTCGTGCCTTTCCACAGAAGATTTACATTTTTGATATTGTTGAGATAGAAAGCAAGCGAGCGAAATCAGATCTTAGCAGAGTAAAGAGAAAAGCTGAAGTGCGTCGTTATGAAAGATGGAGGCACGCGAAAGAGCAAAGTTTTGGTTTACAAGGACAGTTTCAATTCCATCAGATTACGTCATCAGAGCTGCGCCGATCATAGAGTAATCTAGAAATGACGCAATGTAAAGAAGTTATTACGATTTTAGAATAGAGAGGAAGAATTAATGTTTTATAGTTTAATCTATAATTTTGATTCATATATTTTTATCTTACACACATATATATTTGGAAAAAAGACAAAACATTCTCACTTAATTTAGTTATTGTTACTTGATAGTAGATTGGTTTGTTCCCCTTGACAATTCAATTAATCTGCAGTCAATGACATTTAAGTTCTTTTTCAATACTTAAAATTTTTACTTTTGTTTTTGGTGTTTTTCCTATTTAGAACTTTCAATGGTTATTTAGGATTTTCAATGGTTTTTTTTTTGCAACAGAAGTCTAGATAATACTAATTTAAGTACCCACTAAATATTTTTTCTCATAATAATTCTTGGTCTTTAACTGAATTTCTGTTACTTAGAGATAATATTGGGAAAACTTTTTCTAATTATACATATACAGTCTAAAGTCGTTAATTCGGACACCCATAATCCGGAATGATCTATAATCCGGACCTCAAAGCTACAAACTTTCTGCGCATGCGTCGCGTTGACGCATGCTCATAGGCGTTTTACGCCTTTACAGCTGCGAATATGTGTGTGCGCGTGCGCAAAATACGTTTACGAATGCGCGTTTAATGTATAATGGATGGTATAAGCTAAGCCAAAATTATCTAATTCAGTTAATGTTGCAGATTGCGTTGTTCCTTAATCTTCGAATTGGATTCGGCTTATTATTTTTTGCAGACTGTTAGAGCAATTTTATAAAAGTAAGCTTGAAATTTTGCTTATGTCAAATAGAATTTCTGATATATATTTACTAATATGTAAAGGATCTACAAAGCGAAAGTATGTTTCGAAGTCTATTAAATAAAAAGTGGAATTGCTGCAAAAAATGGATAAAGGCATATCCTTTGTTTATCTAAACTTTAACGTTTGTTTATCTAAACTTTGTTTATCTCTAACGCCGCGGCGCGCAATGAATTGGAAGTTGATCTGTCAGCACTATCCTTATCTTCAGCACAGATGTTCTAATTTTATTTGGCTTATAATTCCTTACTAAATGTATTATTTCATCTCGATGTACTCCGTCTTTGATATGATTTAAATCAAATTCCTCGTCATTATAATTCGCTTCCGATAGCGAAGAAAGTGACAGAGGTTATTGAAAACGAAAAAATTTCGATTGACAAATTAGTCGGTATTCTCAACACAGCAATTATAGGACTTGAACAGCGGAACTTTATAACTGAACAAGAAATTATGTCTGTTTATAGAATTAAAGAGAATGTATTATCACATAAAAAACGAAGCAACTTAAACAGCTTACATTGAAAGAAATGTTCAATAAAGTAAACAAATAAATATTAAGCTTTTTTTTTTTTTTTTTTTTTTTTGTAAATTTTGATACCTTTAGATCATAATTGTTCTTTATTTCATAAATTATGGTTTCATATTTTTAATTTTATAATTTCTGCATGCCATTTTACCAGATTTAAACTGATGATCTATAATTCGGAAAAATCTATAATCCGGAATCGCCCAAGTCCCGACGAGTCCGGATTAATGACTTTTGACTGTATATAGTAATATATTATTATCTGTTTTATATATATGTGTATAAAGCAGATGCTTATGAATGTTAAAGAAAATACACCCTAACCCAAAGATGCCACCAAGATTTATTTGAATGCGACAAACAACTGAAGGTCTGTCTTTTAATGCATTTATGGGGAATTACAGTCATGAGCTAAAACTTTTCCTCCATTTCATCAGGTTGCATGGTCTGCTCTCTCTCTATCTCTCTTTTTTTTTTTAATGGTAACATTATTTATTTACCGATGACCAAAGAAGATACTACATCATTCTTCAAAGAAGCATTTATTTCATTTCAGGTGAACTTGGCAATAATCTTGGCGCTATTACGATGGGGTCCGGGAAAGTACCAACAAATATTCATGTCGAATAAAAAAATAAATAACATAATCATCCATTCAGGATTCGGATTCATTCTAAATCATTAATCTGAAATACCCACACTTTGCTATGACTGGTACTCAAAATTAGAAGAACTAAAATAAAACATACACTTCTTAGAACTTATGATCAGGTTTTATAGCTTTTTATACTGAGTAAAGCTGAAATTATAGCACCAATAACAGATAGCACAATTTTTTCTAAAATTTAAAAGCATGAATATTTAGGTAACAATCAACATGTAAGACCTTCACATTAAAGGAATAAATATATTACCTAAAAAAATAGGGCATATGCCTAAATTCTATTAGAAATTGCCTAATTTTCTAGGGTTAGGCTTAGCGATGCGAGATCGTACTATTGCAACAACACACCATCTCCAACACGAGTTGCACTAAGCAGTGTGCTGTCACATAAGAGGATTAAGTACTGATGCATATATGATACACCCATCGAAGTAGTTAAAAGCATTCTGAAATATTTATCAAATGTGGATATGTATTGTTTTGCTGAAACATGAAACAGTTTACACTGTCTAAGAAAGGAGTCCTAGAGGTTCTACAACTTAAACATACAAAACAGCTATTAAATTATCCTATATATACTCAAGGAAAAACGTCTAACATAATTGATGTCTAGCCTGAATATAGCTTTTTTTCTATGCACTGTTTTAATCGTTGAAACATGATTAGGATGTGTGTCAGTTAATATAAATGATTGCATTGTCTAAAACTTGTCACATCAGCACCATATCCATACTCATCCATCGTACTGTAATCCACACTCATCCATCTTTGGTGATGAATGACACAGACATGTCACTCACCGTCAATGATAATTTGATACCATTCTGTTTTCCAAGTCACTCTGATACTGCATTAATCTACGTGCATGCAATGATATAAAAACACAAACTGAGACACGTTCAATACTACTGCTGCAATGATTTGTTGGATGGTCAACTATGTAACAGCTGGAACATAGGCTATAGGAGAAATTAGCTATGTTAGAATGAAATCATCATCATGTTCAGTGTTATCCACTGTACTTCAGACCGATGTGAAAAGTTAGCTTCTCTTAACTACCTGTAAAAGGCATCATTAAATCTCTATCTAAACATGTGCCTATACATATAGTTGATTAGACAGCCTCATAAAGCCAAATATCCACTCCTCTTTTAGATGTCCACTAGTTGTACAGCTTATACTAAGATTAATGAAGCACTTTATGCAATGTAAGATGCTACTTTGGTAAACGGTTGCACGGATTTTGGCAAGCAATACGACTTATGGTAAACCCATTGCTGGAGAAGTTATTTATGGTAACTGATAATTTGTTGTCATTTTATTTTTTAAATAATGAGTTTTATTATTATGCATAAATTCTGTGTTTTAAATATTATTTATGGCTTCTAAATATTAACCCGTTCGGTACAGGCATGTCAAAAATGCATCAGCAGCGAACATTACCTCACGGCCAGGTGTGTCATATTTGAATCGCCATTTAATTCACTGTATGGCCGGGCATACCATATACGACTTTTTAGATAGAACGTTTAATTAATATTTTTTTTTGCCACTAGATGTAGCTGTATGTCTGTTATGGGGAAATATATTGAAAGTTAAGTTACCTTCAAGTTTACCTTCATTCCTATGCAAAGTTTTTTATTTTGGAATGAGAGGGAGATTCATGGGTGGGTGTTGAGCAATGTAATGTCTCTTTAACTGCATCATTTGATATAAACAAATGCACCAAATGCACGTGTTCTGGATGCTTTGAGGTACTTTTTATTTTTATTTTTGCGATATAGGTATCTGAAGGTAGAAGGATATACACAAATGCTAATTCGTAGGTGTTGAGTAACGTGACAGCTCTTACTGCCTCATTTCATATAAACAAACAAACATGTTCTTGGTGCTCTGGAATGCTTTTTAATTTAATTAATTTATTTTTTTATCCTCGTATAGTGGAGTAGATGTTCTATTATTAGAGACTTTTTTATTACTGTTAGATTTTTCCGGCATTGAGACGAATACTTTGTATGACTTAGAGAAAGTTTTTTTTTTAATGTTCTATTTTTTAATGACAAAACAAAAGCACTATCTGACCATAGAAGATACACAAATGCTAAATGAGTCAAATTTGCTGATATTCTATTCCTGTGACATTTGTAACACTGGATTTACGAGTACACCCATGTTTCAAAGAATATCATACACTGTCTCTTTTTTGAAATATTGCTTCCTTTTCATTGTTTTCATATTGAATTTTTATGAAAGACAGTTTTAATATTTTTAACTTTTACTTATGTGTTGTATTAAATAAAATCTGCGGTTGTTTGGATATTTTTCCATATATATTTAATTGTGGGATAAAGGAAAAAATATATTATTCTAGAATGAGCATTTAATAAAATTTTTAAGGAAAATATAACAATAAAGGTTTAAAATTAATTCTGACAACTACCTGAATGTACTTCTCATAATTCTTCAAAAATTGGAACAATTATATGACAAATTTAATTTATACGCATTTTTTTCCAAAGTTAGGCTTAGCAGCGCGAATTGCCCGTCCCTGCAAGGCGACGTATCCGGTTAATGTGCCGTTCCAAGAGAACATTTCGGTAACAGACGTGCCCGTCGTGAATGGGTTAAAAATCAATTTAATTTTGCATTTTTATTTGAAATTAAAATTTTATTGTTTATGATATTTTATATAATTTTATGTTGTGGATGATGTAATCAATGATGTCACCTTACTTTAAAAGAAATTGTTTTTAATATCTATAAATTTAATGTTTTAAACATTATTTTTGGCAGTTAAAATATTAAAATACAATTTAATTTTGCATTTTTTTAAAAATGATTTTATTATGTATGATTATATAAATAATTTTAATTCTATGCGTGATGTAATCAGCTCCCTGATTGGTTACAAAATATTTGTGCATTAATGAGCTGTAATCAGCTCCCTGATTGGTTACTGAATATTTGTGCATAGCCGTGCCATTTTAAAATTTTATTATTCATCTCTTCAAATTCCTTAGATTTTATAGGAAACAGATATGTCTCTTTCAAAGATTAATGTTGTTATTGGTAAGTACCAAGAATTATTGGTATCGGAGTTAAAAATTGTCCTTTGAGACCTTACCTTACTTTGTCCAACCTGGCTTTCTTAATCAAAGATTTATTTTATAAATTGCTACAAGGGTCAGAGGAAATTTATTTTAAATTTTTGGAGGAAACCTTGCTAATTGCTTCTTCAATGAAGTGCGAGAGATGTGGATTACAGATGAACATCATTAAAAGAGCTGATTCTGAGGACGGCCGTATATGATATTGTGGTCACGGTGGTAAAAATAACAACTATAACAGTAAAAAAAGTATTAGACATTCCTCCTTTTTTACCGGCAATTTTTTTTCATCGATATTGAAATTATGATTCCGGGGTTTTTTTTTTTTTTTTTTTTTTTTTTTAGTACTTATCAATATACGACAGGTAAAATTCTAAAAAAAAATGCGATTCCGGTTTTTTTTTTGTAGTACTTATCAATATACAACAGGTAAAATACTAAAAAAAAATGGGTACTTTTCCGTTTCGCCGGCGCAAATCTCGCCAAGCAGACTTTATTGGCGACAACATACAGTATACACATAAAACATCTTTAAAAATATGTTAGTTCTAAGAATTCTTTTTAAAAAAGAAGGCATAAACATTTTAATATCGCTTAAAATTTTATAGAAAGCCAATAAATAAAGACAACAAATTTGTAAAAAGACATTAATTTAAGAATTTACTATGCTTTCATGGTTCAACATCCTGATTCGCCGGTTCATATCACGTGACCCCAAGCGATCTCATGTCACGTACTCTACTCTACAAAAATCTAATGCTCTCAGTAATTATCTACATTAATTTCATGTTAAATCTTAATTTGGAACACAAGTTTAAATGCAAGAAATATTTCAATTCGTACGAATAGCTTACTCAGAAATTATGTAAAACTGCAGTGCTTTACTTCGCTAATGCATTCTCATTAGAATTGATGAATTTAACCCTTGACTTTACCTTTTCTATATTTTCGGCTTCGAGTAAGCGCTATGATTGCATCCTAATTGATTTAATTACCGAAAATGGCCTTAGACATAAAACTGAACTATCTGATAAAAATTCTATAAAATTATGTGCCAGTATTGAAAGAAACAATCAATTTGATAGGAAAAAGCTGCGACTTGTTTTGAAAATGAGGCGTAAAAGGTTACCAGCGAGAATATTCCGTTTGGCATCGGTTGTACCATTATTGGCGACTTTATCGCTTGCGCCGGCAAAACGGAAAAGTACCAAAAAATGTAAGTACATATTTTTCTTTTACTTTATAATTGTATACTTCAATTTTTATTAAGAAATTAGGTACTATTCGGTTTTGACGGCCGTAAAAAATCGCCAAACTATTGTTGATGCCAGTGCTGCCAAAAAATAATTGCGGCAACCCTAATGTAAGAAAGGAAGTATAATAGTAAATAACTATCTAAGATTGATGTTTTAATTTAGATGAAAGGTTAATTTCATATTATACTTTTTAATTATTATAATTTATATAAAAAAGGCTAAACATGACTGAATGGAAGCATAAGAGTAAATAACTATCTCAAATCAATATTATAATTTATATAAAAATTGCTAAACATAATAGATGCCTGCATTGCTGTTTCACTACCAAGTTATCGCTAAAGCACAATTTCATCTCGTTCGTTATTCAAACATAGTTTTCTATAATAAATGACGCTTTTTCTTTGAAAAAATTCTTGGCAAAGTGCAGAATCACCCATTTATTTGTTTGCTGCTTTTTACAAGGATAAAAACAATTGGATTTTTATCAATTGTCTTTTAGTTTTTAAGTAAAAATAGGTCAATGTGTACATAGATAAAGTCAAGGGTGTGCACAGTGCCATTCTTGTGCAATTTTAGGACTTTTTTTTAAAGTGAAAATAGGTTGATGTGTACATGGATACTGAGTATGTGCATTTCTTAAAACCACGTTAAGCAGTGGGTGATTCTGCACTTTACCCAAAATTCTATTGCAGACTTTTCATCATAGGCAATTCCCAAATTGTTATTTTTGCGTTGTTGTTTGTGTAAATTGTTGTGTTGTGCAAGATTTAAAAATTAAACTAGTATTTCAATTGCGTCTTAAGAAATATAGAACTATATAAACTTACGCAATCTGAAATCTGTGCATAGGCTAGATTTGGCGTGCTGTTAAATGGGCATGTTTCTTAGATTTTGCGCATACATTTTCGCTGCAATATTTTTACGATTCTCAAAACTGAATAGTACCAGAAATTAATATACTGTTTTCAAAAACTGCCGAGATACTTATTGCCCATATGTTTTAATGTTAAATAATTATATAGTATGAAACTTATTTTAAAAGTACTTGAATTTAAGTAATATTTTAATTCTTTTAAATGTTGGTATGATATTTTTAATTCTATATTCAATTTGAGTAATATTTTAATTCAATTTCACGTTGGTGCCACGTTTTTATTCTTTTTCTTTGCTATATGATGTAATAATTTAACCTTTAGTATTTTATAATCTTAGTAAATGTATTTATTTACATTTGCCAGCCATCTTAAAAAACAACGTTTTCAACAAAAAATTAACCCATTATTTTTAACAATATTCAAGTTTCGAATACTTTACTATGCATAAAATACGTAAAAATAGCGTTTTTCAAGATGGCTGACGATTGTAAAAACCGTGCCATTGTAAATCGCCAAAAATCCGTAGAACCGTCTAACAAAGTACCACACAATGTAATTGCATTTTGCACAGTTTACTTGAAATCTAATTTGTAAAAGTGATTTGTTTAATAGATGTCTTTGATACATCTAATGACCCACTTAACAGGTTTTCCCTAAAAGCAGCTCCCGAAAATAAACCACTACTATGCAACTTTTATCACTGCATACTTTACTGTTCACTTAATTTTCACAATTTTTCTTTATTTTTGATAAGCAATTCTACACGCTGCAATTTCAATTTCAATGGAAAGTTTTCAGATAGATGTCAGTCAAGTTTTCATAAATACCGTATTTGACGGCATATAAAACACACTTTTTTTCCTAAATTTGGTCTAAAAAAAGTTACCTGCGTCTTATACATGAAGGACACAGGTTAACTTTCAATACTGAATGCTATTTTTAACCCGGATAAAGATCTAGACACACATCACTTTTTTTACATCTGCCATAATTATTTTGCGCATGCATGAAATATCTGTCGCCAAAAAGCACAAAAGCTCGAAGCTGATGTCGAAGTTCCAACAGATTCGACGGTCACATTACGTCTATGGAGCCTTCCTTCTTTACATAGACTTTCTATGACTCAGTGCTACTCTGTAAAAACCCAAACAGCTGTCATTCCTGGTGGACTGACTAGCCAACTGCAGCCTTTACATGTATCTGTGAATAAGCTATTTAAGGAAAAATTGCAAGAACGATGGAACAAGCGGATAGGAGAGACACATCACACCCTCAGGTAGAATGAAGCGGCCCTCTATTTCACAAGTGTGCGAGTGAGTAAAAAGATCTTGGGAGGACGTAAAGGCTGAAGTAATCGTAAAGAAGTGCGGAATCAGTAATGCTCTTGATGGAACAGAAGACGACGCATTCATTATTCGAAGAAGGTGATACTAACGATGACGGAAACAGTAGTGATGACGATATTCTCGTTTTTGATAGTGAAAAGGATTTTTATGGTTTTGAAAGTGATTAAAGTCTAATTTCATGATAGGCAACATTTTCCTTGAATCTGTGGGGTTTTTTTTTTTTTTCCTGCTTTATTTTGTGTTATGTTTGATTGCTTGCCGTTCATTCATTTATTCACTATTGAAATTTACATATCATGTTCAAAATAGCTTCCCGTTTGGTAATTTTCCTTAGTAAAAATATGTTTGGTAATTGCATTCAATGATTGTTTATTTGGCTTTTACGAAACGTGAGAACTAAAAGAAACCACATTTTAAGTTATTATGCTATCGTGCGGACTATTGAAACTTTTTTTACTTACGTGTGGCCTTCTAAATAAGGGTGCATCTTACATGCCGTCAAATACGATACTTTACTTTCAGCTGTGCAGCTTTCAAGTAAAATCAGTGATAATGAGATTTTTCTTTTAGTAAATTTAAACCACAGGAAAAAAAAAAAAAAAAAATCTACAACTTTAAATTGTTAAGTCAACGTGAACTTAGCCTAATACAGTAGATGAGACAGTACAAGAAAATTCGGTACTTTTCCATTTCGCCTGCGTAAATCTTACCAAGCGGACTTTACTGCCGACAACACAGAGTATACATGTAAAAAAATTTTAATAATGCTTCAGATCTTGTCAAGCAAATTTTATTGACAACAACACACAGTACACACATAAAAAAAAAATGTTAACAAATGTTACTTTTAAGAATATTTTACTTTGGAGACACAAACATTTTAATATCGTTTAAAATTTTTTCAAACGGGTCTTTTGTTCCCCTTCTCCACATAAATACTGCGAGAGAATTTTCCAGATGATCATGTGCCGTTCCTCTATGTTTCTTATTTTGCCATTTGACACTACCCCTCAGTTTTTCTACTTTTTGTATCTGCATTCCAGTTTCTGGATCGACAAAAGTGTATTTATGGTTCAGTTTGAAATGTTCCGACACTTTCCTCTCCCAGTTTTTTAGTGAAGTATATTTCTATGAATCGGAATATATTATAGTTCCTTTTCCAATATTTTCTTTAATTTCTTCTAATATACTGCTTATGGATCGGTCTTACACCTTCACAAATAAACATTTGTTTCTTTTACAGCAAACTCCACCAAAGATCCACTGTTGAGGTAGAACTTGTCCCACAATGTTTTTACATTTCATAAACATACCTCTCATTCACTTCGGTGATCATTCCAGGTCCGCCTATTTTCTGCTGTTGACATTTAAGCAAAGAATCCACACAAACCTCGCATACATACTTATTCGAGTCCACAACTGTTTCGTGACTGATTTCCAACTCTTTTTCACATTATTTAACTGAGGTTAATTCTTCACTCAACCAAAAATAAACCTCATACACTTAAAAAAACTCAAGATACTTCTTTTACTGTGACAAATTGAAGGTTGCAGCGCCACTGAATTTTCACCTAAATACTAACCAGATGCCACACGTGTTAATAATCAGATAACCAGATTGCCACATGTGTTAATAATCAGGAAATTAAATAATATTTTGTCTAAAATTGCCGGCAATATTAGGCAAAATGTCTTTTGCTTGAAAGAATCTGACAGATTCTTCCTGTTTTCTCGGCCAATCCCAAATTTTCATTGGTTTTTTTCCATCCATTTTTGACCGCGACTTTGTTTTGAAAGTGTGAAGGGAAAAGGTTAACACCACCCCAGAAAATCCATTTGGAGCCGGTTGTATCATATTTAGGGACTTTATCACCTGCGCCGGCGAAATGGAAAAGTAGCGAAAATTTTCAAAGCAAAAGTCCAATTCAAGAATGATAACATGACTTTAATAAGACTTTAAATAACACTTTTTGAAAATGCACTCATTTTCAAAAACTCCAAAAGATCTTATCTTACATCCCGTATATACTTTTTAACTAAATAAGCAATTTTCTAGCTATACAACTGGCTACAAATTGTCTATTTATATCAAACTGCCTACAAAGCAACATACAATCTAATGTTTATAGACCTGTTATATGAAATGCTTGTGTAATTCTGAACAATACATAAAAATGGGTCAAACTTACGTTTTAAATTCTGTATAAGCTCTGCATTACTTTTTCCATGTGACCTCCACGCCATGTGTAAAGGGAATAATATATTCAAGAGTGCAGCACGAAAGATAAGGAAGCTGTGTTTGGGAAACATCTACATCTCAAATTTATGAATCTAGAAATATTAAAATATTCAGAAATAAGCACAGGAAATTTCATTAAAAAAATTCATACTAACTTTTCTCAGTACAAAATCATTTAGTTCGTTCTGATTCTCTGCATATCCCCTTACAAAAAGCATTTACAAGATAATGTATTATGCTGCCAAAATGTGGTAAGCTATGATGTCACCTAAATGTATTTACATAGCAACCCACATATATATGCACATTCAGCATATACACATAAATTTTCATCATCAAGACTGGCTGATTATTTTCTGATCACTGCTTATTTTTGCACTGAATATATTTTTTGATAGGTTATTGGGATTGGATTCACAAATGTATATATGTACATGTGCATTTATGCATGCATACATACACACATTTCACAATCCGGTCCCGACAGCACAAAAGAACCTATTTTTTTTGCTTGTAATGAAGTATAATGGGACTATGGAGTTTCACGATTGAAGGAAAAGAACACACTGCATTTCTTCAGAAAAGAAGCATTTGGGACAATAGTAGAGAATGCAAAAATGAAGTTGCGTTTCTCAAACTATCAAATTTTATGGAAATGCCATGCGAAAAATTATAAGCAAAGTATTAGAATTCGGTATTCCGGACTTTGACTTTTTTTAAGTGAAAACAGGTCACTGTGTACGTTTGGAGAAGTTTGTGGAATGCCAAGCTTGTATATGAAGCCAATTATCTGATTTTTTTGGTGAAAACAAATCACTGTGTAAATGAAGAGAATTAAAAAAATAAATAAATAAGGATTTCTTGAAAGAGAAAAGTTTTATTAGGGATTTTTTTTTTCATTTTATTCACTAGCTGTTCTTTTACGAAATTTTTAGTATACTGATATCTTGAAAATGACTGCTGCCATTCACATGTTAGCTAAGCAAAAATTTAGTCGCCAAAGAGTTGGCAATTTTGCAGAAAGGGGTGTGAATAATCTGAAAGTACCAAAAATTTAAACATTTTAATATTCTATTTTAAATGCATGAAATACCCCATTTCCACCATACAAAAACAATAAAAAATTAAATTTCAAACAGAAAATTTCAGATCACAACACCTCAACATGTTTACCATTTAAGTTTCAGAAGCTTATAAAAAATTATAATTAAATGTAAAAAAAATCAAAAATTTAAAAAAATGCAATTAATTTCAATGTTAAATCCAGTTTTATGCCTAAAAAAAAATCTTAAACTAAATAATGTAGTTTACCATCCTGCACGCTTTTTGGCACATGAGAAAGAGTAGCCAGACATACGCCGAGATCCAATGATAGCAGAATTTGGGGATCAAATTTGTATATGTGCATGTTTCATTTAACACATTTAATTGAGCATTCACAATAAAAAAAAACGGTTAATCCGGTTAATATTCCATAATCGGGGTGAGCACCAAACTTGGCAAGTTTTTATTTGGTGTGATTTTGATTTGGTTGTAGTTTCTGGCTGTATGTTTTCTTGTAGCAAACCTAGAGAGCTTTATTTCGATAATTGTAAGAGTGCGAGTTTAGTGCAGCCAGAAGATTTTTTTTTTTAAATTTAATTTTGAAATACTGTGTTTGTTATTATATTAATATAAATATTTGCAGAAGGTTAAGTTATTGTTGGTGGGAGAATATTGGATTTCAGATGACGTAAAGTTATGAATGTTTTCATTTAATTTTATTTAGTTAATTATTTTTTTAGTTTTGTTTCTTGCATACGGCAATCAAAAGATGTGGAATATTTAAAGTTTTGAATGAAAGTTGTTTATCATGTTGAATTCCATGACCTTGTTTTATCATTTAATCAATTTCATTTACTATTCTGTTTGCACATAATAATAACTGTTGTTTGCACATAATAATCGCTGTTCACCACTGCAAACAAACAAAATCTGCTATTCATGTTTAAAACTCACTTTGCAGTGCTCTGCTTTGATAAATGTATATATTTATTTACTCAATGATTATTTACAAGAATTGTTCATTCTACTATTTTATGATGAATTACATAGATATAACTATGTTTTTACTTGCAAAGCTGTTATCTCATTTTACTATTCTGCTTACATAAAATAATGGCATTTCACTACAGCAAAACTTAAAAGTTACTGTTATGTTTACGTTTAAAAATCACATTTTAGTGCTTTCATTGCTGCCAAAAAATACGCCAAATTTTGAAGGCCAAAATAGTTTGGTGCCAACTTACCCCACTTATAAAATATTAGCCAAAAAAACCAACAAAATGCATGGCACCTGCATAAGGAAAAAGTAATATAAATAATTATGATTAGTCTTGTAAAAAAAATTAAAGAACAGTGGTGTCATCCTGGCAGTCTAAGGGTTGCATCAAGCACAAAAAAATTTTACATAGCTTGCAAATACATTTCAACTATTATTACTTGTAAATATGATGTCAGAAAGATTTCAAGATTTTTGAAGACCAAATTATTTTATTTTCATTACTTCTGAAAATGAACATGCACCCAAAAATCCATAAATGGAGCTAATTAATTTATAATGTGATATAAATCTCATTCAGAGATCTGGAGATTACAAATTTTTGCACTAAGAACAATCAATTTGTTTGAGAATGCATTTGGTTAGTCTAAGGGTGCTCCTTGGATTATTGCCAAGTTATTGCTTCATTTATTGTCAAATTGTCATTTCATTTATGGTAACCTGAGTAGTTGAATGTTATGGAAACCCTATTATGGCGTGATTGGTTGCGTGATTGCGGTGAATTTGACTGACAGAAAAATATTTGCAGGGACTTACTTGTCAGTTAGGAAGTATGTTGCTTATTTTGTTTACTTGTCAGTTAGGAAGTATGTTGCTTATTTTGTGCTGTACACTGTAAAATGGCTGTATGTGAAGAGATTAATCCAAAGTTTCTGTACAATTTGGAAAGAAAGGTGAAAGAAGCATTAACTGACTGGTTAATGAAGGTATACTTAGTAGTCATTATAAGTGTCCTGTTTGTATGAAGGAAATGCAAATGGTCTAATGTGAAGATCGTTCAGATGGCTTTAAATGGGTTTGTCACAAGAGAGGTTCACACAAGAAACGCCACTGACAGTCCAGCACTTTGGAGGATAATTTTTACTCTTATTTTTGTGAATTTATGTGGTGACAGCAGTATACACATTCCAATTCCAATAATTTTAGAAAATTTTTGGATGCTGTTAAGGAATTTTATGTGCCACAGACTGAAGACACAGAAATTTCTGAATATGGTTAAGTCGATATTTCCTTTATGTTATTTCATCGTGCGATTTAAAATGCAGTTTATTGAGTTTCGATTGACTACAAATTTTATTCAGTTTTGGTGATTAGTAACTTTGTTTTAACATTATATGATGTCATCATTCTCCTGATTTTTTTTAAGTGAAAATAGATTGATGTGTACATGCACAAAGTCAAGGGAGTGTGCAATGTTGAGTTTGTGCAATTCTCTGATTTTTTTTAAGTGAAAATAGATCGATGTGTACATGGATACCGAATTTGTGCAATTCTTTGACTTGCTATTTTGGTTTTGTATAGCGCCCATCTTGAAATTATGCCTTGCTGGCCAATCGCCAAGGGACACCCTTAACTATATTTTTATCAAATGGGGTAATGAGATATTTTTTCCTTGATCATGTGTTCTCTGACTGCTTTTATTTTTAAAATAATAGAAGTGGAATAGCTCTTTGATTTTTGTTAGTGTGCATTGAAGTTTTAACTGTTTTGGGGAGATTGTGAAAATGGCCTTTACCCAGTGATTAGTTGCTGCAATTGTCTTATCCTTTATTCCAGGATAAAGAAATCCTTGTCTACATGAAAAATAGCATAAAAAATTACACAATTTTTTTTTTAAATGATAAGTGTTTTATTTCATTAAAGATAAGTGTTATATTTATTTCTTTTAACACTTCACACAATTCTTACTTAATAATTAATATTTGTATTTTAAACTCCTAAAAAATATGTTTTTTTTTTATATGCTGATAATGTTTGCTGACTTACGACAGTTTGGAAATCATTTTAAAAAACATTGCCACCTTGCACTCAATAAGTAATTTATTGCCTTGTAGCTATGTATTATTAAACCCCAACTTATTTATATATTCAATTACCATCTGTTAGCATTTTTGCCCTTTTTAGCATAAAATGTTTTTGTTTAATTATGGATATTTGAAAGCTGCCAATATTCACCTTTCTATGATTACATAATGTCACTGTACTGTCAAAAATGCATTTATTCCTATATAATAAAATCAAAAATACTAGATAGAATGCTGCAGAAGAAATTCACATTAAGCATAACACTGCGTATGGGAAATCAATTAGAAGAAAATTGAATGCTTTGCTTATTAATTGTAGCAAGAAGTTAATATTTTGCAGATTCTGTCAAAATCTTGACAGGGCATATAAAATTGCAACAGACAAATAATTAACTTTAACAAAGGTATGCAATTTCACATATAAAACAAAAAATTGGTAGAATCATGTGCACCATCCAAATGGATGACAGCTTTATTTATTACATGAAGAAATTAATGAAACTTTCACCAATAATATAATTATACTAAATTTAGTCCAAAACTCTCATTTTTAAGTGACAAGGTGAAAATATCCTTCAATATATTAATTGTTGTAAGATAGATCAGTTATTTAACTGTAAAATAATTTATCTGTCTAAATGAGATGTAGAAATACTACTATTATATGTTCATTTTCTAATAACTAATGCACAAAAAATGGGACAATGATAACAGAGTTCATGATTATAATTTAGCACAGCTGTGTTAAAGACATTCAGGCACTAGAAGACAAGTTAAATATTTAATCCTGAAAAATAAATTTTCATACATTTTCGCAAACGCAAAATTAGATCAGACTACTTCCTCTAAGACATTTACGTGTTTGCAATTAACTATTTACTTTGCACTTACGTTTGGATATGCAAACTCTCTGTAAAAAAAATCGTTCAAAAGTGCCATAATCATCACTACTCATAAAAAATACGGTGAATAACCCTCCATTTTAAAGTAGTAGCATATAAACTGCTTATTATTTTTTTCTATAACAGAAAAGAACAGATATTCTTAAAAAATAGATGTTCACGTTCACACCTCATCATAATTCGAATACTGTGATTCAAATGAAACACATAAGCGGGGAAATGAATGCACCGAGAAACTCCACAACAATTTCCACAATTCTTCAATAGAAAAACTACATTCTGCAAATAAAAATTTATCAGAAATTACACGCAAACATACTGTATAAATTCGAATTCAATGACGCAACTTGAATGAAGTGTAAATAGTTGATTCCATGAACATCTTACATAGTTATTATCGAAATAATGATGGAACTAAGTAATGTTTTTTCTTGCAGGAAATATAATTTCACTTACTTCAAAGCAATTTAAGAAATATTTATCATAAAATGCAAATACAATATAAAACATTCACCCACAATTTGCCGCGACTGAGTTTAGATGTTTCGAGTTGCTTCGACGAAAGTTTTTTCTCATGTTCATGAAGGCCTAACTAATAACCTACGTGCCAAATAATTAAAACAGATCATATTTTATTCTCGAGTGTCAAGATGTAGAAACACCTTTTTACTCGGCTTCTGCTAACAATCTTTAAGAAAAAGAAAGAAGAGTAGTGTAGAAGGAGGTGTGGCAGAGGGGAAAAAGAGAGTCAGGTCCGCGCTAACGGCGGCGAATTGAGGGGGGGTGAGGTCAGTGTCGTTAAAAGATGTAATAGCGGGTGACAGACCGCAGAGTCAATTTAGGTTGAAGTCAATTAAGGTTGTAATTCTTATGTGAGTAGGATGTCACTCGGGTACCGATGTTTTTCACGGGGATGCGGGGAGTGTCCGAGAGCGCTAATAAGGCTATTACTGTGGGTTTGTACTGAATGAAAGAAGTTGACCGCTAATCGTTTAATATACTCTTGAATAGGTTTGACTTGAAGGTCACTAGGTGTTTGGAATATCCCAAGGAGCATTGATATTTTCTCGTAAAATTTTATTTTGTGAAATTCGTAATTGTTTAATATTGGTTTTAGCTGCATGTTCCTAAATCGGAGCTGCATAAAGGAGGGCTGGACGAAGTATGGAGCGATATAAAATTAATTTGTTTGTAGTAGATAAGTTGCTTCTTCTACCAAGAAGAGGTAGGAGTGTGATATGGAGCGGAAGTGGGTTGTGAAGGTAAGTTTTGATCTAGGGTGACTCCAAGGTATTTGGTTTCATTAATCCAGTCTATTTCTTTGTCAAATATTTCAGGGGGTGGAGGATAGTGTTTAATGTTTGGATGAAAAGCAGAAAGGATTGAACAAGAAGTGGAATCACTGAAATCAACTCAACGAAACCGCTTATTACCTGGACCGATTTCTTTCAAGTGTACTTCCGAGATTCACTAAACAGAAACCTTTCTACAAAGAACAACAATAAAATTCTGGAATAAAAAAGGGATAAAAGTTGAAAAATAATGAAAACTAAACTCACTTTGATAAGATTATTTTATTACTATTATTGATAGTTCTTTGCTACTACAAAGGACAATGTAAAAATAAATTTTTAGATTGGAGGTAGATCCCGAAAAAACAGGAAATTGTCAGCTGACAATGCCAGTAATTTCCTTTTTTTTTTTTTTTTTTTTTTTTAAATATAATGTGATAAAATGATACCAAATATCGCTCGAGGTTCTTCTATACGAAAGGATCAACATTTTGTTTCGCAAACTTGAAATAATACATTACATGGAAAAATTTATGTTTATATACTAATTCTAATGAAAATTCACAGCTCATAATTACAAGACATTAGTAGAATAAGTAAATAAATAAAAATATGATTTATTATTTTATATAAATATTACAGTACTATTATACAAAAAAGGTAACACCTAATATAACACAGCTATTCTATGACACAGTATTCAAAGAATCGAAATGGAACTCAAAGAAACAGCTCAGAAAAGGAAAAGAGAAAATAATCAAGACTCCCCCGGAGCTAGATTCGAAAGAGCGAATAATCAAGACTCGTCGGAATAATGAAGGCTCCTCTAAGTCGGAATTAAGGCTCTGTCTGGCGCAGCTTTTGGTTTTCGGAAAGAGTCCGAAGGATATTCGCTGCGTCTGCTGTCAAAAGAAGCAGTGAGATCACAGGCCTTAGCTTGGGAATCGCATCCATTCACATCTGCTACTATAGAAAGATCTTATATACTTTTATACTTGCCATGAGTTCTTTCCATCATACGTGGATAGCTTCAGTAAGGGACTAGCAGGCATATGTAAAAATTTAAAACCATCGGAATTGCTCTCTGCCGTCGCTACGAATTTCTTCAAGGTATCAACTTCTTTGGTGACCGCAGTAACTCTGTCATCAGTTTGTTGTTCCACAGCAGAAACTCTCTCTTCAATGTGTTCAACTTTATTTTTAATAGCGTCTATTCTGCCTTCCATAGCCTCGAATTTGTTTTCTATTTCATAGGTAATTTCTAATTTAATTTCTATTTTCAGTTCCTCTTCACCTGCTTCAATCTTTACTTTAACGGATTCTTGGCTAACAGCTTTCATCTCTGCTTGGCTCGCATACATTACTACTTTAACCCTTAGCCTGTCCAGTAATTATCTGCGAATCCCTTTAAAACTGTCGCTAGTTTTGGACCGAACTTCCCGTAAAATGTCGCGAAAATAACCCTAAACCTCTGAAAATTGTCAAGCAGTTCTTTTGTTATTTCCCATCCCTCCCAGAATTTTACTTCAATGATTCCGCTAAGTGAGATTGATTGCTATATATTGTTTGGTAGCTGTGAGCTCTCAAGAGAATTGCAAACGGCTAGACTCTCCGTGATGATCGTCTTAATGCCGCAGGCTACAGCTGCGAAACTTGAAAGTTTCCTTCCCTTAAACAATCTTATCTCTACATATCTTCTCTACATATAATAAAAGAAAAAGTCTGTCTGTGTGTGCGCGCCTTTCGTTCGCGCTGCGCGTAAGCTAATAGACCCACGGCTACGAAATTTGGTACATAGGTACATCTACACAAGAGCCAGTGCACTCACTTCGAAGCGATTTTTTCGAAATTCGAATTCGAATTTTTTTAATTTCATGTTTTGTGACGAAATCGTGTCATTTTGAAACATAATGGGCTATAGGAAAGCGAGATTTTACTCTACACACTCCATTTTCATATCGTCATGAAACGTAGGCACTTAGCTATTTTACGAACTTGAAATAAATTTCGTGTTTCAATAAATCGATTAAATACGAATTTATTTAACAAAGGGAGCTTAACACTTTTTCAATGGGATTTTTTCTAAAAGATTAGTTCGAGAATTAAATCTTTTACATGTTTGCAATTTTTTTTTTAAGTTATTTTAAATTATTTCGGCTTTTTTCCTTTTTTTAGAATTTAAATTTGCTTTTTTACTTTTATACGTATTTTTAAGAATTTAAATTTGCTTTTTTACTTTTATACGTATTTTTAAGAATTTAAATTTGTTTAAATTTAAATTTCATTCCTTGCAGCAATGGCGCAAAGAATATTTAATTAAATATGTATTTAAATTTAATTTTTTAATTAAATTCAATTTATTCTTATGAAACAATTTTATTTTTAAAAATGTACAGTTTATTTTTCTTTGATTTTTGGACACGTTAAACTTTCATCTTTGCAAATGCTTTTAGAAAAAGAATTTTGGAAAAATGATAATATTTTGTATTTTTAAAAGATTTTTTAAATGAAGCTTCCGAGTACATTTCTCACATCTCACATCTTTAAAAATGTGATTTTGGCAACAATTTTCTTGTCTTATTGTTGTTGATAGATTTTTGATGAAATCGCAACATTTTGAATAGTTTCATTCTTTTAGAAATATGGGTTTGGCAATAATTTTTCATCATATTTCTTATGTCACTGTTTTTAAGAGATTGGCATATTTCATTGTCATTTTTATATAAATATAATATATTTTTATTGATTTTTTTTTATAAAGTTGTTCTGTGGAGTAAAATTCTGCACGGAATTTTATGTTTTTTGAGTTGCTTTCATGTTATTTTTTTTTTTTTTTTTTTTTGCTTATTTCACTGTTTATAAGATATTGAAAAGTTTTGCATGATTTTTGTGCTTCTACGGAAAGTTGGTTAATTTTTTAATTAGGATAATTAATATTTGTATTAAGAGATATAGCTTATTTCATTGTAATTTTTTCCCTTGAAAACATAAGATAAAATATCATTAATTATACTTTGCTTTTCAGAATTTTTTTTTTTTTTTTTGCATTCCTTTATTTTATTTATTGCTCATTTCACTGTTTTTAAGATATTGAAAAGTTTTGACTGATTTTTTTAGAAAACAAAGTTATTAACCTCCTTTATACCATTTGAGGTCTCAAGATGAATGCAAAGGGAATTTGGTTAATTTATTTATTAGGATAATTAATATTTGTATTAAGGGACATTGCTTATTTCATTGTAATTTTGTTTATACGTAATAACTTTTTTATGAAGTTGTTCTGCAGAGTAAAATCCTACGCAGTTTTTAAATTTAACGTTTGGAGTTCCCTTCAGCCATTTTTCCGGTACATTTAAAAGCCAGACGAAGGCTCGCTGCGAAGCTGCTAGTTTTCAAATAAATTGGTTTTAAAATTTACCCGGTTAAATTTTAAATTATTACGCATTTTTAACCTAAGTAACCTAAATCTGTATGTCACTGATTATCACCGGAATTTCAATGCAGACTGATTAAACTGCTATCACTAAAATTATATTCTGACAAATATCTGGTGCAATTTTCATTCCTTCTGAGATATTGCTGAAACATTTCGTATTATTTCCGATTTTCTATATTTTTGTCATTAATTAAAAATCTTTAAAACGTTCAGCATTTTCCTATATTCTTCAACTGCAGGCAACTAATAATTATTTTAAATAATTTCTTTTTTCCTTAATTATTACGTAGTTTTAAGAGAGTAATAAACGAAATATTTGGGTGTTTTTAAGGGTGATAATATTAATATTAAATTTGCATTTTACTTTTTTATATACATTCAAGATATTCAGAAAGGGAATTATAACATGAAACCGTTTTCAGTGTATCATAAATTTATTGATTCAAATTAAAAATTCTTGCTTTGTCCAAGAAACACTAGTAAATTTTATCTGAAATAGGAAAGATGAGACACATTAATAACAAACAAAGCAATTAATTTGGAAGTCAAAGAACAAAAATCAGCGCTATATTTTCAAATTTTCACAGACTAGTTTCGATGGTTTTACCGAACCATCATCTTCAGCTGCAAAAGCGCAAATGAACGAGATAAGATATAATGAAAATTAGATTGTGAAAATTTGAAAATATAACGCTGATTTTTGTTGTTTGACTTCCAATTTAATGTTTGTTCGGCTTGTTATTGTATCTTAATTAAACAAAGCCATGTTGTTACTTATTAGCTTACAATATAATTTATTCAATATGGTATTTTTGTAAAGAAAGAGTGTTGCTGTACATTTGGTAAAGTATAAATAAGCATTTCATTTAATAATTATAAAAGTTATTAATTATTTAATAATTAATCATAAGAATATGAATAATTAAATATTTTTTCGGAGATCTATTTTCCGGCGATATTTTTTTTCTAGGGATCCCAGCATACATTTTTGAAGCATTATGCTCTAAATAAATGTCTTGTTTAGACATAGCATTTATTGTTGACAAATCTCCAACCAAAGGAAATACCTTACTAAGGAGGATATTCAAACAAAATTTTTTATTAGAATAAATATTTTCGTTATTTTAATACTACTAATAATATACAAACATTAGTTTAAGTTCACTATAGTTGAGTGAATAAGATTGCTGGATGTTAGTATTTTGTTGTTGGCAACCGAACAGTTTAGCTGCTTGTGGTATTTATGATTTTCTCGATGCCTAACGTGAATTCAAGCCAATTTTATTTAGAAAATTGCCCACGAAGGTGTTCTCTTAAAGCAGATAAACCATGACTTCTTAAAAACTGTAAAATATAATCTGTGGATATTTTCCGTTATACGATAACACGAAGAAAATGATTTCCTATACGAAACATATGATCAGCGCTGTTATTGCCCGCCGTTTAATTAAATGCATCCATCTTATTCCTTACAATTAATTTTCCTTTTTCAAAGAAAGTTTGATTTCAGTAAAATGTACTATTTACAATGTGTCATTTTATTTTGCTTGTTTTTTATGCAAATATTCAAATTCAGATAGGTATAGCGTAAGTTCAGAAAGCCAACTAGTCTCCAAGTGGTAAGATAGCTGAGCACCGGTAAATTCTAGCGGCTGCATGGGGGGTTTAGGGGTTTTTCATAAGTACAATTGATTGTGAATTAACAGTTTGTTTCCCACAAAAAAAATCTACCCCGAAGACTTCCTTTCCCTTAGACAAATAGGTCCTGTGTGCTTTATCATAATCCAAAATCTTAAGCGTAAAAATCTTTTATCATAGCCGATGATGACAATAAAATATTTTCTATCTGATGTGTCAAGTTAGCATAATTGTGTATTTCTAACGAAAGTTGTTTGGCTCATGTTACCCTATAATGAAAAAAGATTCAAATCGGTTTTTAGCTTAAACAGTATTTTCATTATTAATTATATCACGAATTTTATCAATAGTATTCTTAGTATTAATTGCAGGCATGCATTCAAGAATATAATATACACAAAGCTGTGTCCAATGATTACGGCTAATTTTTATATAAAATTTTATAGTATAAAAATTTAGGTTCATAGGTCAGCCATATTTGAAAGAGTACTTGTGTATTATAAGAAAAGAGAGAGAGAAATTTAAGAATAAAAAAATTTACCACGAACTAATATAAAAATGCAATAGAATACAAAAGAGTACAATACTACTTCATGTTTTGTGGATATACTTGAAGACAGAAACATGTTTCAGCTGTATTGGTTCATCGGAGAAAAACTTTTCTTATGAAGCTATTTTTTTCAAATCTTTCAATATACAAGTAATACAAAAGCAGTATAGGAATTTCTTTTCTTAATACCCAACCGAAGAGCTGAGGGGATGTACAATGATTAACATACAATATGTGCCTTGAATTATTTTGCTTTACATGCAATTTCCTTATATATGTAAAACAAAATAAACTTTCACCCATTCCAAGATTTCAAGAACTCACAGAGAGAGAGAAATATCTATAACAAATTTTATTGCTGTCTGACTGATTGCTTCGGAAACAATAAGTCTTCCAACTCAAGCTTTCAAGCTTCAAGCTATTCAAATACGAACTCGTCTCAGCAAAGCCATTTGGACCGCATCTGCTTTGTTAAAGCAAACCTTTTGGGGGTAAAATCATCCACTTCATCGGGTTTTTCAAACAAAGCAGTCAGTGGTCCTGTTACTACCTGCTGACCTAGAGAAATTTCTCAGAAACTTTTGTTCGAAGAAAACGAGTTTTATATTTTTAAGAATTTCCATTCTGACAGCATGATTTTGTTATTTTTCATATATAGATGAAAAGAAACTAATTTGTTTTTAATAAAGAAGAAAAAAATTAATAAGCTTATTTAAATTTTTTACACAGCACCGAGTAAGGAGACGAAATTTAATTTTCTTTATAAATATTTTTCTCAGACAATACTTTAGTGTTTTTCAAATTACGAGAATAGCGCGTTAGTGCATGCTTTTTCAAATCAGATTTATTTAATTAATATTGTTACGAATTTGGTATTTAAAAAGCTAATGATAGTTCAATTATAAATTAAATGGTTTTATTTCTCGCGCAGTGCAGCGCGTGACGAATATTAAAAGAAAGCTAAGCCGGAAAATTAAAACTACAAGAGCGCGTGCTTTAAATAAATAAATATCTCTTTTTCATTTCGAGAAAGTACTGGAAAATTCTAGCGCGTGATTTTAAAATCTTATAAAAGGAGGAAAACATCTCAGTTTGTAGTAGTTACTTAGTTTGTTGTTGTTTAGAAAACTACCGTTGTTGATTATAGCGAATTCGCGGATTAGCGTTCTTTAGCTGTTTTGAATTACGTTCTATTGTACATTTGAGTAGTTAAAAGATAACTACTGTGAGATATTGTGATACTGCATGATAATTTGAGAAAATTTAAGCATTTCTGTTGTGATAATAATAAATTTTTGTTCATTTTTCATCGGACTTGTGCATTCATTTCATAACGAACCCGTACGCACGCAACAATTTTTGGTGTCAGGAGTGGGGTTTGAATGCCAATCACAAGAGCGATGGAAGAGCAGTTAAGACAGCTGATATCAGCCTTTGCTGCATTTAAGGAAGAAATGAAATTGGGCCAGGAATCCGTTAAGGAAGAGATGAAATCTCTTAAAAATGAGATGAAAGCAGGTCAGGACGAAATGAAAAGAGAAATTACCTGCGTAATAGAAAATAAATTTGAGGCTATGGAAGGCAGAATAGACGCGGTTGAAACTAAAGTTGGACAAATAGAAGAAAGAGTTTCTTCGGTAAAAGAACAAGTAGAAGAAAGAATTTCTTCTGTAAAAGAACATATAGAAGAGAGAGTTTCTGCCGTCGAACAACAAATTGATGATAGGGTTTCTGCTGCCGTCGCCAAAGAAGTTGACAGCCTAAAGAAGTGCATAGCGACGGTAGGAAACAATTCTGAAGGTTTCAAATTTTTATCGATGCCTGCTCGTTCCGTTCTGAAACTATCTACATATGATGGGAAGACCTCCTGGCAGGTGTATAGGACACAATTTTCTATCGTTGCGGATGCGAATGGATGGGATTCCCAAGCTAAGGCCTGTCATCTCGCCGCTTCTCTGAGAGCAGACGCAGCGGATATCCTGCAGACGCTTCCCGAAAATCAAAGGCTAGATTTCGAAGCTCTATCCGGCGCTTTGGAGCTGCACTTCGGCGAGAAATGTTTAAAAGACTACAGCAGGCTCCAATTAAAATCTCGTCAACAGAAGCTCACCGAAACGCTTCAGGAGCTCGCCACGGATGTAGAAAGGCTGTCACATCACGCCTTTTCGAAGTGCCCGACAGAAACAAGGGAAATCCTGTCCCTGCAATATTTCATCGATGGTATCCGGGACCCTGAAATACAGAAAGCACTGCGAATGGCGGATGTTAAAGATCTGAAAAGCGCTTTAGTGTATGCCATGAAATTTGAGGCAGCCCAGCAAGCCACCCGTCGAGACCGCCATCCAGTCAGAGCTGCTCAAGTCCAGGAGCCAGGGGATCAAGTCACTGCTCGTCTAGACGATTTAACTAGACAACTGAACGCCTTGAGACAGAATATTGGTGACAAGAAACCGACCGTAAAGTGCTGGAACTGCGGTGCTGAAGGACACATACGACGAAACTGCAGAAACACCCCAGGGCACGGAAAATAAGGCATACGATTTAAACAGACAATTAAATGTCACGGGAAGGAAAAGGACTGACAAGAAACCAAAGTGCTGGAACTGCGGAGCAGAAGGCCACGTGCGAAGGAACTGCAGAATACCCCGAAGCACGGAAATTGAGACCATTTCCCAGCGACGACGGAGGAAACAAATGAATGACTATATCGAGGAACGGAGGTTGCCAGAGAATGAAAAACCTTGTTTTAAAGCGCTCAAAATTTCTACAGTGAGTGGCAACAGTAACGGACTGTCCATCAATGGCCATGTCGATGGAGTTCCTTGCAATATGATCATTGACACAGGAGCTAATGTTACCATCATTCGGAGAGATTTAGCTCAACAGTTTAAGGATAAACTTATTTGGACGCCATCCTCTGTTACCCTTCAGACTGCGTGTGGTGACAAGATCGACATAGCTGGGAAGTTAAACGTGAACATCACGTTTGGAAGTGCCGCCTACCATCACACGGCATATGTGGCGGATATTACAGATCCATGCATACTCGGACTGGACTTTTTAAGGAAATACAATTTTTCCTTAGACTTCAAAAACAATAAACTGCTTTTAGGATCTGAAGACATGACTATCCATCCTCAGAAGGGATCCTCACCTGGAAATGCCGACGCCTTGTCCGAAAGACACAGCTCGGGAAGCTGCCGAAATCATACTAGGGTCGAAAAGAAACGCAAGACTACCAACTCCATCACAAATGCTCTTCGGTAGTGACCTTCGTCTGCCTTGTGACCGCCTGTTTGATCGCCATACGGATGCGCCTTCATCGCCTGAGGAATACATCCAAGATGTCCAGGCCTGTTTTGAAGTGATGCACCGTTCCGTACGAAAGCGAGTCAGCCTGGCGACGGAGAAAGTGAAGTCCAGATACAACAGGAGAGCTACTAGACATAGATCCAACAAAGGAGACAAGGTATGGTTGTGGAAGCCGATTCAACGAAAAGGACTTAGTCCTAAATTACAGTCACCTTCGGATGGTCCATATACAGTGCTAAAAAGGCTGAATGACGTCGTGGTTCGGATTCGTAAGTCTTCGAACTCTAAACCTAAAGTCGTTCATTACGACAGGTTAGCTCATTACTATGGCCATAGTACGTAATGTAAATAATTGTAAATAGTATCAGACCATGGTCCTTTTTGTTTATAAATGTGTATTTAATTTGATTTGTATTTAGTATTTGATTTGCATTTAGTATTTGATTTGTATTTAGTATTTGTTTTGTATTTAGTATTTGATAGCATTTGATTTGTTTAAGTTAGTTATTGCATTTATTGTTTATATTTTTTGATATTGTAATGTAATGTTTATGCCTCAGTTGCATTTATGCCACAGTTGTAAGTTTAGCTTCCTGTCCAGGGATAGTACTGCCCGGGACGTGCAGTCCTTGGGAAGGGGGCAGTGTTACGAATTTGGTATTTAAAAAGCTAATGTTAGTTCAATTATAAATTAAATGGTTTTATTTCTCGCGCAGTGCAGCGCGTGACGAATATTAAAAGAAAGCTAAGCCGGAAAATTAAAAATACAAGAGCGCGTGCTTTAAATAAATAAATATCTCTTTTTCATTTCGAGAAAGTACTGGAAAATTCTAGCGCGTGATTTTAAAATCTTATAAAAGGAGGAAAACATCTCAGTTTGTAGTAGTTGCTTAGTTTGTTGTTGTTTAGAAAACTGCCGTTGTTGATTATAGCGAATTCGCGGATTAGCGTTCTTTAGCTGTTTTGAATTACGTTCTATTGTACATTTGAGTAGTTAAAAGATAACTACTGTGAGATATTGTGATACTGCATGATAATTTGAGAAAATTTAAGCATTTCTGTTGTGATAATAATAAATTTTTGTTCTATTTTCATCGGACTTGTGCATTCATTTCATAACGAACACGTACGCACGCAACAATATATATGGATATGCCGAACAAGCACACTTTCGCACACATACACTGTATATTAGTACATACATAAAAATGAAATAAAATTTGAAAACAAGCAATTTAAAAACTACTGTATTGAAAAATTATTGAAAATTTGTTTTACTCATTTTTTTTCGTTATATACATTTACTTCAGTTTTTTTATATGCATTTACTTAATTTATTTCCTTATATGCATTTACTTAATTTTATTTTGTTATATGCATCTGTTAGTGTTTTTGAAAAATTTTTAGATTTTTTTGAGTATGGGAAAGGAAACGAGATCTATCAGTCGAAGGCAATGAATGTCTCCATGGACGACTTTCTAAGTAAAACGTACTCATGTTCATGTTACACATAGGGGAAATCACAAAATTCAACCAGTTCGTTTGTTTGGGTTCGAATACGAGTCGAAATAGCGATAATCAGATATCTTAGCCAGGAGGCCATTGATTGGGTTTGACAGATTTGGAAACCTAATAAATAGTATTTAATAAATATAATATTATTAAACGAATCGGATTTATATAAACCAAATAAAATTCTTATATCGAACACAACTAAAACTCGTTATAACTTACACTGATAAACTTATGTGTAATAACATTGATAAATTAAAATACTAAACGGAATATACATTAATTCTACATAGATAATTTTTTGTAATGTATTTCACTGGGAATGTCTGGCCGCAAAATCCTGATCATATATACCCTTATTATAAGGTTATCACATATCTGATGGTTTGACTTTTACCTCAAAACACAAGAAATCCAAAAAATTCAGTAAAATTAATAACTTTATTTCCCTGTTGAAAATTCTCTGAATCTTTTCAAATATAAAAGCACACGCGCCAAGCAGTTTGCTTTAAATAAATATATGCAGCAACGAGAAGATGCGCTTTTGACAGCAACTCGTTTCGAAAATCGAAAATTTTTCTAAATGTAAGAGATTTGTCGCTTAAATTAATTTTTCATTAAACAAAAAAACAAAATAGAATCGCATATTATTAAAAGAATTTTATTGATAATTCAGATTCTGAAAAACAAGAACATTGTTGTTATAAAAAACAAAGAAAAAATAAACAACATATTTCATTCAACGGGGGCCAACTTTGGCGCATGAACTTTTCAACATAAAAATATTTGAAGCATGTTATGGATAAAGGTTTATTTGATTATGGCAAAGTACTCGATGGTTATTTGCCTAAGGTGAAGGATGCCTTCGTTCGAGGACTGCCTAACGGAAATTGGCTTGCATACATGTTACACATATGGAAAACTAAGAATATCATCCTGGCAACCAGCTCGTTTGCCGGGATTCTGTTATATATGTAACTGTAACTGTATCTATTATTATCTTTAATCGTAACTGTAATATAGAATAGTAGATGAGTAATGTAGAATAAACCAAGGAGGTTAGAATAGAAGGAGCGAAGGTTCAACTCAAACGGTGAAGCTTGGCGGCCATGTTACTGTTATCACTGTGAGTTGTGCAAGGAAGTCTGTAATTGTAACATTTTTTCCCCTTTTCTTTTTGAAGCATGTCAGCTTATATTGCATATGGATGTACAAATAGATTTTCAAAAAATATTCCTGGGATTACTGTTCACTCGTAAGTATTGATTTTCTTTTGTGTGTGTGTGTGTAATTTCATAAATATGTTTAAAAATATCACAATGTCATGTTGTTTTCTTTCCAGATGTGAAAAGAAAGACTTAATAATAATCGAAACATGTTAAATACATTTTAATGTTTTTGCTTACAGCTGGTATCTTCGTTCCTTAACATACAATGATATGTGCTAGTAATTAAACTGTATGATTTGAACGCTTAGGTAAATAGTTTTATAATTTTCATGAAAAGTAAGAAATCAATTGTTACTATTTTTATGAACTGTAAAAGTGTTAAATAAAGCAACGCTTTCTTTATGCATTAATTATTATTCATTTTTAAGTTTTGTGAACTGTTACGAATATAATTTGTGCATTTGATCGAGATAAACTGTTCAGTTGTTAAAATGTTTTTGCATAAGCTTACAAATTTCTGGGCAATATTGCAATAAACGTAAGTAAAATATTTACACAATTAAACATGTGGAAAGATATATCCAAAAATTTATATAGGTACATTTCTGTAATTCAGCTTAATTCAAGGTAATTTCTTTGAGATTTATAAATATGAAAAGCGCATAAATTGAAATCATTGAATTCACATATATCTGGTTTATTTTATTAATATTTATTTACTTGTTGATATAAGGTTGTTGGTTGTGAAAAAAGCTATTTAAAACATTCATTTAAAAAAAAGCAACATGTTACCATTTTTTTAGATAATTATCTGCTATTAATTTCAGGTAAAAATTATTCTAAGTGATTCTTTAATAAATTGTAATAATATTGCGAATAAATCAGAAATATCACTTCTTAAAGAAACAATTGGAAAGTATACCCAACAAGTTGATAATAAAACCTATACAAATTCTTGAAGTTATGCAGAAACATCAGTTAGATTTCGAACTATTTCTTAATGATTTTCTGTACTTAGTAAATTACGGATATCATCTTTATAACTTTAAAACTAAAAACTAACAATAGCGAAGCATTTCATTATAAATTTAAGATATTTTTACTGGAAAATCCCTGCATTTAACAGCTGAGAAACACGTACGTTTCACTACCGTGTGGCAAATGTTTTGAAGTTACAAACATGGACGCCGCTTGTTCCGTGGAGCCTCATTCCCTGAGAGTGGAGGAAACTGCGAACCCTCCCTCCTTCTATTCTAACCTCCTTGGAATAAACGATGTTTGTGTACATCTTGTAATCATCACTGAGCACGTACCCAACACATATAAAATACAACACATGGCGCAGCTCGTCATTGATTAAAAAAGAAAATCTTTTAAGAACCATGCAGCCTCGGTAAGATGTTCTAAACAAAAACATCATGGGAAGTTGTTTACAGTGAAATCGAAACTTATATCGCTGGTAAGTGAGTTGTTTATTTTTATTGGAAGTGGCTAAAAATACGTATATATAAACTATTTAAAGTCCTAAATTAAATATGGATGGATTAAAGCCACCAAGTAATCTAAGTTTCGAAGGAAATTTAAGCGAAAATTGGAAGAAATGGAAACAAAAATTCCAAATTTATATGTTAGCGTCTGGTGGTATTACTAAATCACCTGAAATTAAAGTAGCTATTCTATTGCATATTATTGGTGAAGAAGCACTTGAAAAATTTAATACTTTTAATTTAAGTGAAGAAGATAAGAAGGATGTTGACAAAGTAATTGAAGCTTTCGAAAATTTTTGCATACCGAAAGGAAACGAAAGTGTTGATAGACATATATTTTTCTGTCGAACACAACATGTAGGTGAATCGTTTGATGATTTCTTAACCGATATAAAGAAATTAAGTAGCAACTGTGGATTTGCAGAATTAAAAGATAGTTTAATAAGGGATAGAATAGTAAGTGGAATTCTAAATAAAAATCTCAAAGATAGATTATTAAGGGAAGATCAGTTAACATTGGAGAAATGTATTAAAATGTGTAAAGGTTCTGAATTAGCAGAACTTCAGCTGAAAACTTTAACTGAAGAAAATAAAATAGAAGCTATCAAACGTAATAAATTTCGACCTTCAGAGGAAAAAAGTCAGCCTTGTAAGAAAGACTTTCATGTAAAACAAAAGCAACAAAGTACTAAATCTTCTTCAAACTATCAAGGAAATAAGTACAATAATCCAAAACCATGTAGAAAATGTGGAACTTTTCATAGGTTATACAACTGTCCTGCTTATAATATGATTTGCTTGTACTGTAAAAAGAAAAATCACTTTTCTAAAATGTGCACTTTTAAAAATGTTAATGTTGTACAGAATAATTTAGAGCATGAGTTACATTATAATGGTAATGAATATATTTTAGGGTCAGTAGAAGATACAAATCCATTTTCTAAAACTAAAACCGAATGGTTTGAAAAACTAAAAGTAAACATATATAAATATTTATTTGTTAAGTTGGATACTGGAGCTCAGTGTAAAGTGCTACCATTGCCTAAATTTAAACAATTAAATTTAAGAGAGAAATGTTTGACTAAATCAAAAGTCACTTTAAATAATTACAATGGTACTACAATTGATGTAGTTGGAAAATGTAAATTATTATGTGAAACATCGAAAGGGGACAATGATGAAATAGAATTTCAAGTCGTAGCATGTGATAAAACTGTTCCAGCTATTTTAGGTTTACCTACATTGCAAAAATTAAACCTAATACAAAGGATTTGTACAGTAAATCCTGATTCTAATGAAAAGTTACCAGAACTTTTAAAAGGATATCAAGATTTGTTTAAAGGAACTGGGAATTTAGCTGGATATACACATCATATTAAATTAAAACCAGGAGCTGTTGGTAAAATAGAACCCTGTAGGAAAATTCCACTTAGCTTATTAAATCCATTAAAAAAGGAATTAGCAAGAATGGAAAAAGATGGTATTATAAAGAAAGTTAACCAACCAACAGAATTCGTGAATTCATTAGTGGTAGTAAGGAAAAAGGATGGAAATTTAAGAGTGTGTTTAGATCCTCAGCACCTTAACCAAAATATACTGAGAGAACATTATCACATACCAACCTTTGAAGAAATTTCATCTCAAATGACAAATGCAAAGGTCTTTAGCATTTTAGATGCAAACAAAGCATTTTGGCAAATTAAACTGTCAGATTCAAGTTGTGAATTTACTACATTTAACACTCCGTTTGGTAGATATTGTTTTTTAAGGTTGCCATATGGACTGAGTTCATCACCAGAAGTTTTCCACAGAAGTTTTTCTGAAATTTTTAGTGATTTAGAAGGAGTTCAAATATATATAGATGACTTATTAGTTTGGGGTAAAGATAAAAAAGAACATGATTCAAGATTAAAGAAGTTGTTGGACAGAGCCAGAGAAAAGAATGTTAAATTTAATTTAAATAAATGTAAATTTGGGCTGAATGAAGTGAAATATATGGGACATATATTTTCTAAAGATGGTTTAAAACCAGATGAAGACAAAATTAAGGCTATTCTAGATATAAAACCACCAAAAAATGTGAAAGAATTAGAAACTTTCCTAGGAATGATTACATATGTTTCTAGATTTATACCTAATGTATCAGAATTGACATCATGTTTAAGAGATTTGTTGAAAAAACAAGTTATCTGGAACTGGAATGCAACACATGAAAAAGCATTTAGAAGACTAAAAGATGTCTTGGTAAATAAACCAATTTTACAGTATTGTGATATAAACATGCCAGTAGTTTTATCTGTAGATGCATCTCAAGAAGGACTAGGAGCAGTCTTACTGCAGAATAATTTACCAGTGGCATATGCATCTAAGGCATTAACAGATACACAGAAGAATTATGCTCAAATTGAAAAGGAAACTTTAGCTATTGTATTTGCGTGTGAGAAATTTCACCAGTATATATTTGGAAAAAATATTACTGTGGAAAGTGATTATAAACCAGTGGAATCAATTTTTAAAAAGCCATTAAATAAATGCCCTGTAAGACTACAAAGAATGCATATAAGATTACAGCCATATCAGTTTGAGGTAAAATATAAACCAGGTAAAGAACTTTTTATAGCGGATGCATTATCAAGATCATTCACTGATAAAGGATCTGATTTCTTTGAAGGAGAAATAGAAGCTCATGTTGGATTAGTTGTAGAATGTATACCAATGTCTAATGGTAAAATGGAAGTTTTTCAACTGGAAACAGAAAAAGATGAAGAACTAAAAGTTTTAAGAAAATTAATTAAAACTGTATGGCCAGATGAAAAATGTATGGTTCCAGAACTGGCAAAACCATATTTTAACTTCAGAGAAGAACTATCAGAAGCAAATGGATTAATATTTAAAAATTCCTGTGTTGTTGTACCAAGAAGTTTACGAAAAGATATGTTAAGCAGAATTCATTATGGTCATTTAGGAGTAGTAAAATGCAAGATCAAAGCAAGAGAAATATTATATTGGCCAGGAATGTCCAAAGAAATTGAAGATTTGGTACTGAATTGTCAAACATGTTTAAGTTTACAAAAAGCTAATACTAAAGAACCAATGATATCTAAAGAAATACCTAATGGTCCATGGGAAGTATTGGGAACAGACCCCTTTTACTTTCAAGGAAGGGATTATGTAATAGTTATAGATTATTTTAGCAAATATGTTGAAATTGGACATTTGGAAGATTTGTGAAGTGTAGCAGTGATAAAGCAATTGAAATCAATTTTTGGAAGACATGGTATTCCGAAAATAGTATATTCGGATAATGGTTCACAATATAATTGCAGGAAATATAAAGATTTTGCAAGAAGATGGAATTTTGAAACCAGAACTTCAAGTCCAAAATACCCACAGTCTAATGGAATGGTTGAAAGACATATTCAAACTGTCAAGCGAATGTTAGAAAAAGCTGTAGTTGACAACAAGGATCCATATTTAGTTTTACTGGAATATCGTAACTCTCCTATTTCAGATGAAATTAAGTCACCTTCAGAATTGATGTTTGGAAGAAAAGTAAATGGATTGATGCCTATAAAAGAGAATTTTGTCCAAGCTAAACGATATGAAGACCATAAACAACATTTACTGAAGAGACAAACCTTACAAAAAAGTTAATATGATAGGAATGCAAGACCATTAAAACCACTGAAAACAGGAGATCATGTTTACATAAAAGAGAAAGGGAAAAAACTAGATGAAAGAGGGAAAATTATAGAAGAAGCAGAAAGACCACGTTCATATAGGATTATAAGAACAGATGGAAGAATTGTAGAAAGGAACAGAAGAGACCTTCTTAAAGGAACTAATCAGGAAGAGTTTGCAATACAAAACAACTATGAGAATGAAGTTATAGATGAACCCGAGATACATGAAAATAGTAGGAGCACTACAAATTTAGATGTGCCTGTAAGTCCTTTAAAATCTAACAGAAGTGTTGTGTCACCAAATAGTGAAAGAGGTATAGTATCATCAAATTTTTCAAATGGACATAACTACATCACTCGATCTGGTAGGACTGTTAAGAAACCTTATTATTTAAAAGAATATGTTTAATTTTACTACTATTATTATTTTTTATAAAAAAGGGAGATGTTATATATGTAACTGTATCTATTATTATCTTTAATCGTAACTGTAATATAGAATAGTAGATGAGTAATGTAGAATAAACGATGTTTGTGTACATCTTGTAATCATCACTGAGCACGTACCCAACACATATAAAATACAACACAGATTCGAACCCCGGACAGAGCCACCAGTTGTTCCGTTAGACTCCGCTCAGTCGCTGGTGGGCTGTCCGATAACGGAAAAGTTCAAAATTTCATATTAGAGAAAAAGTGGTAGCATAGTATAATTCGAAGTTATTGCCATGTGAAGAGATTTCAAGAATGTTTAATTATTTTATTTAGCTTATGACAAACTAAATAAAATAATTAAACATTCTTGGAATCGCTTCTCTTAACATACTGGTAGTTTGACCTGCATTCAAACCCCCGTGAACAAGCTGATTGCATGGGCGTTTTTATGGTTTTAACTTTTTGTAGTGCGAGATTGTTTCCCTTAGAAAATTTGTCACGAAAGCATACCTCCCCTTAGACAGATCGCCTTTACATGCTTAATAATCTAACAAGCCAAACCAAACACAACCCGAGCGAGGACTCGTAGTCAAGGCACGTCATCATGAAAAGCTAACTAAAATTGGCTCATATTCACATTAAACATGCGCAACAAACATTCGCTAAAACTGGTATGCAGGCAATGCATTCATCAGGATTTGAACCCGCTTCAAACTATTAGTATTCAACGATTTTACCGCTACTTCGTTGGCTGCCTTTTGTAGTATCTATAAGAAAAGTAATCGCAAAGACACAATCATTGCGTACCGACGGATGAACTAAGTTCCGAATTTAAAGAATAACTTTCATTCGTGCTATTGCTGTTAGCATTGACATTTGGACAGATGTTAATTTATTTTAAATTCTTTTAATGTAATTAATTTATATCTTTAAATAATTGATCTTCTGATTGTAATTTTTTGTGCGCAGTATATCTAACCCTTTCGTACACTAACTGTTTTAATTAATTTACACTCCATTAATTTTAAGAGATTTTATATCGATAGATTTCTTTCCAAAAATGTTTCAAGGATTACATATTTTTTTCTTTAGATTTCAAAACATTTTGTATTTAAAATCTTAATAATAAAATTTTTAAAACAAATATTTCTAGAAATTCCTTCGGCGTATTCATTTATTCCATTTAGTTGAAGTTTCGAGTAGAATATCTTCCTTTCAACATTCATATAATTTTTATATGTCAGTTCGCCATTTCTATGGAGCATAGAGCCACATATACGAGTACAAAACTCAGGCATGCTGAAAGCACAGTTTTAACATTTAAGAATGTAAAAAGAAGAATATACCATTATAATATTGCATTATAATACCATTATAATGCGCATTTGAAATACGAAGGCAAACAAGAAAGCTGGTTGCAACATTTTATATTTTTTCCTGACGAATCAGAAATTGTAATCATTTTTCAATACAAAAATAAAATATTTGATTCTATAACATATAGGCATAAAGGCGTCCTCCGTTACAATTCTTATTTTTTCTTGTTTCTACTAAAATTCGGCAATGTACTATAACAACGTCGGATCCTGTTTGACTTTCATTTGTATAAAGTACCACAAGGCAAACAGTTGTAAAACGATTGATCTTCTTTCGCAAACTTTTAGTCGGCACACAGATAATACATACCTGCTGTCTGACAAAGATACTTCACTCTAAGGACTTTTTCCTAAAGTGCTCTTTTGAAAGAGACTTCACACCCTATTAAGAGCTTTGTGTCAACTGACAGCCGCCTGCAGAAAGGTAGGGGAAGGAAGACCAGATCGCGTCGTCTAAACACGTCTTAAGCAATCTTCGCAAAATTCGGGCTTCGTGTATACACGTCTTAAGCATTTTTCGTGCGATTTGAAATTCGTGTAAAGACGTCTTAAGCATTTTTAAAGAAATTCCAAAAACGTTCAAACACGTCTTAAGCAGTTAAAGGGTTAACAGAATAAGAATATTTCATCGCTTCTTCAAATGCAGCAAAGGCTGCCATGAAATTGCCTTAATTGTTCTTCCATTGCTCTTGTGATTGGTCTTCAGATCCCACCGCTGTCACCAAAACGTGTTGCGTGCGTACGGGTTTATAATAGATTCAATGTACACTGCTAAAAAAAAAAATGGGACAGTGCTATATCTCCCGTTCTACTGGGCCGATCGACAAAATTCAAACTGCGTTTTTCATGTCTCGAAGGCGCGACTTAGGATATATATTAGATTTATATATAGCACTATTCTAACATAGGTATTTTGACACAAAATCGGACTTTTTCTGAAATAACATACCAATTTTTTTCCATATTTCGATTCTACGACTCAAATTATGCCAGAATACCAAGTTTTGTAAAAATCGCACGACTAGTTTTTAAAATATTAGCTCTCAAAATTTTAGCTCCTCAATGTTAATTGAATTTGGCAAATATTTATTAATATCTCTTTTTTTATTTAACTTTTTTGATTTTTTCTCTCACATTTCGAAATTTAGGTTCATTCCAAATGAAATTTACCCATTTTTTGTGTTTTATTTTTTAAATTTCTATTTTTAAATAATTTTTATAAATTTTTCGAAAAATATTTTGAATTATAACCTATAAAATTTTTACCATCATCATAAAGTAGGTGTATTTTTAAGCATATCTGCAAAAAATTAGACTTTTTTATTCAAAATTTTCTAAGATATACACGAATTTACATATTTTCGCGTTTTGAAATTTGGCATCTTTTTTTTGAGCGATAATAACGCCAAATGTGGTCTATGGATTTTTGTTACACTGAATTGCCATAGCTATTTTTAACCTTAAATTTCAAGTAAAATTTTACGGAGAATTAATTATATGAATTTTTTCCCCTCAATAAGGCGTAATAAATATTTATTAATACTATATGAAAAGCTATTTTTTTAAATTATAGATGATATTATTAAAATTTTTAACAATTTTTTTAAATTTCTCTCTTTTTTCCTTTTTTTTAAAAAATAAGAGTACATTTTTCTAAGAGTAAATTTTTACCTTCGGAGTTTTATCGTCTGCTACTTTAATTCGTTTAAATCCAATTGTCTAAAACTGAGAATTTTCGTTTAATGTTTATTTGAATTTTATGACATTAACTGCATAATTTATTTCTAAACAAACTGTTGCTTTTGAAGTGGCTGAAAGAGCGACAGATACTACCATCCATATTTTTAAAGCACAGTATATTTTTATAGAAACATAAGATTTAGAATAATCATTTATATAAGTCAAATTATGATATAAACATACAACCCTCTAGAGACTGAATTAGTGGAAGTTCAATGGTTATGTAGAAATGATCTGCAGCTATATAATGGCTGGATAAGTCAGCAGCTTCTGTGGACAAGTAAGAATAATTATATAAACGACACACAACATTCTGGATTCAATTAACAACGAGGATACGATGTTTATTAAATGAATTTAAGAAGTTTTAACACATAAAAAAACAAACTCATTTTTTATCCTAAAATGTATTTTTGTTCGCAGCGTATTTTCATTATATCCTTAAAATTCAAATTTAGAATGTAATTGTCAAGAATTGAATCCTAATCATCAGTAATATAATAAGTAATCATTACGGTTATTAATAATCCTTCTTATAAAGTAATTGCAAATATTTCAAAAAACTTTCTCTCTGAATGCAAATATTTTTCTATGCAAAATTTTTAATTTTATATTAATCAAGATTGCACACGATATTATTTATTTGCACTTCAATTTTTACCGTCAGCTCTAGTAGAAGTTACAAATCAATTATATTTAATTAAGGATTGGATTGGATTATTTAATGATGGCAAAGCACACGAGGGCTATAAGCCTAAAGGGAGGGATGCCTTCGTGGAGGACTTTCTAAGGTAAACTGGCTCGTATACACGTTACACATGGGGAAAACCACGAAAACGCCCAAGCAGCCAGCCCGTTCGCGGGATTCGAACTTCAGACCGAACTACCAGTGCTCAGCGTCTTTACCGCTCGGCCGCTGGTGGGCTATTTAATTAAGGAACGACCATCGAAATTTAGAAACAGCGTACCGTAACAGCAAGTCAAGTATTGGCGCCGCATCTTTCATGTTACTTCCGATTGGCAAGCTACATGATTTTTAATGAGTATTCGGGTTTTGCTAGTAACTTCATTTGGAAATCGCGCTTAAACTACGTTAGTTGGTTATTTAAACATAGAAAGAACATGGGAGCTATTTGGTTAAGATGCTTTCATAGAAAACCTTTGTAAAGAGAGCCTAGAAAACTACGAAAACCAACCATGCAGCCTGGGTTAGACTTCGCAACAAACAATTAGTATATAACAATCTTCAAATGCTAGGCAACTGGTGAGGCTCCAATTAAATCTCCAATTTAATATTTCCTTTGTAAATATTTAAAATATTGTTGTATACTTAGACACAAAAAGCAGAATTTAAGTTTTGTTAACTCGTTAATAAACTACCAAGCCGTAGTGCAAATGAATATTCAATTTCTTTTGCAATAATTGTATTCACTTAATATTCTTGGAATATGAGCTAAAGAAGGAACGTTCTCGGAAGATTAAAGAAGTGTTTAAATCCAGTGATATAAGGTTTGTCTTAGAAGCTCAGGATCAAAACGATTCTGCAATTGCCCCAGTAGTTGACTTGTAAATGGTTGTGAATTAAGCAGATGACTTTTAATCTTACGTTTTCAGTCAGACAACGTATTCCAAATGTTTTATATTGCATGACAATGCATCTTTTCATTATTCAATAACCAGTCGGAGAACCGCTTGTGTTCCGAAAATAAGTATGTGTACTCAATCGTCCTGCATGTTTTTCAAATTTGTCTTCTTGTGATTTTTTTTCTTTCCCAAAAACTAAAGTTGCCTCTCAAAGGAAAGTTTTTGATATTGAAGAGACAAAAGGAGTATGACATCTACTTTTAGAGGCATGTCAAAAACAAATCTCTACAAGCCTTCTCTTCCATTACATGTTGTGCAGTCAGACAAAATGTTGCATCAGCGTAAATTCTATAATCTATTTTATTACACTCTGATTACTTTACTAACATACAGTGAATATATACTAAATCTTTTACTTCAGCTTAAGTCATTCGGAATTTTTGACGGAATTCTTGTCCGAACTAGGACTTAGAAGATAAGTCAAATTAAATATTTCGATAACCCAATAAATTCAAGGTCGAATTTCAAAATTTTATTTTCGAAGGAAGGAGAAATTTTTTCAGTTTTGGTCCATTATCCTAAGTATATTTGCTTTGATTCTTTATTTTTCCATAAAAGCGAAAAATTTACGTATGGTATACATATAACGCATAGCTTCAAATGAAAATTTAATAATATACGGAGTGGTTATAATTAAAGTGTTACATTGAAACGGTCAGAAAACGAAAACTACTGGATCAAATGTTATCAAGCTTGGTAATCGTGTAAAGGAGGTCATAGGAATTTATTTTCCGGGAAAAAAAGGAAGTTCGAAACCTCACCACCAGGGGGAAAATGGCGCTGTATGCAATATTGTTAATAGAAATATGGGTCGGAATCTAACTTAACCTTTTGTTACACGGGTTTAATATGTTGTATACCCTTAAGAAACTTTGAAGTAAGCAAATTACCATTTAAAGACGTTAAATTCGATAAACGTTGAGTGCGCCATCCGTGTAAGTGAGAAATTCGTCCGTGAAAACCACGAATTAGCAATTAGAAAATGTGAGATCGCAAATCACTCGCACAAGTCCGTACAATCTGGAAATAATTTTCTTACAGATCGCTAATTTGTAATTTTTGAAGCCTGAATTTGGCCCTAAAACATAAAGATACTGATTCAGAAAGCTTTTAATCGATTTGGGCCAAAGAAATCCCTCATGTTATATATCTAGTTCCATTGCATTCTCCTACTGCATTCGATTGCATAGCAGTCATTCCACACTGTTTAGTGTTGAATGACAGCTACTGTTATAACCGAACCATTTTTCTCTGAAGAGCAGTCGACAGCTGGACCACTGTGATTGCAGCTCACTTAGAGTCAATGTTAAAATGTTTCGTGATACATGAACTGCAGTAACATGGCATTTTAGATACTACGATTTTTATGCAGGGCTGGGCCCCACCTGACGTGTGTCGCACAGTTACTTAGGCAACATTTCACGAATGAACGTCTTATAGGCCAACACTTCCCCTCTTCCCACCAGTCCTCAACCTCTGTGGCTTTTAGCTATGGGGTTTTCTCACAAGCACTGTTTATGGTGATAATCTAAACAATTTGGCAGAAATGAAAAATGTGATACACTGACATATCCGTAACATTCCTCCTGATATGCTAAGAATTGCTGTTGAGAATGCAGTAACAGGATTTAACTTGCTTTCGGAAAATGCTGGACGCTACATTGAACATGCTTTGTAACACTTTCGGAAAATATTAAACATATTTTAAACAGATGTTTTCGTGTCTTATTTCATTTATCAATCTTGTATACAGCGCCATTTTCCCCCTGGTGGTGAGTTTTTGAACTCTTTATTTTCCGCGGAAAATAAATTCTCGTAACCTCCTTTACACGATTCCCAAGTTTGATAACATTTGGTACGGTAATTTTCCTTTTATGGCCATTTCAAATTGGAACTTTAATTATAACCACCATGTAAATTAAACTTTAAAAATTTGACAGTTTGGTTCAAGTCCCAGCTTTAAAAATATATATATAAATATAATCTTTTATATTAATCCTCTTAGAAAGAATGTTTTTTTTTAAGAAACTAATTTTTCTCTCGCGTTATAGATTGTATAAAAAAACATGATCTTTAATATGATTTAGATTGTTTCAGCTGATATAAGAATCGGGTTACTCGGTGGTACAGAATAAACCCTGCTGGACTGTTTTATTTCTTTTTCATTTAGCAAAAATCTTTTAATTAAAATATTTATCCTTTGGACTTCGCTTTAAACTTTATTTATAGTTAAAATGACTAGAAAATGAAAAGCTGTCTTCAGCTGAAATGCAATTCATGTAATTGATATTTTTAAAAATTGACAAGAATGCAAAATTTATGGAAGTCTAGCAATCGAAAAATCTTAATTTTCTTGTGAGTGCACTGAAAATAACTGTAGAAGGAAAGAAGAAAATTAGGGAGAAAAGTAAGCAAAAATTTGCAGGGAAATTTGGCTGTCAGACATACCAAGATGTTTCAAAAAGTTGGACGCTTTTGAATATACTTTCAGGATATTTCAAAGAATTTAGGTGTTTAAAGAAAAAACACTTGAACGTGTACACCAGCAAATACCATCAATTGAGCTTGTGGTTAACAGAAAAGACAAAAACGATATCATTGCAGATTAAAGTGAAGAGCGACTGGTTTTAGACTATATGGTTGTATAAATTTAAATTACGTTATAGAACATCATATCGTATCATAAATTGAGAGTCCCATGATTTTCTCATTCGAATTATTTGAATATTCAGAAGTTTATCCAGTGATGTATGTGGATGTCACCTAAAGACGTTTTTTTTTTTTCCCTCCTGATGAAACAGCGGCCGAGCGGTAAAGTCGCTGAACGCTGGTAGTTCAGTCCGAGGTCCGAATCGCGCGAACGGGCTGGCTGCATGGGCATTTTCGTGGTTTTCCCCATGTGTAACGTGTATGCGAGCCAGTTTCCTTTAGAAAGTCCTCCACGAAGGCATTCCTCCCCTTAGGCAGATAGCCCTAGTGTGCTTTGTCATAATTAAATAAACCAAAACCTCTTTATGAAACCAGTCTTTCCTTTCATCTCATACCTTCAAAATGTTTAGCCTCTAAAGACTGATAAAGGCTCTGACCAAATATTGATGAAATGGATTGAATTGGATTATTAAGTTACGTCAAAGCAGGGCTTTGGAAAAGGAAGGATGCCTTTGTGAAGAACTTTCTAATGGAAACCAGCTGGCATACACGGTACACATGAGAAAATACACGAAAACGCCGATGCAACCAGCCCGTTTACCGGGATTCGAACCCCGGAGTGAACTACCAGTGTTCAGCGACTTTACCGCTCGGCCGTGTGTGGGCCTTTATGAGATGGAAGGCGATAACTTTATTTAAAATGATTGTAAAAAATATCAAGATATTCCGAAAATTTGGATGCTTTTTAATATAGTTGCGGGATGCCTGAAGAAAAAGAGCAAGAATAAAGTAGAATGCCTGAAGAAAAAGAGACGAAAAAATAAATTTTTGGGTAAAATTTAGTATTTGTTTTTATTTTTTATTTAAAACTTTTTAATCTTATGATATTTGATTCTTACGATTTCAAAAATAAAATATTTGACTAAAATATGAATAATATTTAAGAAGCCAAATGTAGGATAAAATTGTGTAAAGCAATGGGCACAATGATAAAACTGTTTAAATCAGTGTATGCAATTCATCCTAAGTTAAAATGTCGGTTATACATCTCTCTTATTCATATATATCTTTTCTGAACGGAACATTGAAAGACGTGTTAATTGTGCTTTACTGTATTTTCTCTTTTAATATATGCAGTTTTCAAACGCATCGTAGTCCGGGTTACAAAGTATTCCTCCGAAAGAAACGCAATTCAAATAAATAAAATCAAATTCTGGAAAATTTACAATAATAAATATATTAAAAATGCTCAATTCGAAGGAATAAATAGAAAATTTTAAAACAATTATCTGAAGAGACAATGCAACACAACCAATTAAAATAAAAGTATAAAAATTTAAAAATTACCTAAAATAATAACTATGACGAAAAAATATATAAAGAAAACTATTTGAAAAAAAATAAACGTTGCACCTTTATTTACGCAGTTCGAATAGGTAAATAGAAATTTTTAAAACAGTTATTCGGAAAAAAAAAAAAAAAAAAAGTGCAACTTAAACAATTAAAATGAAATTCGAAAAAGAAAAAACTACTTAATAAGTTATAATTAAAAATATAATATAAAGAACATTATTTGGAAAAAAGAAACGATGGTGACTTTTTTTCCTTTCACGGGAAAGGAAACTAGGTTGCCATATATTAAGAAGTTCGCCAAGTGAACTATTCTTGGCGCAAACTGACAAAAAAGTGCCAACATAAATTTGTGAATTTCTCCGTAAATTTCGCTCCAAAATTTACAAAATTTCATACTTAGGCGTAATTTGAGTCGTAGAATCCAAATATGTAAAAAAAATTGGTATGTTATTTCAGAAAAAGTCCGATTTTGTGTCAAAATACCTATGTTAGAATAGTGCTATATATAAATATAATATATATCCTAAGTCGCGCTTTCAAGACATGAAGAACGCAATTTGAATTTTGTCAATCGGCCCAGTAGATCAGGAGATATAGGACTGTCCCATTTTTTTTTTTTTTTTTTTGAGCAGTGTACAAGTCCGATAATAAGTTAATAAATCTCATCACAAGAATAAATAACAAAACGCAGGATTTCCCCTCAAAGATATTCGTATAATATCACGCAATATACACTGAAGTGACAAAAGTCATGGGATAGTAATATGAAAATATACAGATGGCTGTAGTATCGCGTAGAAAATGTATAAATGCGAAGTGCTTTGGCAGGGCTTACATTTGTGTTCAAGTTACTCATGTGAAGGGGCTTTGACGCGATTATGGCCGCACGACGAGAATTAACAGACTTTGAACGCGGAATGGTAGTTGGAGCTAGACGCATGGGTCATTCCATTTCGGATATCGTTAGGGAATTCAACATTCCGAGATCCACAGTATCAAGAGTGTCCCGAGAGTATCTAATTTCAGGCATAACATCCCGCCATGGACAGCGCAGCGCCGACCACCTGCACTTAACGACCGAGACCAGCGACGTCTGTGTACAGTTGTCAATGTTCACAGACAAGCAACACTGCGTCAAATAACCGCAGAAATCAATGTGGGACGTACGAGGGACGTGTCCGATAGGACAGTGCGGCGAAATTTGTCTTCCCTGGGCTAAGAAAGCAGAAAACCGACTCGAGTGCCTTTACTGACAACACGACATCGCCTGCAGCGACTCTCGTGGACTCGTGAGCATATCGGTTGGTCCCTAAACGAATGGAAAACCGTGGCTTGGTCAGATGAGTCACGATTTCACTTGGTACTTGGTAAGAGCTGATGGTAGGGTTCGAGTGCGCAGGCCCCACGAAGCCATGGACCCAAGTTGTCAACAAGGCACTGTTCAAGCTGGTGGAGGTTCAATAATGATCTGGGCTGTTTTTACATGGCATGGGCTCGGTTCTCTGGTGCAACTGAACCGATCATTGACTGGAAATTGATACCTTCAGCTACTTGGAGATCACTTACAGCCATTCATGGACTTCACGTACTCAAATAACGATGGGATTTTTATGGATGTCAATGCGCCATATCACCGGGCCACAATTGTTCGCGATTGGTTAGAAGAACATTCTGGACAATTCCAGGAAATGAACTGGCCACCTAGATCGCCCGACATGAATCCCATCGAACATTTATGGGACATCATCGAGAGGTCAGTCCGTGCCCAAAACCCTGCACCGTCACCATTTTCACAATTATGGACGTCTATAGAGGCAGCATGGCTCAATATTCCTGCTTCCAACGACTTGTTGAGTCCATGCCACGTCGAGTTGCTGCACTTCGCCGGGCGAAAGGAGGACCGACAAAATATTAGAAGGTATCCCATGACTTTTTTCACTTCAGTGTAATCAGAACTACTAAAACGTTAAATAGAACACAATCCAAAAGCTAACCCGATCAAAATTTACAGCAGGAAAGGACATATTTTGATAGAAATTCAGCCTAATTCGTAATGCTTCCCTGTGAAGCAGCTTTTAGGGCATCAGCTGACGAAGTGGCTAAGACCCACAGGTGAGTCTGAAATTTTGTAAGGTATATATTAATTATTATGATTTCTTTTCCGATATAACTTTTTCTTTCATTACCAGAATACTTATCATTTGTTGAATATTTTAAATTGAGGATTTGAGATGTTTTAAAGTTGGAGTTTCCGATTTTTATCGCTGGCTCTACAAAAGATTATTCTCGGTTTTAACCATTTCAAGTCCTAAACGTCCGTCAGCAAACCCGCAGTCTGATGACGAACAGAGTCAAGTTTCCGAAAGGCAAACCGTCGTGCTGTGATCCATAAATCACTGAGACATAATCCAGTTAATTTGCTATCAAACATCACTCCAAGGAATTTAGGTTATGGTGACAAAAGAATTATCAAGTTGTCCAAACAGAGCTGTGGGTCAAGATGGAGACCTCTTCTACAACAGAAATGCAAATACAATTTTTTTTTTTTTTTTTAAATTTAGAAGACAAACAACACTTTTTTTTTTTTTTTTTTTGTTCAGGAAACTTGAGGACATTCATACTCGACCATTTAACAATAGTATTCATGTCAATTTTCAACTACCTTTCAATGTAATGCATATCATTGCTTTGGCAATTAATGTATAAATTACTAACATATAAGGCATCCTTCATAGAAAGGAGAAGACATTTTCGTACAGAATCAATTTTCAAAGTAAAAACTGTGACGCTCAGCCCATTTCCTTGAGATATACCTTCCTGTTGCTACAAATCTTCAGGTAGCACTGACCCTATCCTAACATTAAAATTATAGTCTTCAAGAAGTTTTGTACAAAAACCAGAAGATTGCTCCATACTCCACTGTCGTAAAGGTCACGCAGGATATCATTTCTCCATGTCTTATCATATACTTTTCCAATATCAAGACCGTACCAAATAATTCCTTTTAAGAAAAGTTTCGTGGATGGATATCTCTGAAAGGAGAGCATTGTCCACAGTGATCGTCCTTCTGGGAAGCCACTCTGATATCGAAAAATGAAGTTCTTCTCTTCCACACAAGTAGACTAGCACGTATTAATAATTTTGTTTAGGGTTTTATATAAGCAACTGATTAAGGCAATTGGGCGATAACTGGACGAATTCCCTGGGCCCTTTCCTCGTTTAGCAACTGGGATGAGAACAGCTTTTCTCAAGGCGTTTGGAGATGTCTTCTGAGCCACAGAGTGAGAAAAATAGCTAAATATTGCTATGACAAATGTCTGCTCATCATATAGCTAACTCCATTAGGAACTGGGCTTAATTTTTTGTTTGTCTGCTAAAGTATTCTTCATAGCTCATTCATTCTGAGATCATACTTATAAATCACATATATATGAACATTGAATTTAATTGGAACTTTTTCGAACTGCAATTTGTAACACAGAAAGGCTAAAGGATTGCTGTCAGCACTTAATACAGCAGAAATTCTTCACCTAAAGTGTTTACTATTTCTTCCCTGCTACTATTAACACGATTATTTCTTTTTAAGAATGGATAATGAATGACTTTCATAGATTTCTGACATGTTCTGTTTTCGATCCCAAAACTTGCTTACTTTGCGTGTTTGATGTAATCACAGACATGCAGAAAATGCATAACAACCGATTCTGTCTACGTGTTTTTATTTTGACGTTCTTATAAGCAATGAGATTTGCTGAAGTTAAGTATTGGGGTAAAATATTCCATTCCTTTTTTGTTGTCTACTTATTTCATGACATTCTTCATTCCCTTATGGTTTTGGATGCTTCAAGGGCCTTCCGGAGGACTAAGGTACTGAGAACTGAGCAGCCAGTATAATGTTCTCGGTAATGTCAATAACAGCTTCATCCTTTGTTAGTCACCGAGAAAAAAGGGGGAAGATATATTACGGAATGGTCATATTTTCTTCTGTTTCCATCCCTTCCGAATCTGTTACTTCAAAACTCATACGATCAGGCAATCTACGATTTTCATTATGGGCTTTGTTTTTCACTTTCTCTTTACATATGATTACCACCCGATTCTTATTCTTCTCATTAGCATTCTTTGATTATGAAGTCTGCTTGATGTTATCATACAAATAGACGGCGTATTGTTACTTAATTTACGCTGAATATTTAGATCAGTTTGTGTGGCTATTGAGATAGTAGATTTTACAACAGCAGAATAGAATAAGTAACTCCGCGGCCTCAAACTTTTGTTTTTTCGCTTCTGCAAATGATATATTTCTATTGATTTTTATTTGTTGGATTTCTTTTACTCTTTCCCAGTCAGACCATAAATGCAAATATGCTGGGTGTTCTTATTTACAGTAACACAAAGCTGGGCTGATATGCAGCCGTAAGACTTCCACGACATGTTGTTTTTGTAATGAATGGCCTAACAGGTGCAAATATCCAACTTTGTTGCTCTTTAAAATATTAGGGGTTTTAAATGTCAGGATTATGTTTTGTTGGATATAGCTGGCCATCTTTAATTTGATGAGAAATGATGATATTTTCCTTAGTTCACTTTCAGCATTATCAAGAACTACAAAACGAGGTGAAAGGTGTATTCTGTGCATTTAACATTTGATTTCTAACTCATTTCATTATTTGTGAAAGAAGTTGGAGAAGATTCCATACTGAGAACTGAAGATTCGGCATTGATTACATTTGTTCCTGGTTATTCAATACGATTATCTATTTAGAAGTCATATGCGAGACAAAAAAATTCGGGACTGACCGCCTCACCCAGCATGGAATCCAATAAAGAACACAGATTCCTGTGTTAGCGCTAGTTGGACTTATACGCAGACTGAAGCTAAACAGTCGGCTTTCCCAAATGCAGGGTACTCACTCCTGAAAGCTTATCACAAAGCCGCCGACACTAACATCGGGAGAAGAGCCGATTGACACACGTGAGGACAACGAAATGCCTTCTGTTTAGCTGAAACAGAGGGTAAAGCAGTACATTGGGGATGATTCCGGTACCTCAACTAAAAGAACCCTCCTTTCCAACGACGCACAGCATCCACGAGCAGTTTTCTCGCCACTTGAAGCTGGAAACAAGAGCTGTAATAGTATCTCATGAAGAGCCTCAACCTCTAAAAAGGAAAATGACAAGGAAGAACTAGGAAATAATATTAGCTAAGAGGAGGGAAAAGAGGTACCTCAGGGGCTCCAGGATCATGACACCATTCTCACTAAGAAGATGAGCCCCTAAAAAAGCTACAGAATTTCTGAATTGCCACACCCGTACTCACACAGAGTGAACCCCTGAAGAGACTGTGGATACCGTCCTGGGTTAATTGCAAAACTACTGAATAAAAATTAATCCACATTTTTTAAGCTTCAAAATTATATACGTACAAGTAATATAGCAGTGGCAGCATATCGTCATATGAAAAGTCGAGTTCAAAACCAGTCAGAATACAGTTAATTTTTAAAATTTTCTAGTTCTAACAAAGGAGAAGGGAAAAAAAAAAAAAAAAAAAAAAAAAACCCTAATGACTTGGCAAAGATATCAAAACTAAAATGTAAGTAAATTATATAATTTGCTACGAATTTGATTTAGGTTGCTTGGCACCATCTCTTTCACCTAGCTTACCTTCCTTTCAGATGTATGTATAGACGAGTTTTAAGAAATTAAAAGATATCAAATTTATATCTTTTAATGATGTAAATGTCAGCATATTTAGCAAACAAATGAAAGGTTTAAGTTCAATTTTGGCAATGTCACAGCTCATTTTACACAATTTCTTGTCAATAAAAAGCTAATATTTTTATACATTAGCTTTTTATTAGAAACTTCCATTCATTCTCTAACTTAAATGTTTTCAAGTTTTGATTTTTATTACATACTATATCGCAAATAACTGAAATTAATAAATCTAGATAAAGGGTTCCCAATGGGGTCGATATGAACCCCCTGGAGGTCCATGAAATTTTTAAACAGGGTCAATGATGATCAAGAGGTCGAATGGGGGTCAACAGCCGTATTTAATTTAAAAAGCAATATATTTTTTAAATGTATGAATTTTTTATGCAAGAATTGCAATATAAAAAAGTAAAGTGCAGAAACACTAAAACGCAACCAAAAAATATGAAGAATACAAAACTTTCTCAGTCTATACACTGTTACACACAAGCAGCTTGCAAAATGTAAAAGAAGATTTAAATGTTTGCTTCCATGACAATGGAAATTTAAATTTACCAGTATGGCTCGCTGAACCACGATATATTTATCTTGATATTATGATGCAAGAAGAGTTGATTGTACTGAAAGAGGACTTCAAGCATGAGACTTGCTCAAAACATATGGGTATGTTAAATTTTGGAATTTAAAGTCATTCGAGAGAAATATCCCCAAATAAAATTTGTTACTGGACAACATTATTGAGTTTCTTCTTACATGGGGAAAACAGACTTATCAAATCAATAATTTAATATAGAAAACAATAAACAGGTCAAATATTTCTAAATGAGGTGACTTAAGAATTAAGTTAAGCAGATTTATCCCAAACATTAAAACAACTGCCTTAATGAATCAAATGCAGCTATCCAATTAATTTAAATCAAACTTTTGTGCAATTAGAATTAGTGATTTTGTTTCTGAAAACTTATGTTTCTAAAATTAAAAATAATATCAAAAAAACTAACAAAACATTTTTTCAAAACTTTTGTTTATATCATTAGTCTAATTGTTATCTTTAAGTTATTCATGTGAAATTATTTGTATTATGATTTTGTTGTATGCTGCATATTATACAGAAAAAAGTGAGGGGGGTCAATGAAGAAAACCATTTTTTTAAAAGAAGTTGATGCAAGAAAAAAGGCTGGGAATCCCCGTTATAGCTACTTAATTGAAAACTATTTATGGCAATTTTTTTAAAGCACTTTCTGGGGAAAATATTTTTATAAAATGTACTTTCTCATCATAATTAATTATGGATAGAGATACATAACATTAGAAAAAATGCTCAGTATTAAGAATGTGGAAACTGATTATTACTTGTAGCATTTTATAGCTATTTTATAAGTAATTCACCTTAATGGAAGCTTAGAACACAAAGAAAGCTAATTGTAATTCAACTATTTTCTATTCAGCATATCAGTAACTAACCATAACAAGTAATAATGCCAACAAGTAAAACAAAAGTCACACAAGGAACATGGCAAAGAATAATAATTGTAAACGTCAGTTTAAAATGATATTAGCATTTTTAAAAGCAAGCACATTCTCATTTTCTGCTTATATTCTTTTAGTGAAAATTTCTTTCCCTACACAAATATTAAATGGAAAATATTAGATAAAGACATTTCAGTTCCCAAAATTTATTTTAGCAGTTTGCTTACAGCTACACTTAACATGCAGTCAAAAAGTATTTCATAATTGCATGAACATTATTTCTAAACCAATCCAAAAGTTTCCAATACAGTTAAGATTAAGACTTCATTAACCAAGAGTGAGTATTGAAAGATATAATATCAGGATTACTATTTCTTCTAATTGTTTTGGCAAACATCTTGGGAGTCCTGAGTAAGAAAAGGGAGTTTACTAAAAACTATTTCCTGAAAGTGTAAAAGATACAACACTAGGAAGGGTTTAACTACCCTTTATTCTTCAAAGTTTACAGCTGCTACTGCACTTTGGGATACAAAGACCAGTACTTATGGTCTGAAAAGTAAAAAAATAAGAATTGCAAACTAACTAAGCTTAAATAAGAGCTAAAACCTCAAATACTTTATATACTAAAAACAAAAGACAAGAGATATACTAAAAACAAAAGACTAGTAATGCTAAGATTGGCCTTTTAATATTTACGTATGTAGTACGCAGAATGCGGGAAAACAACAATATGTCTTCAGTATCAAGAGAACTAAATTTCTGGCCTTAAGGGCAGACAGCAACTGACTGAAAACTGCGCATGAGATAAGGTAGCGAGAAGTCTCTCTCTCCATCTAACTCATTCTTGGCTAAAGGCCACAACTTAAATACTTAACAGTTTGCAAGCTCAATTTGCATAACTAAAACTAACTGCATTTATTCTGGCCAGAAGTGGAAAATAAGAGGGGACAGTAAAAGTTTTAAAATAAAATAATGTTAGTAAAACTTAAAAAATCCTTACAATAAAATTAAGAAATCACATAAATTATGAATATTTAAATTCTGGATATAAAAGCTGAGCATATTACAACACTTATTATAACCAGCATTTAACAAACCCTGGCCTGTACTTTTCAGCTGTCAAGGAAAACCATAATTCTAGCCTTAGGATGACAAAGTTTTAATACGCTGAGCTCCAGTACTTTGCTACCCAAATGACTCATAAAATTATCAGTTTCTGTTGCTAAAGAAACTTTTTTTTTTTTTTTTTTTTTTTGAAAGAAGCCCAAGTGTTGAAATTCAGTCCCTTTTGGAAAGTGTGCATGCATTCACAAAACTATTTACCTTTTTTTTTTTTTAATCTTTCATACCACACCTTGCTGTTATTAATTTACTCAACTTTTGTTTTGATTTGTTATTTCATTTAATTTTTAAAATGCATCATTTTAATTATTACCTATTAATTATTAATTTAAGTTATAACATTACATCCTTTTTAATTTAAATCGCTCATTATTTGTTGTTTTATTATTGCAAAACAGATTTATTTCTTTACCTCTCCCAATGGCTTTTATAGGGCTCTGGTGCTTCTCGTTTTAGAAACAGATCCTTCGTAATAATCAAAATATACAAAGATCAAAGAAATTCAGAATTTACAATTTTGATAGGCTTATTTTAGCACTTCTTAAAAGGGAATGCTTATATTCCCTAATTAATGTACACAATAGTAATTATAATAATGAAAATTATTAAACAAGCTTGAAGGCTTCATGATATATATCATTTTTACAGAGAAGTCCAAATACATAGCTCTCTTACTTCTTCAGCTTAATAATTTCATTCAATTTAGTGAATTTACCTAAAGATAACGATGATAAGAATTTTCAGTCGCAAAGCTGAATTGGAAAGTATCTTTATGAGAAAATATAACACCAGCATTACTCACAGCATTTGCAAAATCTATGTGAACTAAGAAAACATTTACGGTATATCTGGTCAACATATCATAAAATCATACTGTAGTGAAGACCAACTATTAATAGTTTTATATCTCAGTTAAGTACTTGTATGTTTAAATATAACAAACTAAAATACAGAACGAAATCAAAGAACACAGCACTGTCACAGTTTTAAAAACATGTTTTAACATACTATTTTAACAGTAACTAAAATATACTGATTTTTATTGACAGATTATTATTACAATTTTACGCAAGTTACACAAGGCAGCTGTAACAGAAAGGGGATAAAACTATGAGGCTTCACTCACAATTATCAATAAATCTGACAGTAAATGGAGTATAAAATGAGAAGAATTAAACTTTTACAGTAACATCACATTTCATTTTATGTTTGGGAAAATTCACATAAGAATAAAACCTACAGGATATTTGTGAACATCACAGAACAAACTTAAAATAATTCATATACCAAGTTTCTATGTGAGGAAACAGCTATAAGTATTATGCAATTAAAACAATATAAACAGTCCTAATCAATATTCAAACCTGAGTATAGTACAAAGAACAGGTTTATGTATAAAAATACATATTTTTTCTGGTTTAGGTCTTTGTCACAAAAACATTTTTCATTTAGAGATTGATAAACACTTAGTAGTAAACTTCTTCAGACACAATATGAATAATAAACTAATCCAATCGCACTTGTACCAAACCAAACAGCACAAAGCCACCATGTCATGAAACCCAAAATACCGCGGTATAGTACTGGCGTGAAGACTCTTTTCAAACTAAGAAGAGTTAGTGAAAATTGCTGACTAGATTCTAAAATGTCACTGCTCACAGGCAATGCTGATGTTTTAAGTGTGTTATTAGTAGTCTCCATTAAAGATTTTGTGCCAAAGTAGCTTCCCCATGTGTAATCACCTAAAAAGCAAAATTTTAATGTTACAAAATAACATACACATGAAAATCACAAGTTCAGCATTAAAGTTGGAAATTTATGTTTTTTATTCCACTAAAACTAATATATAAATACCAAAATTACACATGATTGTGTCATTAACAGCTAAAAACATTAAAGAAAAGACAAATTGAATTAGCAAGTCAAAAACGGAGATGTATGCAAATAAACAGTTTACTGATCCCTCAAAAGGCAAGCTAGTTGTATTTTATTACCACTGAGTGCAAAAAGCTGACTGAAACTAAGTGCATTCTGATGCCACAGTAATGCCCCAGTTGTGACAACAATTTAATAAGATTTCTGATATGCAAAGGAAATGATGCTAAACATGTCCAAGGTAATGCAAAGAATGACCACTATTTAGATAACCAAAAAGCATGAGCTATGTACTGCCAAATTCACATCTTGCTCAGCCACCATTAGCAAACCATATATCAAAGAGTTGCTGAGGTTAGTCTGTATTTCTGGGTCACTTTCAATTTTTATACTTCTCCCAGCTCACTGTATAGCTTGTTTAAAACTTCTGCAGGCAGCATTATTTAATGGATTGGTAATGAATAGACTCTTGTTGTCTTTACTGATGAATTAAGTTTCAGCTTCAAAATGATTACATGTTTCTCAAGAAAGAAACAAGAAACACAATATCACTTATCATAATGAAGGAATAACATTCTTAACATGCAGACAGTTTATTATTGTGGGTAGAATAATATTAAATGATCACCTTTGTACATTCTCCAGGCTTGGATTGAATTATTTAATGAAAACAAATAAAGTAAGTCATAATTCCTGTTAATTGATGATAATACTAATCCAATTAATGGTGTAATTGAGTTGTTAATAATTTCCTTCAAATTGAAAATACTCAGTGAATGGTCTGTCAGTGAAATTAATTAGAGCCCCAAGCAGAATGCCAGCTATGGCAGAGAAGAGATTAGATGACTGTTATCATCCACATTCCTTCATGAATTATTATGGACACTTCTTAAAAATTGGATTCATTGGATCTAAGATAAAATAAATAAAATTTTTATGAACATGTCTTATCACTGCCACTTATTTCTAAGAAGTTTTCTTACTCTATTACATTTATCATGTACACAAGAAGTTTTTCTGCTATTCTACAGTTTCATACGCTGAGTCTTGTTTGTATGAACTAAATGATTTTCTTTCCATTTGTTAAATTTTACTTCATTTCATCACTGTGTACCTACATAAGCATCCACTTTGTATATTTGCTTAACATCCATCTTCTTCATTCAAATGTAGCTTTTGGATTTTATGTGTGTACACACAATAATAATTAATAATTATTAATTTCATAGTATTAGAGAAAAGCAAATGAAAGTTATAAATTAAAAGAACTAATAACAATTGCATTTATTCCCCAAAGAAGAATCAGATGCATTTTGATACAGAAATTACTTTTCATCTATAGTAACAAATACTTCCCTATAAAAGGGAAGGAGGAAAAAATACTGAAAGATATAAAAACTGGAAAAGTCATAATGCCATCTACTGAAGGGGGGAGGGAGGCATACAAACTACAAACATTAGTGCATGTAAAGGATTATAATTAGCAGAATTTTTTCTACAGATTTGGAAATGTTCAAGAATATTCAATTCATGAAAGTAAACTTTAAAATAATTTTATGAGAAGGAAATTAAAATGCATTGTCAAAAGACAATAATGATATGATTCACATGATCTGTGAATATTTTATTTCTAAATATAAATTTTATGTCAAAAAAAATAAAATATTAATGCAAAAATTATAAGACCCTAGTTTAGTTTAAATATTATATAATAAGCCAAACTAGCATGAAATGCTAGAATTTCCTTAGGAAATCAAGTATAGAGAAGAATATTTAATGCTAAATTGATGAATTTTGCTAATGGGAGTAAAGATAACTTGCGAGTTATATTTACAAACATTTTTTTTCTAGCTTTCTTTTTAATAGTAATACAATAAAAGAAACTCATTTAACTGCCTTAGTACAATTTGCTGCCAAAAATCAGTTATTAGCATAAATATTTGTTAGTCATAACTTATATCTGAACTGTTGGTAGTATAAGGGATATAAGTGTCTTAATCCCTGAGCTATTCAAGGACCTGCTGCAAATATAAAATATATAAAATTTTCAAAATTATATATATAATTAATAATTTTTGAATACCTTTCCTAAATTTCAACTATAGCTAGTACTTAGGACATTTACTTAACAGTTTAGAATGTAAAAGTTAAAAAATAGAATAATTCAGTCATATTTAAAACTATAATGACACATTTATGTATAAAAAATCCAGTGTCACATTTTTAAATAAACTTTATTAATGGAAGTAAATCATCAATAATATTAATAATACTTACCTAATGTCTTCAATAACAGAGTAGAAAACAGACATAGCATTAAAGGTGTTAAATATTGCAATGTGACAACACATAAGTAATAAAAAACTCTTGCAACCTAAAAATAAAACAAAGCTAATTAAAGAAAAGAAAACTAGTACAAACATATAGATTAATCTTACAAATTTAAGAGGTAAAAAAATAATAAGAATAATTTACTGTACATGCATGAATGCCAACTATTAACAAGAAATGTTACATTTGAAAACAAATACACCTTTTGCCACACATTTTATGTGTATTCACTGTTTTAATTTAATTAATAACATTACATTACTTTTATAATTTAAAAAAGAGTATGACACATGTACCAGCTTATAAAGAAAAACAACATAAAATGATATAAGCCAGTAGCCTCAAACTGGTAGCCCATGGGTCACATGTAGCCCCTGAAGCAATTTTATGTGCCCTGTAAATACATTTTAATTACATATTTGTTTCTCATTTATTATTGTTAAATTTCAAAATTTTAGTTATTTGAAGTCTGTATTTACATTATCATTAAAAACAAACATGAATACCAAACCAGAAAATCTGTAAATAGAGTTAATTAATATAGTGTAATATGAGTTGCATTCAAAGACTTGAAGATACAGATTTATTAACTTTTTTCATATTTGTCAAATATAAACAAGTTCAATTATGACTTCACTAAGAATAATTGCTTTGTTTGGTATTTGTTTGTTTGTTTGGTTTGGCATGAAAACAGATTTTTTTTTCACAACTGAATATTAATAAAAAAAGAATCAGATTGATTGATAATCATCTACAATCTGTGATGAAGATAATTTCTAGGAATTTCTTTCTAGCTACAAATTTTATCAGTATCAAAACAATATTAAGTGTTAAGCTGCAGTAAGAAATATAATTTATAATTATTTACATACAAACCTGTGTATTTTTATGCATACATTTAAGAAAAAAAATTACGAATAAAAGAAAGAGAGTAGGTTGTCATTATTTATTCTCAAGTTTCGTTCTATTTGGAAAATTTCCTTTCAAATCTTAGAAATTTTTTCCAATTTTGATTATTTTTAGTTTAAATTAAAGCAGGTCACATTTAGTGATTATTTAAACATGTTAGAATTATTTGAAATAAATGTCATTCTGAAGATATAATATTTAACTGACAAATATTCTGTGCAATCAACAAAAATATCTTGCAAGTACCAAAATTTAGATTTAAATATAAATTTGAATTTTTCTTTGTGATATTATTATTATTGTTTATTCAGTCATATTTTGATATTTTGATTTGATTCAGTAAGAAAAATTAAAAATTTATTTAAAAAAAAAATTCTGGACCATGACCTGTTTTCAGACTATGCAATGGACCTGCATTACAATTTGAATTTGAGACTACTGATATAAGTAAGGGTATGGTGAAAAGTCAGAATTATGCAAATCATGCTATAGTATCATTAAAAATAATTACATTAAATTATTAAGATACAGCATCTACAGAGCCACTCAGCACATGCAAGTTTGAAAGAGTTAAAACTCTTAAAACTAGCATACAAGATCTCTTTTGCCCTAGTGGTAGAGAATTCTACTCCCATGTCACAGCCTCAAGTTCTGTTCCCGAGGCCAAGTGGCTTTTCGCATTGCACTTCTGATTCAACCTACAGATGTTGCCACAAGGAAGCCTCCACTGAAAACACTGAAAGCAAAGAACACCAATGAGCTATAAATCACCTCAGCCCTGTGGTCACTATAGTGATGCCCCTTTGATGTGATGGGAACACACACCTCCTTCAACCACCTAGCTGGGAAAAAAACTGACAAATTGTGTCACTTGTGCTACCCATGGCACCTCAATCCACAAGTGTTCAATGAGCCCAACTAGCCTTGCCCAAATGAACACAGCTCTACACAATGATTAATCACATCAAATGCAGGGTTTAAAACCTGGAAAGAAGCCCTCCCTCCTAATTAGCACACAGATATGGGGGAGGGTGTTTGGTGTCTGTGGAGCCATTCAGAACTACCAAGTGTGAAAAGAAGCAGAATTCTTGAATCTAGTACACAAGAGCTCTTTTGTCCAGGGGTGGAGAATTCCACTCCCAGTGTCACAGCCTTAAGTTCTGTTCCCGAGGCCAAGCAACTTCTCACACTGCACTCCTGATTCAACCCATAGATGTCGCCATGAACAAGCCTCTGCTAAAAACACAGAACAACAGTGGACTACAAATCACATTGGTCCTGCGCCACAACCAAAACACAGAAATGATACAATCTAATTTAAAATTGATTTGATATACAAATATATGAAAATTGAAAAACTGAATTAAACATACCATTTTTTGAAGTTCAATATTACTTATTCGTCCAGCTTCTTTCCTTAAATTTTTCAGTTTCTCAGGAGCCATATTTAAGTAGGACTGCAGGTAATGTGGCATTAATAAAAATCTGACAGCAACAGTAACAACCATCAAAACCAAACGTGTTGTATCAAATGCATCAGGAGTCATTCTAATAAGAAAAACAAATATTTAGTGTCTAGTTTAGCATATATGCTGCATGCCACAAAATTTTTCTTACACTGCAATAAAAAATATTAAAGTTTATTCCCTTCAAAAAAAAAAAAAAAAAAAAACTGAAAAGTTTCAGTTTTAAATTACGTCTAAAGGAGTGTTTTAAAAACATTTTGTGTGTTTCCTTTGTTTATTTAATATCATGTTCACACTTAAACCATAAAATTTAGTTCAACAGCAATATCGCAAAATAATTTTAAAATGAGCATATCTTTAAAATTTCCGATACAGATACAGAGTCTTGCACCTGGAGATATAAATGTTTCTTTTTGCATACAGTGTTCCCATTGCTCACTTTGAAATTGTTTAGTTTATTAATAAAAAATTTGTTGAAGTGTTACAAAATATGAAATCGATAATAAAACAAATTTCAAATAACTAAAATTAGGGCTTCCACATGCCCATATTCTATCAAAGATTATGTTATTCAAATTTTGATGGCTCTTTGAAACGCCTTCTCCGATGAGCAGGCATTAATAGTATACACTGTAAACGTGCAAACAAACTACCTTGTACAGCCTCCTGGTCTCGATAAAATGCAACATCGGTCATTCAATTGCCTGTTCCATGTGTCTTCATTCTCCCGCTGTTTGGTGACTGTTCCTTCTTGTTCTATAGAGCAATATACGGGTCATCTGCTGCTGTGGTTGCTCGTAGACAACCACAGCATCAGACAACTGTTCCTGTAGTTTGAAATGCTCTCCAAAGTTATGAAATAATGCTGTAAGCAATCCCAAACTCCACAGCTACACTTTTCACACTTCGACCTTCCTCAGTCTTTCCAATGATTCGGCCTCAGGTAAAAGTATCCAGATGTCATTTAACAGATTTATCGTTCAATATTTCACACTGATGCAGCAACTTGACATCATTTAAACTGATATACACCAAGCAATAGTTCCCCCAAAATGCTCAGCTCATACTTCCAGAGATCTTTATACCCCTCCAATACTCCCCCAATACATCTAGCTGCATATATGCACATGTGCTAATGTACCTGACCCTAGTCAATCTCCTGATCAGTCTTTCAATCCACTCTGCCTCTTCGTTCCACTAATAAGCTATTTGTCCAACTTTGTCCTTAGTTTTTGCACACCAGTGTATGTTTGCATGCAACAGATAAGTCATCCTTCTTTTTTTTCTCTTCAAAACCTGACTGTAGCCAGGTTGAGCTAATACATAAATACCATAAAAAGTATGATATTGATTTAGAATTTAAAAGTATAAAATTACTATTAAAACATTTTGATGCTTAGTTTAAATAACACATGCCTAAATAATAATACAAAAATTCACACATATTAAAAAATAAAATATAACACATATTGTTTTGCTACATATTTATGAATTCATCTGCCCTTGTACTTAGATTAAGCAACAGCTTTAGAAACTATACTATTTCATAATTCAATACGACACAGAAATTAAAACTGATACATAATAATCCCAGATTTACTTACAGAGTTCCTGGAATACCTGGCCATGTTCTTTCTGTAAAGTAATGTCTTGCTACAGGTTTGACCCACATTAATACAACAAAGACAGGTAAAATGAAACTAATGTGCAGAAGTGTCCTGAAAAATAAATTTAAAAGTAAAAATATCTCATATTTTCTTTCACTCTACGATGCACTTTTCTCACATTAATCAGAGAAGAGATTCAGCCCATCTACGCCAGTTCACTAAAACTAATTCCTAATTACTTTTCATTCCACAAATCAGTTATAAAAGTGAATGGTAATATCTATACACGCAATTCATAACAACTCAGTTAGAAGTAAATTACCATTTATTTAACAATGAACCAACTGTTAAATTATTTGAATTCGTCTAACTTTAATAATCAACAGGTTTTAAAAAGCAATGATGTATAAAAAACATACATTCATAATCAAACACTGTTACTTTAAAATTTTCTGCAAGTGTTCATAAATGATTGCTTTACAAATTCAAAATATATTTTGTCCCCCCCCACCACACACACAAAAAAAAAATTCTGTAAAAAAAATCTGAAAGGTTTCACATTTTAAATTACGCCCAAAAAGGCTTTTTTTAACATTTTGTGTGTTACCTTTATTTATTAAATATCATGTTCCTTGTACTTAAACCATAAAATTCAGTTCAACAGCAATGCAGCAAAAAAATTTTAAAATGAGCATATCTTTAGAATTTCCCAATACACAGTTCCGTGCGCTGGAGATAAAAAGGTCCCCCCCCCCCGTAGAGTGTTCCCATTGCTCGCTTTTAAATTGTTAACTTTGTTAATAAAAAATTTGTTAAAGTTTTACAAAATATGAAATCAATAGTACAACAAATTCTAAATTTCATATTTGGGCTTTCAGATTCCCATATTCGCAGCAGGATTACATCATTAAAAATTGGATAGCTCTAGGTACCGCTGTTTTATCACAATGCGAGAAACATACAAACATTTATGCAGATTCTTCATTATTTAATTTCTTCAAATATAATACAGGGCGATAATATTTGTTGGCAAAGATTTGAAAAGTGATACGCTGTTTATACAGTTTCGACGTAAAATCACAAAATGAAAATAATAGTCCTTCAGGGACAAAGCACCTTTGGACTAATAAAATGCATACTCAGTCATTAATAACTTTCTAAAATTTATTATAACATTTTAATTGACATTCAGATTCATAGAAGCTCACGAAGCAAACAAACATACTGTTACAAAATGCCCAGCCGTGGTAAGATAGCTTCCCCATATATAACCCTGCCTGTCAAGTTCATCATGAGTTTAAGCGTGAAGAGTATCTTGAGCTCCAAAAGCTATCGACCAAGTCGGGAGCTGTGTTTAGTGTTTTGCCATGATGGCTAGTAAAGCATCTGAAAAAGGGGGAAAGGCTGTTGCATTCTATGGGTTCGTGGATTTGGAGTGCGTTGAGCTCTGAGAGTGATTAACCAAGTCAAGAGCTATATTTAGTGTTTTGCCGTGAAGCTGTCTTCCCCGTTGTAGCTTGATAGGTGAACTCAATACATGATGTCAAAAAACTACAGAGTGGTGAACAAACTCTTTCAGATCTTCCTGTGGATGAAAAGTCTGAAAGGACTGAATCTTTGAATCTTCAGACTGTAATATGGAAAACAAGAATTGCAGTGAAAAAGTAATTAACCCGGGTAAAACTTAGTGAAAAGACTGAGACTGAAATTACTTCTTAACTTTATATAATTTAAAATTGTTATGTAGTTAATTTGTGTATGTAACTTGTAAATATTTGTTTAGTTTATCTTTATTTACCTTATTTGTTTGTTTTGTTACGTTTCTTTACTTACCTTATTTGGCTTCTGACCAAGGATTGTACTGCCCAGGACATGCAGTCCTTGGGAGAGGGCAATGTTACGACATGCCTTGCTGCAGTAAGATAGCTTCCCCGCAAAGTGGATTAAGGGTTGCCAGAAAATGGCATGGGAAGGCAGGGTTCCCAGATTTAGCCCATTTGGCGATATGCCATAGACGGAGTGAGAACATTCTAGAACGAATTCTTAGGGGTTTGCTCAAGAATGTTCTCGAAGCACGGAGTAGCAGTGCATCGTTGAATTTATCACGAAGTGTATCGTCAGTTTATCATGAAGTGTATCATCGAGTGCATCATGAGTTTTATTGTGAAAAGTATCTTGAGTGTGTTGAGCTTCGAGAGTGATCGACAAAGGCGGGAACTGTATTTAGTGTTTTGCCATGAAGCTGTCTTCACCGTTACAGCCTGATGGCTGCATTACTGATTGCTTCAGCATGTTTGTCATAGTTTTCCGATGACTGTAAATGTGTTTTTGGAACTATCTTGAGTAAGACTGGCTAATAAATTGTGTTTTGTTTCTTCATCAGGTGTTGTCATCAATACTCCAAATCCACAAACCCGTAGAACACATCAATATGATTTCTAATACTATTCTTGATATGCATGTCTATTTCTAAATTCAGTAACGAATTTTTTTTTTATCATGAAAAACTTTATATAAATTTCTCAAAAATTATAAATTGCATCAAATGTTGCAATACTACTCCTTAAAAATATAATAAAACTTGTTTTTCATACAATTTATATAAAGTAATCATGCTTCTTAATACACAAATAAAAATATTTCTTAATTATTGATAGTTATTCATTCTAAGAATTATATGTGATGTTTGTTCACTGCACAAAATAACTCCATAAAACAAAAACTGGGGAAATGCGATGAAATAATGCACACTGTTTTCATAAAATTCCCTTTATAATATAAATTCAAATAAATATTGTAGAATGCATTAATACAGATGTAAATTTTACAGTAAAAATAAAACAAAAGTATAAAATTAATAAGACGGCATGTCCAAAAAGTTCTCATCAGTAATATTACATTTTTTATGGGATTAAAGGAGTTAATCAATTTGGCAAGTGAAAAAGTTACAAAGTTAAATTCAGTGTTCAAATTTTTGAGTTTTTTTTAATAAAAGAAAAAGTTATTGTTATATATTTTTATTACAGATTTTTCATAAAAATGAATATTATCAGTTTTGCTATAATATATTATTTATTCATCAGCAATATAAATGATGTCTTCTTCATCAGCTGTATGGTGAGGTTTCATCATTTTGATTAATTTTCAAGTTCTTATACTAATCATGCTTAACAGAAGGAATAAATTTTAGCATGTCAATTCCCCCCCCCTTGTTACAGTTCTGCCTTTAGGATATAATACATGCTGATCTACATTTTTCAATTCTGTGATCTACCTGGTACAAATTTACTTACATTTGAATTTTCATTATAATCACATTTGAATTTCATGGGGTGGAGTTTGAACCTTTCTAACTTTATCCAGCACATATTAAGCCACTTTACTGGAAATCTTGCAGTAGTTACTTTCCTATTAACAACTGAATTTTCTAAAGAATTCTCAGTAATTTTCTAAAGCACCGAGAAAAAATGTTGGTTAACCATTTGGATTACATTAAATGACATTTTCTTTCTGCATGCTTTGATTATATTGTACCAATCATCTGATGAAAAAAATTTAGATTTTTTCCGCATGTGATTCTAAAATCTGAATCATTAGGTAAATAGTTATGCACACTTACCAAAAATTTCATTTCAGTTAACTCAGCTCTTATTTCTGTATTTTGAACATGTTTCAATAAACTTAAGACAGTTTTGATATTTCTGTTTTGTCCAGTACATAAATGTAACAAAGAACATTTTGCTAAATTAATAAAAAATTTTTAGCATAATTCTTTATGAACTTTATTAGGCATGATGAAATTTTTTGAGATAATGAGATCCTTCACTTTTTTGGCCAAACAAACATGTGGTTTTAATTTTTATTGAAATCATGGAAACTGAAATTATAAACATATGAAATTCGCTTATAACAAGCTACATATGTGTTCAGTTTAGGAAAGACTGAAGCTTTTTCAAAGTTGAAAGAAAATAAAAAATTCGATTGCTGCCATTGGATCTGCAGCCAATATGACTATGAGTCCATTCAGCCTCTAAATGAGTTTCCTTTTTAATTTCTGCCATCTGAATTCCCTCTTATCTGAAGCCTGAATTTTTATTAGCACAGAATTACAAGTTTGGCATGTATCCTTAGACATTTGGTTAAAAGGTAAATTACATTTTATAGAGAATACCTTAATATTATTTTGAATACCTCCATATATAGTAATATTTTTATTTCATTGGTTGTATATTTTCCTTTTCAGATTGTAGGATGGATAGTTCATGCATTTTCTTTAGTCAGAACTTACATATTGCTGTTCTATATTATGAGCTTTGGTGTAGTGATTAGTGTAAGCTGGATGTTTTATAGATACTTCTGCATCATAGTGGCCCCCAGGATTGAATCACCAGTCAACCAAGATACCTTGCCAAAATCTTGCTGTGTGTTTGTTCTTATACTTTGTCATGTAATCATACATTAGCACTGTGCTGCATTTTTGCTCTCACCATATGCTCTTTCTTATATTTTCATTTTTGATGAGGTTTCTGAATTTGCATTGTTTATTTAAAAATATATTCATTGCTTTTTTTAACAAGACATTAACAATCTTTAATTTACCAAGTAATGTGGTGGATGTCATGCTATTTTTTCAAGCCTTTTACCTGAGAAACCAGTATGTGAAAATGGCCATGATATGAAACTTTTAATGTTAATGATGAAACCATTTGGAAGTGCAATGCTAAAAATTGCAAAAAGAAGGGTCTCCATGTTGGAAATTGGTTCAGTGGTTCTAGAATATTCTTCATCAGTGCTATTAGATTTATATCATCTTGGACAAAAGAGTTGACATCCATGAAATGGTGTAACAAACAGCTTAATATGTGTGAAAGTGCTGCAGTTGACTGGAACAATTACATGCGATAAAATACGAAATAATATGGATAAGGATTCTTAAAATGATTGTTATTATTATATACTGTGTTGTTTATTTTTACAATTATGCTTCACAAGCTTGGTGCAAATCTAAAATCTCCAAATATGGCCATTATAATAAAGAAGTACCATTTTATAACATTTGTGTCATCTATTTTATTGCTTGCAACACGCCATTGCACTGATCGACCAAATACATAACTTGTTCTTTAGACCAACATTTGTATATCCGCCTGCCCCTCACCTAAAAAATGTCCCTAAAATATTTTTTGCAAACAGAAATACCACGTCAGTCTTTTCGAAAATGTAGCAAAGGAATGTGATCTTGGTTCTTTAGTGTGTAAAGGAATGTGTTCTTGGTTCTTTAGTGTTATTCGTGAGCCATCTTCTTTTTATTTCTTTAATTATATTAAAGAACATCACCTTAAGAAGTCAACATCTTAAGAAAATATTTTGCTCAAGCTGATTATGTAAACTATAAAATGCCTTCATGGCAGCCTCTCTCTGATCCGAAATAATTTTTTGTTCGACAAATGTTTTTGCAGGTATTAAATTTCCTCCTCTATTCCTGTAGGCCAGACATTCTGTTCTCTTATTCTTTTAAAAATTTTGAGTCCAATTATCAGGATTACAACTTTTTTTCCTCCCAATCAATGTGTTTGCTGCAATCAGATGAATCCGAAGAAAAACATAACTGTGTTCTTCAGCCAGACTTTCTGTTAATAAACTGTATCGGAGAATCATAAGATGATTCACTATTTTTCACATCCAAATTGTTATAAGTCTCATTCATCTTGATTTGAACAGTATAATATTTATTTTCTGAAAAATAATAGCTTCTGAAATAAATTATATATTATTCAATGGCAAAAATTTTTTTTTTCATTCAATGGTGTTGATTTTTAATTATTAAGGAAATTAATTTTAATTTAAAAAAACCTGTGAGTGAACCAAGTGCTCTGATACTTCAATTTAATACTATATTTCAAAAAGTGGAATTAATCAATTTGTGCAGCGAATAGCTCATGTGAGCAATGTGCTGACATATAATTATTATAAAACAAATTAAAATACAACAGAACACACACAAAAAAAAAAACTATAATTTAATATGGAGATTCCAGTTTAACATCAGCAGAACAAACAAATAGATCATTATTATTATTTTTTATATAGCTATGTTTTTTAGGAATATGCACATACATTTAAGAGTTATTCTCATTTGGATAATTTTCATTCTTAGTAACAAGCCAATAATTAACCACTAGCTGCAAAATAACCTCCAAAACTTACAAAATCGAAATCAAAATGCTTTCATAGCATAAAATATGATAGTTTGATAGATAAAATAAGAAAATGTTTTATGGAGGGAAAAAAAAGAAAGAATGAAAATCTAAAAGCTTTCAGATGTTATATTATGCCCCAAGGGGCATTTTTAACTGTTTTGCGTGTTACCTTTATTTATTAGATATCATGTTCTTCCCACTTAAACCACATACAATTCAATTCAACAGCAATATATCACAAAATATTTTAAAAACAGCACATCTTTAGATTTTCTGATACGTCTCACACGTTGGAGATCAAAATATTTTTTCCCACACAGTTTTGCCATTGCTTACTTAGAAATCATAGAGTAATCACAAATTCATTAAAGTTTTATAAAATTTGAAATAGATAATAAAACAAATTCAAAATTCAAAATTCAGGCTTTCAAGTGCCTATGTTCAGTTGGAGGACTACGGTATTCAAAATCTGATGGCTCTAGGTACCTTCATTATTTTTTCACAATGCGAAAAACATTCATACATTCATGCAGATTCTTCATTGTTTAGTTTCTTTAAATATATGGCAATGATGGCAGCAGTTTGAAATGTGAACCAAAAGTGAAACGACGCAATATGCCGTTTTGAGACGAATAGCCTTTTGGGTGTAACGCCCCTTTGGCCTTGAAAACCCATTCTGGAAGGGGGGAGTTTTAGTGCATTAAATTAGTTAATTATTTTGTTCCAACTTTTACATAACTTCGAACTGCATTTTTTTAAAGTCAATTTCCACTCATCTTTTTCGATTCTAGGTTTAAAAGCAGGGTTTAAAAAAATCTGTTATTTTTTTAATTCATACATTTAAGGAAAAACAACAGAAAACATTTCTATTTGTCTAATAATTCCTACTTGGTCTTGAATATCAAATTTTGCTGAAGCAAAATAAATATGATGTCAGAACTGGATATAAAATTTAAAAGTTTTCATATGCATGTGTGTGGTGGGGTTATGCAATACAGTGAGAGCACTATTAAGCCGAGCACGAGTTAAACATAACTAACAAGTTTATAATAAAATTAATGAGATGAATGAAATTATTAATGCTGAAATGAACATATAACTGGCGATAGATGAAATTGACATATGCAGCCATAACTCCACAATTAGGTTAATTCGACGAACAGTCACGGTTCACGTAATGATTAAGTCTCACAGAATTGTCAATTACGAAGGCATAACTGGAAATTTTAAATCTTTCCTCGATATAAACCAGACAGGGTATGTCTTGCCATCATTCATGGCTAGCTATAGACATCGTCCGCTTGGACCCAGAACCTAAGTTTTGCAGGAACACATCTTGTTCACAGCATGTTCAAAGCTCATCTCTCTCCCTGCGCTGTGCTGGCATCAGATGACGTCACAACTCTGGGCAGAAGCAGAATCAAAGGGTGTCGAAGAATATGCCTCCCATATATATACACACAAATAATAAATATTATTTATAGATAAATGTTTAAGCAGTAGTTTACTAGAATATTTGCATTTAGTGCTACCTTTATTATAAAATATATACTGATCACAATATGCTAAACAAAGCACATTTTACTTTACCTTCTACAAAACAATACAATTACAGATGCCCATAAAAATGCTTTTTTTTATTGAAAATTTTTGCAAAACTTTTCAAAGCATTCTGTAGATTGTGTCTGTGAATTAAAGTGCATTTTTAACTGACATATTCTGAAAAGAATAATTTTTTTATCAAAAATAAATAAATAAATAAATAAATAAAATAAAAAGATTTCAAGTGCATTTCACAAAGTTTTCCATAAAAGTGGTTATAGATCAATAAATACAGAATTCTACAATCAATAAAAAAATGAAAAATAAAAAATTCTTATTTATGTTTTTATAAAGTTCTGTTTAACCACTTATAAGTTATGCATTATCATATCAGCAAAAGGTCATAATTCTAACAATAGAATAAAGAAGATATGGATGGAAGTAGAAGAAATGAAGAATGGAAAAGTAAATTTACTCACTTTAAAAATGGTCTTTCTGAACAATAGCGTAATGCATCTTTATGCATTCTAGCAAATCGTAAACCAGGGAATGTGAAAAATGAACCTATTAATCCACACCACAGAGCTAGAGTTAATTTAAACATTAACTTTGATGCTGGTCCACTGAAAAAGTAAAAAAAAAAGTTATTAAGCCTGCAATAATAGAAATAAAAAATTCCTCATAGTTTCACCAGCAAACTAAAACTTATTAAGTCATAGGGTATTTCCTCATTAGAAGAATGTTATAATGGATAAAATATTCAACCTCCCATCATAAACTGAAACTGTAACAAAATGCTTGCATAAAAAATAGCAAAGTGTGGTGAAATCATATTACTCAAAAGAGATGGGGAAAAAAAAATAAATTTAGGGATCATACAAAGCACTGAAGGAATAATGAGATATTTCTAGTTACTAAATACAATAATAAATTATAAATAACTAAGCATATAAATGAAGGACATTAATCAAATAATAACAAAATTTTAATTTTTAAATACTTTTATAATACAGTGGAATCTCGATTCAGAACAGGCAATGCAGAGTAGAAAATGTCTTCACAAGAAGATGGAAAGAAAGATGTTCCTACTTATTTGATTCCCAATATTTGTGCAAAAAGGGACAAGGTGAAAAGGTTTGTAGAACATTATCATCTGGATAAAGCACTAGAAAGCCTCATGATAAATATTTGCACCAACAATACTACTGTTTGCTTCAGAAACACCTTAAAATATAAACAGCAAAAAATCACAGTGCACGAATTTTTCATGAGATGAAGCCTCAGTGACTTTCAAGTAGAGGCAAGCAGTAACATTTTGCCCTTTCGGCTTCTGCACTATTTTTTACTTAATGTCCTCAACTTTCCATACAGAGATAGATGAAAATCTAATGCAAGTTCTCTTATTTTTTACGTATTCAGTATTGCGTTAAATGTTGTGTGTGTGTTAATATTATGAAGGTAATATATTTAATGAATTTCATCAGATGACAAAGTATCTTCAGAAAAAAAATTAAGTTTGTCAACCAAGGTGTCACTGTATAACTGTAAAGTCATATCATGTTTCAACTTTACATTTATTTAAAATTTTAAAAAAATTTAAAAAGAGAGAGAGAGAAAATGAGGGGAGAGGGAGACAGACATATCGACATGCATTAAGAAGGGGAGAAATAAAACAATAAAAGTTGAGAACCACTATTTTAAATAAAACATGAACAAATTAATCAAAACAAAGAAGAAAATAATTTACCTGGAATTAAGCCCTTGATCTTTTAAGAAACTATGAGCACTTACATTAAAACTAGTATAAGCTGCGAAAAAAAAATAATAAAGTTTGTATTTTTAATTTTTTTCCAATATATTTTTAGGTAATTGGCTTAAATAATTAATTACAGTACATAGAATATCAGATCAATGGAGTATTACCTGGCTCCAGACCAAACTCTAAAAAGTCTTCATCAGCAATGAGAACAATCATAGCAATAAAGAAGAATAAAAATCCAGCAGTTAAGCACAAAGAACGTTCTCCTACTGCTTCTTCCCCTCTGAAGTATTCCGCAGTAAGAGATAATAATATCTTACTATTGAAGTTAATGTGTATAAAAAGACTCAATACTGTTCAATATTTACATAATACAACATAGTACACTACAACATTTAACATTATAAACATCAGTACCTCTAATACAGCATATATATGGGATATTTATTTTACACAACATACAGCGAGTTCCTTTCTGTAAAATCTATCGTGTCTATTTTAAAATTGTGCTAATATTAATACAGTACAAAGTCCATAATCCAGACGTCCATTATCCGGAATGATCTATAACCCAGACCTCAAAGCCACAAACTTTTTTTTTTTGGTATGCTTTACTCATGCATGTTTAATGTATAACGGATGGTATAAGCTAGACTAAAATTATCTTTACTGATTCTAAGGCATTTCAGTTAATGTTGCAGATTGTGCTGTTCCTTAATCTTCTAATTGGATTTGGCTTATTATTTTTTGCAGACTGTTAGAGCAATTTTATAAAAAGTAAGCTTGAACTTTCGATTATGTCAAAAAGAGTTTCCAATTCTGGAGCTGCCAAAGGATCTACAAAGCGAAAGCATGTTTTGATGTCCATCAAACAAAAAGTGGAGTTGCTGCAAAAAATGGATAAAGGCATATCTGTTTCAAAATTATGCTAGGAGTATGACATTGGAAAGTCAACTGTACATGACATAAGCAAAAAAGGAACTTTTTCAATTTTTGTGGGTTCCGACACCTTACTTGCAATGAATAACAGAAAAAGAGTTTGTTATGCTAAAAGTGACAATCATGACAAAGTGATGATTGAATGGGTCAGACAGCATCGCAGCGAGGGTGTGCCATTGATGGGTCCAATGCTAATGGCTCAAGCCAAAATATTTCATGAAGAAATAAACTTAAACACTGAGTGCACATATTCGACAGGTTGGTTAACCAAATTTTAAAATGGCCATGGTATAAGACAAAAATTTTATGTGAAAAAGCTTCAACTGATACTGAAGCTGCTGAACAATTTGCAGATGAATTCATTGAACTCATTACTAGTGAAAAATTATCTCCAGAACAAATTTACAATGCTGATGAAACTGGTCTTTTCTGGCAATATGTACTGCGAAATACCTTGGCAACCTCTACAGAAAAGGCACCAACTGGTGTCAAAGGTTCCAAACTGAGACTGACAATTTTAGCGTGCGCAAATGCTGCAGGAACGCACAAGTGCAAACTTTTCGTAACCGGAAAACATGCACGACCTCGAGCATTTAAGGGAGTAACGTTTCCCCCATTTTATATCGTGCAAATAAAAGAGCATGGATGACACAAGCGTTGATGAATGATTGGTTTGAAAATCATTTTATACCTGAGGCTCAGCGACATTTGAATTCTGTTGGTTTACCTGATGACTCAAAAATAGTCCTGATTGTTGACAACTGTTCAGTGCATACTTCACTTAAAGTTTTAGTGAAAGTTAATGTATCCGTATTATTCTTCCCTCCAAATTATACATCTATCATTCAGCCTATGGATATGGGAATAGTGCATGCACCAAAATGTAGGGTTTTTAAAATCTATGTTAAATTTCTTGAACAATAGTAAGACTATTCAAGACTTTTTGAAATTCTTTAGCATAAAATCTGCTGTGTGGAGCATCGCAAGATCGTGGGAGGATGTGTCTCCAGATAAGTTAAAAAATGCTTGCCATAACTTATGGCCAGCTACCATATTTCATGGTGAGGATGATGAATATGATAGCAGCAAATTTGAAGGTTTTTGGACATTGCAAACTAAAGGTGAAATTTTCCAGTTATTGGATTTTGTAAAGAAATGTGGAGAAGGGGTAATAAATGAAGATGATATAACAGAAGTTTTTCATTGCAACAACATTGCCCCAATCATCAATCAATTAACGGACGGTAAAATCTGTAGTATGGTTCTAGATTCAGAAAATACTGCTTCCAATAGTGAAGAAAGTGACAGAGAGGTTACTGAAAAAGAAAAAATTTCGATTGACAAGTTAGTCAGTATTCTCGACACAGCAATTACAGTACTTGAACAGCGGAACTTTGTAACTGAACAAGAAATTATGTCTGTTTATAGAATTATAAAGAAAGTATTAGCACAAAACAATGAAGCAACTTAAACAACATACATTGAAAGAAATGTTTAATAAAGTATACAAATAAATATTAAGCTTTTTTTTTTTTGTAAATTTTGATACCCTTTAGATCATAATTGCTCTTTATTTCATAAATTACGGTTTCATATTTTTAACTGTATAATTTCTGCATGCCATCTTACCAGATTTAAATTGATGATCTATAATCCAGAAAAACCCCTAATCCGGAATCGAAGTCCCGCCGAGTCTGGACTACAGACTTTGTACTGTATCAGTGTATAATAATAGTCTCTTGTGTCTCTTTTAGAATATTAAAAAAATGAAAGATAATTATTAATGAAATCATGCAAGGCAATATGTATTCTTTTCTTAAATAGGACATACAATGCTATCAATAGATAAAATGTGACTGATCAATAACCATACACTAAAGCTGTCCTACAGAAGACTAAAACTAATACCTGAAAAACATAACAATCTACAAACATTATAAATACACTTTAGAAACTACTAGAAATAAAACTTTTGTATACTCATTTATAGGGATAAGTTTAAATCCCTAAATTCTCTGTACATTGAAAAAGATTCCAAATTTAAAAGTTAAAATCTTTGTGCTATTTTTATCATTTTAATCTGAACTTGAGAAACTGCCTAAAAATTCTTAATTCAAAATGAAATTTTATTTCAGAGTGCTATCCAATGAAATATACAAGAAATTTCAAGTAACTGGCAAGATGCACTCTTTTGCAAATTCCCAAAACTAACTCCTGAATTGTCTTGATGGTTCAGAACATAATCTACTTCTAATTGACCCAGGATGCTTTTAGCAACTCAATCCTTTGTATATAGAAGCTTTATCACTGATATGCCTTCTGCTGCTGAATTTTGAGCTGTTAATCAAAATTTGAAGGTCACATTTTACTTATTTCATGAATATTTTTTCAGCGGGACTTCAATATTTAAGAGATTTACTTAACTGGATTTGCATATTTTAAACAAACATACGTGTTTTTAAAACTGGCATCCTTAAATTTGTTTTTCATTATATGCAGTTTTTAAATTTTGCTTTACTTGAAGAACATTATAATATTAAGTCAATGATCGTTTTCTTCTTAATACTTAATATTACTAACAGAAGAATTTGGATTCAAGAACATCTACTTGTACCACCTCTACACATTTATTTAATTATTTAGGTCAGAATAGCATTATCTTAACAACAACAAAATGATATTTAGAAAGAACTGAAGGGTACAAAAAATATCTATTAATTTAAGCAGTAAGTAATTATCACATTCATCATATATGCTCTTCTTGTGTAGTGGCTAATGTGTATGTTCTTGTTGTACAGAAGTTATCACATCCAGGCTAACAATTAAAAGGCCCTTACTTCAAATCCCAGTGAGAATGCAGTTTTGACAACTCACAGGCACCAAAAAACCTAACAGTTTTTATAGTCATGCCTGAACAAAAAATATGATGGATGATAACTCATCATCATCTAGATTTGGTCGATTGGGTCTCACGCCTTTTTTCGGTCACCCTTTATGTAGTGTGTGCAGGAAAGAATATAAAGAACTATTGCACCATGTTTATATGCTACCCTGGTGTAAGTGTTTATTAAATCCAGCTAGCAACTGGAAGATCTGTGGTTGAAATCCTAATGAAGGTATACTTTGATTATTCATGTTTTTCAACACCACAAAAACCTAATAATCTTATGTGATATTCCTATCTACACTGCAACATACAATTTATGCAAGCTTTCAATCAGTCTTTTATTGAGATCAATAAATTCCATCCATTAATGATGTTACTTCAAAACACAAATTTTTACATAATTATAATAGCATATTCCGTTAATTTTTTTAATTCCTTTCTGGATTTTTTTATAATGTATTAAAATTTAAAGTGTGAAAAATGGCAATACATTCTGCTCCTTTAATGTTACTTTGACAAAAAATAATTTCTGTCTATATAAGTCCAATATTCTTTATACATTTGTTACTAAATTAGTTTTGCCAATTACTGTAATTAATATATATTAACTTTTCCATTTTATTTTATTCTAATATGTAATCATCCATCTGTTTCTACAAAATATAGTCTAAAAGGATACATGGCAAATCCTATAACGAGTATACACCAAAGAATGCTGAGATTCACTTCATCTTTAACAGGAATAAGAAAATAGTAAACTTCTGTAATAATGTACACAAATAATGCACAAATAGCAAAATCAAGCAACCACTGATATTCAGAGTAATAATGAAGCTGTATCATATCTTCTGGTTGCACTGCCGTAACATCAAGTTGCAATTCAATGTTTTTGGGTACCATAAATTCAGAATCTCCAGAATCATCTCTCCTGCAATGACATAAAAAACACAATCAATAAATCAAACGTTTATAAAATATTATTGTTAACATTCTGCACTTCTAATACATTACTTTGCAGAAAAGTGGTAAAATCATCGAAAACAAGATAAAATAATGTAGGTTGATACATTGAAACAGTGTTTAACTACTACCACTAATATTTAAATGTGTTTTAGTGTGCCAACTTAGAATATTTTATCTAATTTTCAACTCCATTTTGAATGTGTGTGCTAGTTAATTCTTCATTAAATGGTAAAATCCATACTACAAAAAATTAGGACTAAAATTATATTAAACTGAGAAATTGGAAAAACAGTATTTTGCTTCTCAATCCTCAATACTGGATTTGTCTTGTAAGTATCTGAACTGGCTGTAGTATGTCTGAAAGGTACAGTGAGTGGAAAAACTTGTGATGCAAAAATGCAGTGGGATGTTGTCGCAAAAGCACAACTAACTGTAATTGATTCTGAACAGTGAAAGAAAGCAGGTCATTTGCTCATATAAGTATTTTAAAAAAATTGAGCTTGCCAATGGGCGACGTAAAGTCTGCCAGGAGGGTCGGGCTGCGTCCCTCATAGCATATCATATATCAATCCGATTACTTTAAAGATCAACTTTGTATATAAAGTTGGCATATACATACAGTAACTTGATTCCTTCACAAAATTAATTTTTTTGGAATGCCACTTAAGGTTCTGCTAACAGTTTGCTGAAGCTCTTAAATGCTATTAAATTAATGACAAGACTTCATTTTAGGGAAGAGAAAACAATTTGCAAATACAAATTTACATGTAATGTAATGCAGCTTTGCTAGGAGCAGATTGACAAAAATATAACTGTATTACAGTGCTGTCTTCGATATTGTTTTCTATGTTTTACAGCAAACCTTCATAGCTATGCTTTGCACATGTGTTGAATCCATAACAAGAAATGTTAATGTGATTAAAACAAATGATTAACTGCAGAGAAAACTCTGTTTATAAGCAAACTATATTTTAGAAAAAACACGTTGAGATTTCACTGTAGTAAATGTTACAAATTATCATTTACCAAATTTGCTAAAATGCTTAAAAAAAAAAAAAAAAAAAAAAAAAAAAAAAAAAAAAAAAACCTAATCCTAAAACTGAATAGACTTACTGTAGTTCACACTTATTGATATACTAACACCAAAACTGCAAACAGAGTGTATTTTAGGTTTTATGGAAGAGGGTGATCAGCCAGGATGCCAAATTCAGAAGAATATCACTCTGCATAATCAGCATGTTTTGAGAATATAGAAAAGCTTCCTTTGGGAAATATTCTATCATTGTTTCATTATTGTTGGTTTATAGGAAAGGCGTTCAAAAACATTTTTGCCCAGGGTGCTAAATACAGTATAGCTGGCCATCACACAGCTGAAAAGCAGCTTTGCCTGTATCATTTGCACCTCCTCAAATACTGCTGCAGTTGAAGGTCAAATTTAAGAAGCAGAAAGGTCAATGCTACAAGCTGAAATATAAATCTTTTTCTCTACACAGCTCAAAAGCATGATATCTGCAATTAATGTGCTATTAATTAACTATTATGTTTGATGATGACTTCACTGACGGACTTGTTTACATTTGCCTTCAGAATTTATTGTTTTTTTTTAAATACATGCTATTCATATTACAATTTAACATTGCATTAACATAAAATGGTTGCTTTTAATGCACTACAATACATTGCATAATGCATTCATTACTACCAACAAGAAGGATGAATTGCAAAACATATTTCTATTTAACATTGTCTTTTTCATAAGTCAAAAACTAAACTTGCAATAAAATTTTGTACTTTTGGTAGTTATAATGCAGTTATAGTTACATTTTTGATTAATTACAGTAAAAAAATTAATTCCACTGCAATTAAATACATTGATTCATCTGAAGAACTTGCATAAAACAATATTATGCAATCAAACCTCTTTTAGATGTTGCTTGGACTGCACAGTGATCCACTCATCACCTTGCTTTCTCACAGCTCAAAAGGTACCAAATATTTCTCCATATAAATACGTTTTCCCCACTATTGGTCAAAGCAAAGCAAAATTCCACATACTATTACTAAGATCATACTTTTATTCTATTTTTATTGCCCTTTACAGCAGAACCATACAGTTCCCCGAGCTATTTATGCAAAAGGTTTTTCCAGAAGATATGAGATGATGTCGGAATCTAAAATTTCTTATTTTTTTCCTCTCTAGATTATTTCATACATTGAAGAAAGAAGTCATGTTTCTTTTTTTTGTCTCTTCTGGGAATTCTTTAGTGTCATGTGACTAACTGTTCACTATTTGAACTAAAAAATTCAAAATCAGATCAGTTTAAAAGTAGGTTTGGGACACTGCAAACTTGCAAACATTAATATTGGTGCTTTTTTTCCCTCCAAATTTATATTTTGAACAACTTTTTAAGCTTCATAAAATTCTATAAAGATTTTTCTCTATTAACATTAAACATAAATTGATTAAAAAAATTACAACATGGATATGATAAAAAACAGAGATAATAAATATTTATGAAATATAATTATTAACATAAGCTGCTTTTATTAATGCTAGATGTGAAAGCAACAGCACTCTTAATCTTAAAGGAAAACTTAAAATTGAGTAAAAAGTTTAAAGTAAAGATTACACATGAAGTTTCAATCAACTGAAAGCAATACTAACCTAATAATTTGAAAAAATAAAATTCAGCAGCATTCCAAGTTCATGAAAACCTCGTAAAAGTAATATATCTACAAGATTCCGATCTACAACTATTTTAAAACAAAATAAAACAAATGCCATGTTAGTGAATAAAAATTTTTTCATTATTTCTCTAGATTAAATTATGAGCTAAATGAAAAAAAGTCTTAAAAAATCAGTGTAACTTCAAGTAATATGCCAGTTTTAATCAGTTAGAGTGAAGTACTGGCATGATTTCTTCTTCATTACTTAACAGCCCATGGTCATTTCTGGCCTTCTCCAAGCCTCTCTGCTTTAAAGAATTACTCTTCACTTTTGGAACTTTAGAATGCTTAGGTTATCTTCTACACAATCGACCCATCCACGAAGGGTCTAACCTGAGATCTGGTACCCATGGCCTTTGCCAGAAAGATTTTCTTATAACATCGATGAATTTTGGTCGAATGACCAGCCCATTTAAGGTATCCGACCTCGTTCGGGTATCATTTTTTTTAATAATGGTTTTTATTTTAACTATAAACATATTAATTTGAAGATAAGCATATTAATTAATTAAAACAGCTTAAAATGTAAGGCTGAGTAGTTTTAACTTAATGAAAAAATATTAAAATTAAGTTAATAATGAAAAAAAAAAATAATGAAAAAAAGGATAATTTTTCCTTTACTGCAACAACCATGGTGAAAAATTTATATATAAATATGCAGTTTTTTTAATTTGTATTTATATTTACACTTGTTTTGTATGCAATGAAGCAAAATAATTAAGAAATATTCATATATACTTGAGATATGTCAAAATGTATAGTATTTACTGTATATTTTCCTATTATTGCATCCAAAATCTAAAAATAAAAAGTAACAATTCAACTTCTAATTAATATTTCTAAAATCTTCCACTTCAGAGCATGCATCAAATTATATGAAACATGTATAGAAAGCAAAGAATTTAATTTTATCGATAAAATCTTGAGTTATGGCTGTTACTATTGGCAATATTTACAGAAAAACATTTTTCAGAAAACAAGTTTAAAGTTTTCATAAAACAATTTCTTAGTGAAAGAAGTATCTCTGATAATTAAAATTCGCCTGCTTTGTAACTGACACCTTATTTTTTATTCACACACTTTGCACTTTTTCTTTCGAACAAAGCGTAAATTTTTATTTGGGTTTGTGGAATGCCGCCAAGAGCCATGATTTTGCACTAAGCTTTCGAATTCCCTGCTCAGTGTAAAATTCAGGATACATACCAAACCTTGAAAATGCTTCAAGCAAAACTATAAATCCATCATTAAATAACATTAAATAACACGACACTTACATTTGCTCCAAACATTAATGTTCGCAAGTTTATGAATGTTTCTTTCGGAACAATTTGCAATAAAATGCCTTTAAAATGTTCCTTGATATTTTGAGTTTTGCCATGTATGCACTTCTTAATAACTCTTGTTTATGTAATCAACTCCATATATGTAGGTTTAATCAAAATATATGTTGATATACCAGAGGCTTTTGCCTGATTTTTTTTCTTCCTGATTTTTTTCTGATTTCTGCAATCGCACATTCCAACTCATTGATTGAGGAGAGTATTGGCTTCAAAGGAGAACTACAATGGAACAAGCAGCTAGTACAACATGCTGCATCTCAATTAAGTTTCCACATTACTTCTAATTGCAATCCCTAATTCTGCAGTTTATCAATAAAAGAATCAGCCGGTTTAGCTTTTCCTTTCAATTCAGGAGTGGAATTTTTTACTTTTCGTAGTCTACTACCAACCCTTTTCTATAAATGTCCAATGCATTCCAGTTTCTTGACGGAATCTTTACCTTATATATCTTTCACAGTTAAAAATCCCTTTGAATCCCCATCCTCATAATACTCCGTGTACTTCAGCTTTCGTAAAGTAATAAGTCACTCAAAAAGCGCATAAGCACCAACTGCTTCCATTCCCGAGGCTGCTTTTTTATAATTTGCAGAACAATTATGTTATGCTTTACATACGTCGTGCTGAAGATTGCCTTCCATTCTGTTTATTTTGTTGCAATTGATGCAAAAATGTGACATAGCTTTCAAATCAAGCGCTTTGTCAACGCTAATCGACAAAGCAGCAACACATCCATTCAACGTCGAATACCCTCTGCGCCAAACTAAATACGAAATTAAGGGAAAAAACTATCGCCGGATTCTTAAAATGTAATACAAAATATCTAAACTTAGTACGACGGTTTATAATTTACAAAATCTTGATAATAAATAAGGTTTCTTAATAGGTATATCTATTTAAACGCTCACTTTCGGCCTAGAATATTGGAACTTCCGGTTCATTCTGTTACAGAAAAACGCTTATAATTCAGTTCTAATTAACCTATCAACAAGCAGAAACTTGTATTTCATAGCCAAAGATGTATTCTTTAAGATAATGTAATAAAGCAAAAATTGAAATTTTGACCGAAAATCGTCTTTTGTACGAGGTCGAATACCCGACCCATCCACGAAGGGTCTAACCTGAAATCTGGTACCCATGGCCTTTGCCAGAAAGATTTTCTTATAACATCGATGAATTCTGGCCGAATGACCAGTCCATTTAAGTCTCTATAGTTTGAGCAATATGCTAATAAACCAAATATGCAATATTTAAGAAGATAGATTTAAAAGATTTCAAAGGTAATCCTTGACATGTGATGATTTTCATATCATGATGGCCCAAAACTAAGATTAAATATTCTCTAATTTAAATTGACCACCAGCATACACATACATGCATTATTTTTTACACTCAATGCAGAAACATCACTCTACCTACTAAAAGTGTGATGCGACCTTTGTCAATGGTCCTTTTGCATTATTTGCTTGTTGTGCTAAGTAATAGAATATGCTTCTGCAAAAAAGTGTGATGCAGATAATGCACTTTTTGAAAAATATGATATTGATCAACATATCCAGAATGCTGGAATTTCATGGAAAGAAGCCTCAGAATAATTCATGACATGAATTTGGAAAAAGCTGTTACTACAAAAAATATTAGAAGTGTGAATTCAACATGAAATCTTGAAACAAACTGGCAAAGAAGTGGTTGAAATAGAGCCTATGCTTGATTAATCACGTACTGATGATGATTTGATTAATTTTCAAAATGAAAGATTTGAAGAAGAAGAAAGGCATAATGAAGAGGATGAAAGAAGAATTATAAGAATTTACTACAAAAAGATTTTCTGAAATATTTTATAAATGAAACCACAGTTTTCCTTTGCTTGTAAAAATTAATCAAAAGATTGGTCATTTTGCCAAAGTTAAACAGCAAATTTGAGAAGTCTACATTAATGAATTATTTTATTAAAGAAACTAGTCCCAGTTGCAATGAATATCAAAACGACATTAATTATTCATTTGTTACTTTCAATGAAAAATATTGCTCATATGTTTACGTGATTTTGTTCATGTTAACTAATTACAGGAAGAATATAGATTAATTTTACAACATAGGTTTGCAAATGCTTATGTGTATGCAATAAGAAAAGAAATGTTTATGATTGCCATATTACACACATTGTTATATTCATTTTGTGTTAAACAGACACTTTATTTACCAATTATAAAAAATATCAAGACCTAGATAATTTGGGACTTATGTCAGACCCCATTTGTGATGGAACCATTGGAACTGCACTCGCTGTAAGCCAAAGACTAATTTATTATGTCTTCTAGTGAATAGAACAGTAATTTAGTTAGAATAGAAGACAAACACGCTAATGTGGCAATCAAAATCGCAATAACAACCTTGTATTTAGCGCACCTATATTAAAACACTCAATCGATTTCGAGGGCAGACTGATATCTGGTTACGACCACGTGCAATGTGCTGATAATGACCACATGTTTCTGAGCCCCCTTTGCCAATGCTTTATTTTTCTTCTTTTTTCCCCTTTCTAGTTATTTCGTTCTACTGATGAGGAGGGACCTTTAACTTGCCCTCAAAATTGATTGTTTTAATATACATACAGTAAATACAAGGTTGTTATTGCAATTTTGAGAGTAATTTAATTGCAGAAATCTTAATGAGATCCATGAAAGCATTTCAAAAGATAATATATATATATATATATACCTGTCTTTACCCTTTTTCCCTTTACTTTTTCCTGGATTACGTTGCAGCCCAGCCACAGACAACAGCTCCTCATCAGATGGATGAAGGTAACGCATAAGCCTGAAAATTTTACAATACAAAGATTAAAAATATATAATTAATGTTACAAAAGTATTAAAAGAAATTTCTGAAAGCCATGATTATGAATGCTTTAAAATATAATTTAATCCATTTACAACAAAGAGTCATAATGGTATAAATCAGCAGTTCTGATTATTGGAACTAATCACAGTTTCTAAATCTTTCTTTCATTTGATGGTAAAAATATCATGACCACTTTCTGTGGGAAACTTGTAACACTTGTCAAGAACAGTTTGCAAAGGGAATAAATTGTTTAGAATTGAAGTGGCATAAAGTCACACTTACATCATACGATTTCTAAACAACTGGTTCTCTGTATTGCTTTTGCATGTTCCTACATTAATTACATCCAGATGGACAGTACAAACAGGACATTTCTTCGGTACTGAGCTAAACATGAATGAAATCCACTTAATAAAAATTATTTAATCTCAATGTGGGATCATTTTGCAGACTGGTCTTCACCAATAAATTTAATTTATATTTAAATGATTAAAAAAAAGACCTTCACATTGTTAAGTATAAACAAATTGGGGTACTTACGTATTAATGCAACCACCTAGATGCACTTTGGCCATTTCGTGATTTACTATCAACATTTATTGTAATTGGACAAAGCTTATCACCATATCAAAAGAAAACAACGTTTAGCAATTTAAAATGCAAATTTTAATTATTAGGTTAATATTCCATAATCGGGGTGAGTGTCAAAATTGGCGAGTTTTTTTATTTGATTTCGTTACGGTTTCCGGCTGTATGTTTTCTTGTGGCAAACCTAGAACTTTATTTCAGTAATAGTAAGAGTGTGAATTTAGCATAGCCAGAAAATTTTTTTAACAATTTAATTTTGAAATACTGTGTTTGTTTTTAAAAGTTTTACTGTTTATTATATACAGTCAAAAGTTGTTAATCCGGACTCGTCGGGACTTCGGCAATTCCGGATTATCGATTTTTCCAGATTATAGATCATCAGTTTAAATCTGGTAGGATGGCATGCAGAAATTACAAAATTAAAAATATGAAATCGTATTTTATGAAATAAAGAACAATTATGATCTAAAGGGTATCAAAATTTACAAAAAGAAAAAGCTTAATATTTATTTGTTTACTTTATTAAACATTTCTTTCAATGTAAGTTGTTTAAGTTGCTTCGTTTCATGTGATAATACTTTCTCTTTAATTCTATTAAACAGACATAATTTCTTGTTCAGTTACAAAGTTCCGCTGTTCAAGTCCTATAATTGCTGTGTCGAGAATACCGACTAATTTGTCAATCAAAATTTTTTCGTTTTCAATAACCTCTGCTACTTTCTTCACTATTGGAAGCGAATTATAATGACGAGGAACTTGTTTTAAATCATATCAAAGATGGAGTACATCGAGATGAAATACTACATTTAGTAAGGAATTATAAGCCAAATAAAACAAAAACATCTGCCCTGAAGATAAGGATAGTGCTGACAGATCAACTTCCAATTCATTGCGCGCCGCGGCGTTGCCCCCACCGAGCAGCGTGAAATTGATAAACAGATTTCGGATTTCGAAACATACTTTCGCTTTAGATCCTTTACATATTAGCAAATATATATCGGAAATTCTATTTGATATAATCGAAAGTTCAAGCTTACTTTTATAAAATTGCTCTAACAGTCTGCAAAAAATAATAAGCCGGATCCAATTTGAAGATTAAGGAACAACACAATCTGCAACATTAACTGAATTAGATAATTTTAGCTTAGCTTATACCGTCTGTTATACATTAAACGCGCATGCGTAAACGTTTTATGCGCACGCGCACAAGCATATTCGCAGCCGTAAATGTCTTACGCGCACACATAAACGCCTATGCGCATGCGCAGAAAGTTTTTAGCTTTGAGGTCCGGATTATAGATAATTCCAGATTATGGGTGTCCGAATTAACGACTTTTGACTGTATATATCTATTATATTTATATAAATATTTGCAGAAGGTTATGCTGTTGTTGGTGGGTGAATGTTGGATTTCAGATGACGTGAAGTTATGAATGTTTTCATTTAATTTTAGTTAGTTAATTATTATTATTATTTTTTTAGTTTTGTTTCCTGTGTGTGGCAGTCGAAAGATGTGGAATATTTAAAGTTTTGAATGAAAGTTGTTTAGTATGTTGAATCACAGGATGTTCAACTATTCTCTCTGCACATAATAATTACTGTTCACCACTGTAAACACAAATTTCCTATTCTGTTCACAACCCCCCAAAAGACCCCACAGATATTCTATCACCTGAGTGTTGGCATTACAGCAGGATCAAAAACATTTGCGATGTTATTTACCATTAGGTAGATGTATGACATGATTCATACTCATAATCAGGGCTTAATTTCTAAAATTAGAAGTGCCGGAGCCCTATGACGGAGACCGTCAGCAAAGAAGAGCAAGAGTAAATAAATAAATAAAATGACTATTAAACTCATTAATAATTTTAAAATTAAATAGTTTTATTTATTGAAGTAATTAAATAATTAAAGATTAAAGTAATTAAATAATTAAATTGAATGTAAAGAGATAAATTAAAATTTAATAAGGGATTTTTAATATAATTTTATTGCTAAAAATAAAATTTTCGAGATAAAATTTCTACTGATATTCTTATTTAATTACATATAAAAGAAGTGCTGCAGCCTTCTTCTTTAGGGCTCCGGTGCGCTCTGGCTAGAATTATGACCTACTACAAAAACAGCTCCGGTGGGCTCCAGCCCAATTTAAACTCTGGTCGTAGGGGGGGGGGAGACGTTCTTTTATCATCGCAAAAAGTAAATATACTTATAGCTGATGAAAATTCAGATAATGCTAAAAACAGGGCGAAACAGAATGAGGGTGTGATGGTATGAGTAGGTGGAAACAAAAAATGAGAGGAATATTGGTGAGAGAGAACATTTTCTTTGACCACGGCTCTCTGCTGATATAATTATAGCCATCAAGCGGATGTGTGTCAGGATAAAATGAGTCCTGAATAATGAATAATAAATAAGGATGAATGTAAAGTTGCTGTTTACACTTTTCACCCTCCTGTATTTGGTTACATTAGTGGATACTGTGGGAAGATGATGTATAGGACGTGCTTGTTCAGTTTATCTCAGTATTTCACTCTTATTGTACTCGCTGTCACTTAATGCACATTTAAGAACACAAATTTTCTTTCCTGTGAGGATAACTAACTCTAACCATCAATAACAATACACTAGATACGATGGCATTTTACGCGTTCCTAACAAACTTCCCTAAATTTATTGCCCTTCTTAAAGGGAAAGGTTTCCGTATGTGAGTGAGGGGACTTTACTTGAACGTCTCATGTTCTCATTCGTATTTCTAGGAAAATAGAGTATTGCAAGGTCTGCTTATTGTTAAACTAAAATGTTAGGAATTCTATTATTTATTTATTTTGTTGAAATTGTGGCTAAGTTTTATAAAAAGAAGTACCGGAGGTCATTTTATTTATGGCTCCGGTGCACTCCGGCTAGAATTGTAATTTATCTTAAAAAGTGAGAAGTAGCGGAGGCGGGCTCCGCAGCAATTTAAGCACTGCTCATAATCAAATGTAAATACAAGGTAGGTTGCTTGCTCACGAGAGAAGTGAAACAAAGAAATGAATCAAACTAGACTAAAAACTTAAAATTAGGCAAAACAGCAAACTTATATTTAGCTTATGTAAATTGAGCAAATTCTTTTATTTCTGATGAAGAAAGACTTGTGCTTGATTACCCACAAAATCAATATCATTTTGATTAAAACCTATACCAAACATAAAGTTGCTGTTTTGCCTAATATTAGGTCACCTGTTGTGAGAACACCATTTTGTTCATCTCTTGGTAATTCTTAAATTATAAAATAATCTAATTTTTTTAAAAAACACTATGACTAGATAAAAAATATAATTATGCATGTAATGCTTATAGAGACAACTGACAGAACACAAACCAAATTGGCAACATTTGAGGCTGAGGAAATATACCAAACAACAAAAAGTGCCAAGTGAAATGGAACAGAGCCAAAACTTAAGGAGAAAAGCATCAAAAAGTGATTATTACCTATATGACAGTAGCCACCTGGCAAGAGAAAAATGTGCTGAAACTTTTTGGAGAACACTGGCCATGACCATAGTCACAACCAATTGAACACCAAATATAGCCTATAATAGGAATGAAAATATTTTTTATTTAAGTTTAAACTAAAGCTCATAAGTTACGTTCAAAATAGCTGACATCTATTTGCATCAGATCAAAGTTTCCATTTTCTATGTAGCTTTATACAGCAGAAATATAACATTTTCTAATATATACTCATACTAGGCAAAATCATTAGAAACATCTATGACATCATATAAATTAGACAAGGGGTTAAAATTATGACTTAACACATATTTTTAAAAGGTTGTCTTTTTCCTTAATATTCACACTGTAAGTTGCATCTTGCAACTAAAACCTTTATCCAATATAAAGAATACATAGGAGATACACTCATTGCGATAAAAATTTGTGCACCAAGAAAGAGTTGTCAGAATGAAACAAAATTTTACATATTTCAGTACTACTTTGATATAAATAAGTGATGCACCTTTAGTTCATAGGCTGTCCAACTTGTCATCCCAAATATGCTCGATTGGTGACAAATATGGGGATCGAGCAGGCCAGGTAAGGGTGTTAACATAGCGGAGGCAGTCTTGTGAGATCCATGCTGTGTGTGGCCGAGCATTGTCTAGTTGAAAACAGGCTCCTGGGAGCTCTGCCATTAGTAGCAACACATGTGGCTGAAGGATGTCATGGATGTACTGCTGGCCTGTCATTATGCCATGGATCAATATTAGGGGTGAATGTGTATTGTAAGCAATGGCACCCCATACTATCACACCAACTGTGGGAAAGGTGTGTCGTTGTAAAGATGGATTGAGGTGTTCACCATGGGGCCTCCACATGCAAACATGATTGTCATCACTGGTCAAATTGAATCTAGATTTGTCGGCTGAAGACGACCTGGTTCCATTCCGTTAAGTTCAATCCTGTCGTGCGCGACACCACTCCAAACGGCGGTGTCATTGGCAGTACACGTAATGGCCGCCGCGATACCAGATGTCCTTCAACCAGGTGGCTTGCGATGGTTCGGGACGACAGAAAGGCTTGTAATGAAGCTGCTGCTTGTGTCTGGATAACGGCAAATGAGGCAGGTGGCTCTATTGAGTGCATGTCATATGAAGTGACTGTCTTCTTGATGACTGGTTTGTCGAGGGCATCCTGAGCCTGTGTGAATGACGTCTCTTCTTTCCACTGGTTCCAACAACTCCTAACAGTAAAAATCAGAATGGCCTACCTGATAAGCTACTACCTGAGCTAACAACCCAGCTTCCATCGTCCCTCTCTCAAACTCTAACAGCTGCTGATAGTGGCTTCGATGGCGGAGAAATGGCATGTCTACCTCAGCGTTTTCTTAGCAAAAGATTAAGTACACTCAAACAAACTCTGTTTACCTATTTTATACTCCAAGAAGAATGAAGTTCAATGCCCTATAGTGGCATTATGCAATGCACAATCACGTTACATTTCTAATCATTGGCATATCTACAGGACATGTACCTTCATACCAAGTTTCATTATGATCCCACAATTATTTCTTGGTGCATAAATTTTTATGGCAATAAGTATACTCATATTTAAACAAAAAGTAGCATTATTAAAGAAAATTTTAGTCCAAGGAAATATAGAATTATGCCCCTAAAGAGGGTCATTTATTAAACAGTAACAGAGGTATAAAATGCAAAGTACTTTTAAATGGAATATAATACATTTTTATGTAAGTCTGTGATCACAAACTTAAATAGCATGCAAGCCAAATGCACTATAGAAAAGCAACTGATGGACCTGAATTTCTATATGTATATATATATAAAGAAATATAAATATTTTTGGTACTACACTTATATACGCCCTCAGGTCGCCAAATATGGCGATATGTGTTCTGCATTGGTTTTTGACATGATGTTGTTTGTATGACAACGCTTTTGACGTTGAAACTTTATTTTGCTGTAGTGGTTTTATTTGCTGGTTGGTTGGTTTGGTGGGCATTTTGAAATGGCTTATGTTGAAATGAAAGATGTGGTGGTAAAATTTCAGTCGTGTATTTTGGATTTTGTGCAAAGTAAATTTAGTATTAAAAGGTACAATGTTGGAGTTGTTAACGAGTCTTTCGTTCACGGGTCTGCGAAGTGTATTTTTGGAATTTCTGTGGGAGCCAGGACTTCTTAAGCGGAGTTTGGTGTGTCCGAAATGCGGAGCTGATGACAGAACTCATACGAAGAATGGCGCTTCTGATGGACTTATGTGGGTTTGCAGGCAAATGGCTGTGGGTTGGTTGTTGTTTTGCTGATGTTTGAAATTGATATTTCTGCTGTTTGAAGAAGCATTCACAATGGTAAGTGCATTTTATTTTATTGTTGTGTTTATTTTGTAGAATGTTATGTTCATTGTTTTTTTGCAATGAATTTCAGTTGTTTTTTGAATTGTTTGTAATTTATTTTAGCTTATTTTGTTGATTTGTGCATAATGCCAATGCTGTGCAATTTGCTGATGTTTTTGTAAGTTAAAACAGAAAGCTGTGTGCATGGTATTGTTTGAAATTTATTATTGTTACGTTAATTTATTTTAGCGAGGTGTGCATAGTTCCTAGATTTCTTCGCTGCATAAATTGTGCAATTCTCTTCTTCTTATTTTTTTTTTAAGTTCAAACAGATTGCTCTGTACATGGATTCTTGTCAAATATTTTTGGTTACAAACTTTGCGTTTTTGCGACTAAATTTCTTGTTTAGAATTTTTGGTGTACATTGTGTGTTAAAAACGTGGTTTTCTGCAGACATTTTAGGCTTAAAGTTCAAAATGTAGACAAAAAATTTAGCTAGTAAAATGGCAAAATGGAGTTTCACACCAAAAATGTTTCTCAAAAAATTTGTCACCAACCGAGGGCATATAGGTATAAGAGTAGTTCCAATTCTTTTAAACCCGTCCTGCGCAGAATTGATGTAGAATAAACTGAAAGCATCTAAATTAATCAGTAAATTGGAATAAAAGCAAGGGAATTCTTTGCAACTGTGTATAAGAGGAACACAATATCAAAACTAATCCAATTACAGAAAGAATTCATAGTAGAACAATCTCGAAAAATAAAAATGCAAAAGGGAAAAATACGCAGAATTATACAAATAAAAATTAATCTCCTCTTATTGAAACTCCAATTCAGAACTCCTCAGGGGAAAATGAATTAAAGCTTCATAAAAGTCGATTAAGATGTTTCGTTCTCCTGGTTCATTTGAGATAAAAAACCATAAAAAGATTTCATAAAATTTTTATTAAAGACTTCAAAATTCATATAAAGCCAAAAACCCGAATCTCAAATGCACCAAAATTTTCTCTACACATTTTCGAAACACCTAGAAAAAGAATAAAGCATTACATAGTGCCAAAATGACAATTACAAACCATGGAACTTTACATTATGCACACTGAAATTCAGAAAAACTAATTGGTCTAAAACCAATACTATATGCTAATCCGAAATTCAAAAGCAAGTAAATAAAGAACAAAACTAATAGTCATTTAAACAAACTAAAAAATTGGGAGGTCCCCAATTATGTTAAACTAAACTTTTAATATCAAGAAAATGAAAAACTGTACTTAGAATTTCTACAAATAAAAAGTCAAATCTGTTCTTTAAACAGCTAAAAATTGAAAAGCTGTTTGAAAAATAATTGAAAAACGCAAACTTACTGAAATTTTAACATGACCTTCTATGCGTGATCTATCTAAATTCTAAAGACGACCAAACTTGCTAAAGAAAGTAGAAATCAAATTGCTCTAGAGAAACTGAAATTTTGTAGTTCTTGGATAAAGTGTGCGATAAGGTTCAAACTGTCCAAAAGCAGAACAAAGTATTTTCACATGTGTTAATGCACTACCCTGTTATATTTTGTGTCAATGTTTGGGTGTGGTCTTAAAAATTATTACCGATGAGGAAAGGATGATTGTCAACACAAAATGGCTGCATAAGAAACTTCTAAAAGAAGCTGCTCTCTGTAAATTCTTACAGCGCGAACACAGAACTGGCTCAAAATTTCGGAAAAGAAAAAAGGTAAATGTTACAAAAGATAAAATTCTTCACGTAATTGGGGTACAATACGCCTTAGAAACTAGAAACCCCATTTTTTTTAGTAACCGCCAGATTTGCCAGTTATTTAACCCTCTGACCGTTATAGGATTTTAGATCCGTCATGAAAACCGGTATTTAAACAGCATTTATTAATTGGGTTTGTGTAATTACTTATTTTAGCCTGTATTTTCACAAACTTACATTCATTAAGATTATATTTGCATTATTAAAGAAAGTAAGAAAACAAAATATCTTAAATTATAAGCTAATATATGCCACGTAGCAAAAGTTCTGATGACTGGATAAAGCCGGTCAATAACGCTCAGAGGGTTAAATTTACAAAATAGTAGAAAGATAGTACAGTCAAAAGTCGTTAATTCGGACACCCATATTCCGGAATGATCTATAATCTGGACCTTAAAGCTACAAACTTTCTGCGCATGCGTAGCGTTGACGCATGCGCGTAAGACCTTTACGGCTGCAAATATGCGTGTGCGCAAAATACGTTTATGCATGCGCGTTTAATGTATAACGGACGGTATAAGCTAAGATAAAATTATCTAATTCAGTTAATGTTGCAGATTGCGTTGTTCCTTAATCTTCGAATTGGATCCAGCTTATTATTTTTTGCAGACTGTTAGAGCAATTTTATAAAAGTAAGCTTGAACTTTCGATTATGTCAAATAGAATTTTCAATATATATTTACTAATATGTAAAGGATCTACCAAAGCGAAAGTATGTTTCGAAGTCCATTAAACAAAAGTGGAATTGCTGCAAAAAATGACCTAACCATTCCGAAATCTGTTTATCAATTTCACACTGCTCTGCGGCGGGGATGGGGGGGGGACGGCGCGCAATGAATTGGAAGTTGATCTGTCAGCACTATCCATATCTTCAGGGCAGATGTTTTCAACACTGCGGCATGCAATAAATTGGAAGTTGATCTGTCAGCACTATCCTTATCTTCAGGGCAGATGTTTTCATTTCATTTGGCTTATAATTCCTTACTAAATGTAGTATTTCATCTCGATGTATTCCGTCTTTGATATGATTTAAATGAAATTCCTCGTCATTATAATTTGCTTCCGATAGTGAAGAAAGTGACAGAAAGGTTATTGAAAACGAAAAAATTTCGATTGACAAGTTAGTTGGTATTCTCGAAGCAGCAATTACAGGATTTGAACAGTGGAAGTTTGTAACTGAACAAGAAATTACGTCTGTTTATAGAATTAAAGAGAAAGTATTATCACATAAAATGAAGCAAACAACTTACATTGAAAGAAATGTTTAATAAAGTAAACAAATAAATATTAAGCTTTTTTTTTTTTTTTTGATACCCTTTAGATCATAATTGTTCTTTATTTCATAAATTACAGTTTCATATTTTTCATTTTATAATTTCTGCATGCCATCTTACCAGATTTAAATTGATGATCTATAATCTGGAAAAATCGAAAATCCAGAATCGCCGAAGTCCCGACGAGTCCGGATTAACGACTTTTGACTGTATATAAAAATAGTATAGTTTTCAGTTTTATAAGAATTTTAAAGTCTTTAATAAAAATTTGCTGAAATCTTTTTATGGTTTTTGATCTCAAATGGACCAGGAGAACGAAACGTATTAATCGACTTTTATGATAGTTTAATTCATTTTCACCTGATGAGTTCTAAACTGGAGTTTCAATAAGAGGAGATTAATTTTTTTTTTATATAATTTTGTATATTTTCCATTTTGCATTTTCATTTTTCAAGATTGTTCTACTATGAATTCTTCCCTTAATTGGATTAGTTTTGATATTGTGTTAAACCTCTTATACACAGTTGCAATTATTATATTATACCGAATTGCCGTGCTTTTATTCCAATTTACTAATCAAAATAGGTGCTTAAAGTTTATATACATATATTTACAAAACAATTCTTTTGAAAACAAAATTTAAACATGCCTAGAAAAATTAATTCTAAATTTTTTACTTTAAGTCTTTATATAAATAAATTAGAATATTTTTTTTCTTACATATTTGTCAAAACACACATAAACAGTAATAATAAAGATACAAGAAAAAAAATCAAATTTATTTTTGAAATCTAATGTATTTCAAACTTACTGACAGCTAAATATTAATGGTTAATCTTTGGATTATGGTAACTTAAAGATTTTTTGGCGAAAATTTGGCGACCAACCCTGCTACAGCAACCTGCTATTTTGTTTTGGATGCCATTTTGTTTTCACGAAGTAAAGGCATGTTTTTTTTTTTTTTTTTTTTACTCAACATTTTTTCCGACAATCTGCTAGCCAAATTACGCTTATACTAGAACTTTTATGGAACAAAAATGCTTAATCATGACGGAGATTAGGTGCGAAATTGGGAGAAAGTGCAGAATCGCAAACTGCTTCCTGCGGTTTTAAGAATTGCACATACACGGTATCCATGTACACATCGATCTATTTTCACTTAAAAAAACATCCCAGAATTGCACAAAAATGGCATTGCGCACACTCTTGACTTTATCCATATACACTACTAAAGTCCTAGTTAGTAACCTTTATCACCTTACCAAAATGTCGCCAAACTACCTGTTACCATATTCCAAAGATTAGCCATATTAATTTTCAGACTGACATTCATTCAGATAATTCTAATATACTGAAATAACTACAAAATATTTTATTTTTAATTCAAGCTAAAAACATACAAACTATGAAAATATCCCAAGAAGGACGAAAATTGAGAATAAATAATGACAGCCTATTTGCTCTCTTTCATTTATTAACTTTTTATTGGATGCAGGCAAAAAAAAAATATACATATTTGTTTATATTTTACTATAACATTCAGATGCAACTCATGGTGTTTTGCTTTTGATGAAATTCCTAATGTTTGAAACAAACTAATAGAAAGTAACTTTATCACCAACTGCAGATGCTCATCGACAAATTGGTTCTTTCCTTAGACTTATAATTTTCAACTACAGGAAAAAGTGTGAAAATGTGAATATACTCCCAAGCAAGGTAAGTAATTATTCTTAATGCAAAAATTTGCAACCGATGGTACTTATCTTTTGAAAAGTATGAATAAAAAAAAATTTGATCAAAACTGTATTTTCAAACATTTGAATAAGATTTATATTTATTATAAATCAATTAGCCCCATTTAAAGATTTTGCAGAGAAAGCTGAGACAATAAAAAAAAATCAAAGTTTGGAAAAACATGTCTTTCACAGGTAGCCAACAGGTTTAACAACAGAATAATTACTAATCAAATAATGTAGACTGTAGCTGATCAAAAACGTTGCTTGATGGTTATTATAAAAGAAATCAATAATTTTATTTCAAACTTCATATTCCGTTAAGGACAACTGTGATAAAGCAATTTGTGTTTTTTTTCTGACAATACGCCACTCATCCAAACGAATTCGAAACTTTATGGAAAAGCCAGATTTTTCATTCAGTTTGATAAATATGGCTTAATTAAATCGACATGGAAGTTAATGTTAAAAGTGAACCTTCTCTTAGAATAAATATGTAACTTATTATTGACAAATACATAGAATATTTCAATTTTAATCAGTAACACTATATAAAATTGGTTAAGAAGTCTGAAAAAAATTATGTTAATGTCTTGGATTATAATATATCACAATAACACAACTTTTGCAGTCATTTAATTTAGATAAATAAAAGTTTAAAGATGCTGTGCAACTGCTTTAGAGCAAAATTAATTCATAAGGAAGCAGAAATAAATAAGTGGTAGGAAACTGGAAGAAACTGTTAAATGAAATGCCAGTATCCAAATATATTAACAGTTCTTAAAAGATTTCAGGATACTAAATTCATTAAGCAGTTCTGCACTATTGGATGAATCTACAAATTTGAACAATGATAATTTTAAAACATTTATATATATTTTTTTTGTTTAAACTGTCATTACAGTTTAAATAATACTTTTAATATTAACTGCAGTTCCTTCTACAGTTATAATATGGATGCTTGTGAGAATACAATATGTAGTTAAATACTTCATTTGTTTCTCTTTTATATATATATATATATATGCATTTTTATGACTATCGATCGGACTGACTGTAAATATGCAGTTAACAAAAATTTCTATTGAGGAATGCTGTTTTAGAGATTACAAATGAAGTATCGCACCATTGAAAAATCATAGCTGAAAAGTCAATGCATGTGGATAAATTCTCAGACAATCTTTCGTATAAATATCTTTCCATGATTTCCCATGCAAAAAAAAAAAAAATATATGTGCGCTAACAAGAACAGAAGAAGCACAATAAAAGAAAACAAAATCAACAGCAGTTTCGATGTTGTATTTAATTCCTTTTCCTATAAAATTTAATAAAGATATTTTCAAAAGCTTGTTTCGTGAAGAATAAATTTTTATACATAACAAAACATCACAAGTGAAAGTAAATTTTCAAAATAAACTCATAATCATTAATCAACGAAGGAAGATACTAAAAGAAACACGCAAAATATGAAAATTTTACCATGTGTGCAGGTAAAAAGTTTTGATTTAGAAATCTAAATACAATAGTAATAATCTACTAAACAAAACGCATTGTAAAGACAAATATGTGGTATAAGTAGGGCAGAGTATAAATATAAACAAATGCGCTAATTTTTGCTTAAGTCGGTAAATTAAGAGTCGGTTTGCGGTTTGAAAGAAATGCATGCATTTCGGGTAGCAGACGCCGGATCAAACGCTTGCCCTCTACCGGCTGTTTTTGAATTATATCTGCAAACGTTAATTGAACTCCAGATATAACGCAAAAACATGCAAAATGAGTTGCTACGTTTTGATATTCATTAATAATGTCAACAAGCACAGAGTTCAAAAACCAACCTTTAGTTGTATGGAAAAATTATTAAGAGATCCATGAAATATACCTCTTGAAAAGGAAAATAATTCTAAAGAGTTTTAATGATTAGCTTTCTTTTGTGTGTGGCAACGTTGTCTGTATTCCATGATTTTGTTTTGAGTTGTAGCTTTCGTTAATAAATTTGAATTTCGTTTTGTTTTCTTGAATTTAAATGAAAGATTTGGAATCTTCTTTTAAGCTAAAATTATCTAATTCAGTTAATGTTGTAGATTGCGTTGTTCCTTAATCTTCCAATTGGATCCGACTTTATTTTTTGCAGACTGTTACAGCAATTTCATAAAAGTAAGCTTGAACTTTCGATTATGTCAAATAGAATTTCCGATATATATTTACTAATATGTAAAGGATCTACAAAGCGAAACTATGTTTCGTCGTCCATTAAACAGAAAGTGGAATTGCTGCAAAAAATGGATAAAGGCATATCCTTTGATTATCTAATCATTCCGAAATATGTTTATCAATTTCACGCATCACCGCTTACCGATAGGTTGTTTAGCAACATGGGTGTCGTGAAAAGACACATCATGCCCGTTTCCATCCCAAATGTTTCGTCGGAAAAAGAGAAAGTTTTTTTTTTCCAACTTTTGAAGATTCCTTTTTCGACTCGACACCCAAACCCATCGGCAAGAAAAAATAAGTTTTTCACCTGATCTCTCCTTCTTGAAAGTCATTTGTTAAAGTTTCACAAAATATATCTGTACGCGATGGAACAATTGTGATACGTTTATTCTGACTGATCTGACCAGCTGTGGATTACATGATCATGCTTTCTTGAAAGTCATTTGTTAAAGTTCCGCAAAATATATCAGTATACGATGAAACAATCGTGATCCATTGATCGTGACTGGTCTGGCCAGCTGTGGATCACATGATGTTGCCTTCTTTAAAGTCATTTCTTAAAGTTTCCCAAAATATGAAATAGATCATTGAATTTGCACATATTCATAAAATGTCATTCAAAATGTAATAGAGTCTAACAAATCTTTAAATACTTTAAAGCGAAATATCAAAGTATTGAAAAGAAATAATAACATATTTTCTATAAAAACGGCTGTTGAGTAAAACATTTATAGCCTTGAAAAGCAAAAAACAGTAGGAGGGAAAGAATATTAAAATACGTCAAAGTATTGAAAGGAAATAACATATTTCTAGTCTAATGAAATACAAAAGAGTAGGAAAACGATGTTTACATACCTTCACAGAAGCTCTTTCCAGGAGAGAGAAGCGTGTATCCACGTTGAGTGCACAGCTCAGACTGATCTGAAGCTGAAACGCGAGTGGTTTAAATAGATAAGCGAGAGTTCCTTCTAGAAACAATTTGGATCAGTCTTGTTTTGATCATCGAGTCGAGGGAGGAAGAACTCTCAGAGCTCTGGAAAAAATTTCTGAGTGGCTGAGTTGTTAAAAAAAAATTGTTAATTTTTATTATGTCTTTAGTCATAATAAAAATTAACTTTACCTCCCCTATTTTGGTTCGAATCAGGTCTCAACATGTTTCAACATGCTTCTAAAGCAGATTTCCAAGAAAAAGATGACTCATTCTTTTCTTAGAAATCTACTTTTAGAAAGGGTGAGGCATTATTCCCAGAGAAACGGAGAAAGATAGTTAATTTTTATAATGTTTAAATACATTATAAAAATTAACAAAAAATTTTTTTTCACAACTCAGAAATTTTTTCTTCAGCTCTGAGAATCTTTCGCAGTCGACTCGATGATCACAACAAGATAGATCTAAATGGTTGCTAGAAGGAATTCATACTTATGTATTTAAACCACTCGAGTTTCGACTTCAAATCACTCTGTGCTGTGTATTTCACCTAGATACACACTTCTCCCTCCTAGAAAGAGATTCTGTGAAGGTATGTGAGTATTTTTCTCAGCTCCTAGAAATGTTTTCCAGCCGACGTGATCGACGAGACATCAGCCGATTTTTTTAAGAATAGACTCTCTGATATCGATGGAGGATTTTCCCGTTTCGCTTTCGCCGAGTCCCTGTTGTGCACCCACCTGGGTACAAGTGTTCACATCTCTCAACATGAGCCTTCTTCATCCTTTCCGAAAGTCGATATGTATTTTCTTCACGAGTGTTTCCAATTTTTCCCTGAGATCTTTAAGAAGGGGTTCAGGAATCCACTCAACACGATCTAGAGAAGCTTCGTTTCAGAGGGCATGCGATATTGAGATAGGATTCAAACCAGAAAAAGAGAGGGATGTCGTTCATTTTATAATATCTGAAAACATCATAAAATTAACAAAAAGTTTTTATAACATATATATTATGTAATATATATATTATATAATATATATATATTATATATTATATATATTCTTAGATTTTTTTTCAAATCTTTTAGAAAATATTTTCCAGCCCATCTCGAAAGGATCCTCCCAGCCAACGAAACATCAGCCCACTTTTTTTTCAAATCTCTCAGAAAATACTTTCCTGCCCATCTCAAAAGGATCCTTCCAGCCGATGTGATCGACGAGACATCAGCCGATTTTTTAGAATGGATTCTCTGATATTTCTGGAGTATTTTCCGGTTTCGCTTTCGTCGAGTCCCTGTTGTGCACCCAATCTCTCAGAAATTACTTTCCGGCTCATCTCAAAAGGATCCTCCCAGCCGACGTGATCATCAGCCCATTTTTGATTCCAATCTCTCAGAAAAATATTTTTCCAGCCCATCTCAAAAGGATCCTCCCAGCCTACGTGATCATGAGCCCATTTTTTTATTCCAACCTCTCAGAAAATATTTTCCAGCCCATCTCAAAAGGATCCTCCCAACCGACGTGATCATCAGCCCATTTTTTGATTCCTATCTCTCAGAAAAATATTTTCCAGCCAGCCGACGTGATCATCAGCCCATTTTTTGATTTCAATCTCTCAGAAAACTATTTTCCAGCCCATTTCAAAAGGATCCTCCCAGCCGACGAGGCATAAGCCCATTTTTTTTTAAGAATAGACTCTCAGAAAATATTTTTCCAGCCCATCTCAAAAGGATCCTCCCAGCCGACGTGATCATCAGCCCATTTTTTTAAGAATGGATTCTCTGATATCTCTGGAGGATTTTCTCGTTTCGCTTTCGTCGAGTCCCTGTTGTGCACCCACCTGGGTACAAATGTCCACATCTCTCAACATTAGCCTCATTCATCCAGTCCATCTCAAAAAGATTCTCCCTGCCGACGTGATCATCAGCCCATTTTTTAAGAATAGATTCTCTGATATCTCTGGAGGATTTTCCCGTTTCACTTTCGTCGAGTACCTGTTGCGCACCCACCTGGGTACAAATGTCCACATCTCTCAACATAAGCCTCTTTCATCCAGCCCATCTCAAAAGGATTCTCCCTGCCGACGTGATCATCAACCCATTTTTTAAGAATATATTCTCTGATATGTCTGGAGAATTTTCCTGTTTCACTTTCGTCGAGTCCCTGTTGTGCACCCACCTGCGTGCAAATGTCCACATCTCTCAACATGAGCCTCCTTCATCCAGCCCGTCTCAAAAAGATTCACCCTGCCGACATGATCATCAGCCCATCTCAAAAAGATTCACCCTGCCGACATGATCATCAGCCCATTTTGGATTTCAATCTCTCAGAAAATATTTTCCAGCCCATCTCAAAAGAATCCTCCCAGCTGACGTGATCATCAGCCCACTTTTTTAAGAATAAACTCTCAGAAAATATTTTCCAGCCCATCTCAAAAGGATCCTCCCAGCCGACGTGATCGGCGAGACATCGCAATTCATGCCACATCTTTCAACATGAGCCTCTTTCATCCTTTCCGAAAGACGACACATTTGTATTTTCTTCATGAGTGTTTCCAATTTTTTCTGAGATCTTTTAGAAATGGTGACATGTTCAAAATTCGTAAGTCATTCCATTGAAATCTTCTTCTTTGATCAATAAATAGCTTCGAAATACGAAAAGAAGTATCCAGCTCATCTAAGGTTCCGAAATGGTAAGAGATTCTCAAAGAATTCTTCTTAAGATCATCGTGGATCCATATTTGGGTAGAGAGAGAGACATTTTGCATCTCCAACAGCCTACAGTGTTCTTAACAAAAATGCGTAATGCTTTTATAGAAAAGAGCTTTTGTAGAAAAGAGAAGAATTGAAAGTGAAAGTGAAAAAACGAAATCTGATCAGCTGGGAAAAAATTTGAAGAGCTCAAGAAAAAATTCTGAGTTGTAGAAAAAAAAAATTTTTGTTAATTTTTATTATGTCTTTAGACATAATAAAAATTAACTTTACCTCCCCTATTTTGGTTCGAATCAGGTCTCAACATGTTTCAACATGCTTCTAAAGTACATTTCCAAGAAAGAGATGACTCATTCTTTTCTTAGAAATCCATTTTTAGAAAGGGTGAGGAAGGATTCCCAGAGAAAAGGGGAAAGGTAGCTAATTTTTATAATGTCTAAAAAAGACCTAATAAAAATTAACAAAAAGTTTTTTTTTTTACAACTCAGCCACTCAGATTACACTTAGATTAACAAAAAGTATTTATAATATATATATATTATATAATATATATTATAATATATATATATATATATATATATATATATATTATATAATATAAATAAATAATAAAAAATATCTAAGAATATATATAATATATATATTATATATATTCTTAGATTTTTTTTCAAATCTCTCAGAAAATATTTTTCAGCCCATCTCAAAAGGATCCTCCAAGCCGACGAGACATCAGCCCATTTTTCCCAGATCTCAGAAAATATTTTTTTAGCCCATCTCAAAAGGATCCTCCCAGCCGACGTGATTATCAGCCCATTTTTGATTCCAAACTCTCAGAAAAATATTTTTCCAGCACATCTCAAAAGGATCCTCCCAGCCGACGTGATCGATGTGATCAACAGCCCATCTTTGATTCCAATCTCTCAGAAAAATATTTTTCCAGCCCATCTCAAAAGGAACCTCCCAGCCGACGTGATGGACGTGATCAACAGCCCATTTTTGATTCCAATCTCTCAGAAAATATTTTCCAGCCCATCTTAAAACGATCTTCCCAACCGACGTGATCATCAGCCTAGTTTTTGATTCCAATCTCTCAGAAAATATTTTCCAGCCCATCTCAAAAGTATCCTCCCAGCCGACGAGAGATCAACCAATTTTTTATTCCAATCTCTCAGAAAAATATTTTCCAGCCCATCTCAAAAGGATCCTCCCAGCCGACGAGACATCAGCCCATTTTTTGATTCCAATCTCTCAGAAAATATTTTCCAGCCCATCTCAAAAGAATCCTCTCAGCCGACGTGATCATCAGCCTATTTGTTTTTATTCCAATCTCTCAGGAAAATATTTTCTAGAAATATTTTCCTGAGAGAAGATTTCATCTCAAAAAGATCCTCCCAGCCGACGTGATCGACAAGACATCAGCATATTTTTTTGATTCCAATCTCTCAGAAAAATATTTTCCAGCCCATCTCAAAAGGATCCTCCCAGCCGACGTGATCGACGAGACATCAGCCGATTTTTTCTTTTCAACTCCATGTGGTTTTCATGTAACGGAGGGGAGTGGACCTGGATCTGTAGAATGAAAATCACTTGAGTCAAAAGAAACAATAACCGTTTCGCTGGAGACCCATTTCAACGACCACGAAATGTTGGCGAGAAGAATAGCGGAACAGTCTCTCCTAACAAAAGCTAACCATGACATACATTTCAGCGACTACGTTGGAGAAGATATCCAAGAAACATCACGTCAAGAGGAGAATAGAGAAAGACTCTCTCGTAAGAAAAGTAAGCTGACCACACATACCTACCTACACACGCCCATTTTTTAAAAAATTATCACGCCTTTTGTTAAACGTATTTCCATTCTTTATAGAAAAACTCATGTTTTTAAGAGGGGGTCTCATTTAAAATGTATAGGAAAAAACATATGAATCATGTCAGGTATAGCCATCATACGACGAAATAAATTTTTTTAAGATTCATGGCAAACACAAAATCATAAAATGTTTCACTCGAACACTATAAACAGAAAACATTTGACTACCCATAGAAAAACTCGAAAATCTTTAAAAGAATACTTTGAGCAATTATTTAAAAACGAAATGTAAAAGCCGACTTACCTTTCGTGAAGAACATTTCTGTGTAGACGAAAGCGCGAAGGGATCTCGAAAAAACAGTCTTATCCTAAAACGATGTCGGCTTTTGGGGTGCTCTGGTGTCGACTCAAGGAATAGAGTTTCCCCCAAAATAGTCAACGGGTGACATGTTCAAAATTCGTAAGTCATTCCACTGAAACCTTCTTCTTTGATCAATAAATAGCTTCGAAATACGAAAAGAAATATCCAGCTCATCTAAGGTTACGAAATGTTAAGAGATTCTCAAAGAATTCTTCTTAAGATCATCGTGCGTCCATATTTGGGTAGAGAGAGAAACATGTTACATCTCCAACAGCCCACACTGTTCTGAACAAAAACGCGTAATGCTTTTATAGAAAAGAGAAGAATTGAAAGTGAAAGTCAAAAAACGAAATCTGATCGGCTGGGAAAAGATTTTCAGAGCTCAAATGTCTCACCCTTCTAAAAATAGATCATGACTCATCCTTTCTAAAAATAGAATTCCAAGAAAAACAAGCTACGGTCTATTTTTAGAAAGGGTGAGTCATGATCTATTTTTAGAAAGAGTGAGACCTCATCCTAAACAAAAAGGGTATGTACAGTCGGTCACAAAAGTATTCGAACACCGGTACCCTATCAGAAAATAACAAGATGGCGTTTTTTTTCTCTTTCTCTCTGTGTGTCGTGTTATTCCATCCTAGGTTTTCTTCTCCCCCCCATCTTGGAAAAAACTGGAAAAAATTGGTCACGATCTCTTTTTGAATGGGGAGATGCCATTTTGAGAAAAAGCTGACGACCCTATCTTGGAGAATGAACATGACCGCTCTACACACCCTTTCTCTCTCTCTCTCTCTCTTTGAATTGGGAAGCCATTTTGGGAAAATGCAGACGACCCTATCTTGGAGAATGGAAATGAACGCCTCTCCCTCTCTCTTTGAAATGGGAAGCCATTTTGGGACCCTCTATTCTTGGGGAGGGAGAAAACTGAAGTCTGCATTTCGCTGTCTCTGAATACGGAAAGCCCTTTTGGGAAAAGCGGACCCTCTTCTTCTGATCTTGGAGAACTGGAAATGAACGCTCTACACGACCTCTCTTTGAATTCAGAAGGTATTTTGGAACCTTCTAATGTTGGAAAACTGAAATGAACGCTCTACACCTCTCTCTCTCTCTCTCTCTTTCTCTGAAATGGGTAGCCATTTGAAAACTCCCTAACTTTGGAAAAAAACAGAAATGAACGCTCTACACCATCTCTCTTTGAAAATGGGGGGTGTCATTTTGAGACCTCCCTCCCCTAAACTTGGAAAAAAAACTGAAATGAACGCTCTACACTTTCTCTCTTTGGACATGGGTAGCCCTTTGGGGACCCTCTCCTCTTGGTAGGAAAAAAAAAGAACTGAAGTGAAGGCTCTACACAATCTCTCTTGGAATGGGATCCATATTTCGGGAAACGTGGATCACCTCATGCTGGAAAACTGAAGTGAACCACCAAGATTGGACTCTATATAATATTTTTTTTAATTGACATCATGACCCTCCTCCAATTTGTTATTAAAAAAGTTTTTTTTTTGTTTTGGTTTTTATCCCATTTCCGATGTGATTTCAGAAATGCAATTCCATAACAGTTCAATTTCATTCGAGGTTGAATGATCTAAACAGTCTTTGACCCACCCATCCGTATGATTATTTTCTTCTCCTTCCTGTTGCACCAAATTTTGTAAGTCCATATAATGATTCCATACGGGAAGGGCTGGATCCTCACAAGGCTGTCTTGAAACACTTGGAGTCTCTTTGGGATGAGTGGAGGGATCTAGGATGTCTGGACCCGTCTGCGATTCTACCTCCATGATTTCTGGACCCGTTGGAACTTGTTTACCCGGCTGAAATTCTACCTCCATAATTTCTGGACCCGTTGGAACTTGTGAACCCGGTTGTGATTCTGCCTCCATGATTTCTGGACCCGTTGGAACTTGTGGACCCGGCTGACATTCTACCTCTACGATGTCGGGACGTTTTGAAGCTTGTGAACCCGTCTGACATTCTACCTCTACGATGTCGGGACAGGTTGGAGAAGAAGAAGAAGAAGAAGAGGAGGATACTGGAAGAGGTTCTGTCTGTGAGGAGTCCGAAAGAGCTTGCCTGTTTGAACAAGTCGGGGAAGAAGAAGAAGAAGAAGCTTCTGGGTTCTGAAGCGGATCTTGTACGCCAGGTAGGTTCCGGTAAGTCGACCGTTTTTTAAGAGGTAATTTTTTTTCTTCCTCCTCATCTTCAATCGTGATGACTTCAATTTCATTCCGTTGCCGGGTCGATTTTGTTTCGGGCCATGACGGTTTGGTCCAGCTCCTCTTATCATCTAAGGAAGGGATGGGTAAAGGTGGCGTAGAGGTTTCTTCTTCTTTTTCTTGAAACATCATCGGCGATTGGAAAGAAATCTCCTCGTTCAATTGTTTCCAAAGCGAGTACGAGCACCGATCGACGAGAAAGAGACTCTTCTGGGTTGTGACGATGAGATATTGCGTTTTCGGGGGAACGACATAGTTTTGAAAAGGTCTTAGAATATATTTCTTATATTTCATCCTGTCGCTGACTTTAAAACTTCTTTCCTTCAGATTGGGGGACGATGATTCGTAATAGGCGAGAGGAGCGGCTGTGGTTTGAACAATATGAACTTCGTCCTCAGCCGTCGTTCTCACTCCAAACGTAAAATATCGTTTCGTGAGAAAAATATTCTTCCACCGAAAACTCGTGCGCGGATCCGTGTATCGCCGGTCTGTTTGAATGGGCCGTCTCAAAGCTCGATCCATCCGATTCCAAGAGAAAGGAGATTCCTCTTTCGTTTGTTGCGATTCGAATAAATTTCTGTATATATTCTGAACGAGCAGGTTGGAGGATTCGACATCTTGGTTGAAAGAAACGATCGCTTGATGAGGTGGTAAATGCGGAATAAATGTCGCACAATGACACGCCAAAAAAATTTTCAAGTTGGAGATTTGCTTTAGCGTCTTCAAATCCTCCCCGTTCGAAATCCGTTGAGTTGGAAAAACGTCTAATAGCGACATGGCTCCCAATGGAAAAGAAATGATCTCGCCCAGTACTCTCGTCTTTTAATATATATAGACACACACAGACACACATAGAGGCTCTATGACGGCCGTTTTATTTGTTTTTTTTTTGTTTCTCTCTCTCTTCTTTCCAAGAAATCTTATCTCCATGACCTCTTTTTCTTTTCTTAAAAGATGAATGTGTGTGGGAATGAGGAAGTGAAAGTAATAATTTAATAAACAAAAAATTATCCAACCATGACCTTCTTTTTTTTTTCAAAGTCACCCTTTCCATTCCAAGGACGTCCAGAGATAGAGGAAGCAGGGAGAGAGGAGGAGGGAAGGGAAGGTCACACTCTCTTTCTCTCTATAAATAAAAGGGGAGAGCCCCAAAGTCGTATTTTTGTCCAAGTGGATCATGAGGAGGCATCCCCAGCTCACTACGTGTATTCCTTTCAAATATAAATATGTTGATCTTTCCTTTTATATCATCCAAGGAGTCGTTTACCTGAAAGCCTCCGATTTTTCAAAATGTGCGGGTTATCATACCGTGGGGAGTTATCAAAAGATGCGGGACGAATTTTTATCCGACGAAAACGTGTTGATGGCTCGTGACATTGCACCTTTGGATGCACAAATTTTGTTAATGAAACGAGCCAAATATTTTTACACGTCCCACTTTCTAACCGTCTCGCAAATGAATAGGATTATGGATCGTCTTGAGAAGACAAAAGGGATTCTCGTTCATTTTAGTGAATGGTTGCACAAATGTTTGCACGAACCTCTCTCGATCGAGAAGACTGGGAAGAATACCTATCATATTCTTCTCGAGGACTCTCCTCCTTCGTCTCATCTTAAAGAGGCCACGACTTTTGAAAAAATCCTCGAGCAAGAAAAAATAGAATGGTGGAACAACTACCCCATCCCTCTCCCCGAGCATCAAGAGGAGCCTGTTCAGAAGAAAAAGAAAAAACCTTTCCAAAAGCCTATCCTCATCCTCCTCGATAATGATGGGGATGAGGAGAAGCCTGTTCAGATTCCTCTCCGTTTGTCAAAACCCGTCGAGGATGAAAAACCTCTCCCTTCCTCAAAACCCCTTGAGGAAGAGAGACGCCTCGAGAAGGAGAGATCTCTCCCATTGTCAAACCTCCTCGAAGGTGAAAAACCTCTCCCTTTCTCAAGACCCCTCGAGAAGGAGGGACCTCTTCCTTTATCAAACCCCCTCGAAGATGAAAAACCTCTCCATTTATCAAGACCCCTCGAAAATGAGGGACCTCTCGATTTGTCAAAACCCCTCGAGGATAAGGGAACCAAAACTTCTCTCTCTTTCGAAGAGGAGGGACCTCTCAATTTGTCAAGACCCCTCGAGAATAAGGGAACCGAAAATCCTCTCCCTTTCTCAAGACTTCTCGAGGAGGAGGAGAGACCGCTCCATGTCTCAAGACAGGACCCCCTCTATCTCTTGAGGATCCGAGGGAAACGATTCCTATTGAAAAGCCATCTATCGACGATCCCCAGAAAAGGTCTTCGGAGGAGATTACACTTCCATGTAGAAAACGAATCTGCCACAATCATCATCATCATCATAATAATAATAATAATATACCCCCTTCTCAACAACAGAATCCTACAACATTTGCAGATAAATGCATTCAAACCAATCCCTTTATAGTAACCCTTTTGATTGGAGAACCCGTGCATTAGCCTCGAAAAAAAATGAGATTCTAGACTGTTTCTATGACCAGAATGTTAAGCCAATAGATAGGTCTAGCTCAGAATTTTTCTTTTTAAAAGAAAATAAATAAATAATCCAAAGACTATTCGTAAATATAAATGGTAAAGTCTCGAGTCGGCTGGAAAAAAATTTTCAGAGCTGAGAAAAATTCTCCAACTGAAAAAAAAAAAAAAAAAAAAAAAAAACTTTTTGTTAAATTTTATCATGTCTTAGACATGATAAAAATTAACGACCCTCTTCCCTTTTCGTCTGGGAATGTTGTCTCACTCTTTTGAAAAACAAATCGTGATTCATTCATGGAATGATTGCCATTAGCGAAAGGATGAGTCATGGTCTATTTTTAGAAAGGGTGAGACATCCTTCCCGGACAAAAAGGGAGGGTCATTAATTTTTATCATGTCTAAAGACATGATAAAAATTAACCAAAAAATTTTTTTTTTCATTAGAGAATTTTTATTTCAGCTCTGAGAAATTTTTTTTCTCCCAGCCGATTCGAGACTTTACCATTTGTTTTTAAGAATGATTTCTCCCTGATCTATTATTTCAAAATTCCAAGTTTCGCCTAAGAACCATCTGTGCTGTTGAAGAAGTAACATGATATATGTATTTTTTTTAATGAGTTCTGTCAAGATTGAATTGTGCAGGATCGACCTTGCGAATTTCTTCTCTGTGTCTTTAAATAATAATGATACGGAACCGCTTTTTGTAGAGCGCAATGGAAAAAACCTTTTGTATGGTTAGGACAATTCATGTGTTCGATCCCATTGTATTTGAGAATGTCTTGCGTCGATTCCGAAATGCAATAAATGGATCTTTGCAACCATTTTTCTAAAAACCGCCGTTTCATTTCTCCTCGCACCCAAATCATGGAAAAAGGTTCCGTCAACATCGTTAACACCCATGGAAAATAACTGTACGGAATTTCTCCTTCGTACCACGACAAGCCGTGATAATAATCACTCGCCCACACAGCGGTTCGTTTTTCTTTCTCGGTGAGCATTTTCCATGGAAACGGGGCTTTAAAAACAAATACCCCTCGAGAAGTACCGTCCAATGTGACGCAAGCCAATTCTTTCACAATAAAGGCTCCTTGAGAATCGTAGAAACCTTCAAAGTCGAGCACGAGTTCCATGTTTTTTATTTCTTTTTCTTTCCAAGGTGACCTTTATTATTATTATGATGGATGTGTATTGAGATACGCACGATATTATTCAAAAAACAAATATATATATACGAATGTGACCTTTCCCAGAATTCATACGACCTGTCACGTGCAACCTTCTCTCTATATATATAAAAGAGGAGACGGCGAGAGAACGCTATCCATTTTTTCCTTCAGGACACACAGCGAGAGAGAGAGAGAGAGAGAATTTTGTTTTCTTTTTTTCCTCAATTGAAGAAGATGGACATTTTGAGTGCCAAACCTCTCAAAGATTCCTACATTGTTCTGGACATGGAATACTTTCACTGTTATGATCCAAAGACGGGAGATATATGTTTCATCTTGAAAGAACTGGGCTACATCACTTGCGATTTAACCTTATGCGGATCCATGATTTTTCTCCCTCCTGTCCATTACGATGACTTATCGTCCCGCAATCAAGCTGTGGTCAACCAGACTACAAATAACCGACACGGCCTGCAATGGACCGAGGGTCGTCTTTCCTACGAGCATCTTCCTACGATCCTGAAAATACTGACCGAAAATGTGGAGGTGATCTACGTCAATGGATACGATAAAGCCGAATTTTTCAGCAAGCTCTGCCAGCGATCCGTTTACGAGTTTTACATCCCAGGGAAAACCGAGTGGCGGAACAAGTCGAAATGCACGCGACACCAATATTTCCAAAAGATGATTCATTGTGCCGAGAACAAGGTGAGAAATTTTCGATACCATTTGATGGAGGGTAGTTACGTTTTCCGGAAATTACATTGTTACCCCTTCGAGAGCAAAGCTGTCGAAGACGAAGAGGAGGCGGAAGAATCTCCCCAGGAGAACTCGTGCGACGATGAGGAGGAGGAGGAACTTTCTAATAATAATAAATGTCTAAGTTGGGATGCTTTAGAGACCCAAGAATATTGGTCTCAATCCTTATCTCACCTAGACCTGAAAGAGGATCCTCAAGTGTACTCTTTGTGGTCCTCTTCTAAAATTTGGTCTTGGAGAGAACCCTTGAATGTTCATGAATGAAATGGTATGTAAATCCCTAGAGAAAAAAATAAAAAAAGTTCCTTTTTTTGTAATATGTTGATTTCTTTCCAATCCCATTTCTTTTCAATAACTCCAGCCCAATTGACGAGAAGAAGAAGAATTTTCCAAGTTACACAAGACGAATCTTCCAAGTTACACAAGACGTAGAAAGATTTCACAAGGATTTATAAATTACACGCTCCCACATGATAATTGTATAGAGAGAAAAAAACCCTCTGTTCTCTAGCCAATACGTCAAGACTTCCCTAAACTAAGAGAGATCATGAGTACCGAGGAAACCTTAGCAGAGCAAGTGGAAAGACTTTCAAAGAGATTAGAAGAGTTAAGACGGGATAGATTTACAGTTCCGCCGACTAAAGAGGAAATTATCATCGATTTCAACAAACCGCTGTACTTTCATCCCCTACCCCAAAGAATGAGACGAGTGGACTCGCCATTGAACAGTTCCAATGAGAAACAAAATGTCACTTATTTGAATAGCCAATTTCAACACATGAACATTTCATAAGTATTTTTTTGTTTTTTTTTCCCTAAAGCGTAGGGAGATCGGATCAGTAGTTTTTCCCCTTCCATCGTCGAAAAAGATTGGGAGGAAAAATCTTTCTGATCTCTTTCAGAAAATTTTTTCAGCCTTAAAAAAAAAAAAAAAAAAAAAAAAAAAAAAAAAAAAAAAAAAAAACACCTTTTTGTTAATTTTTATCATGTCTTAGACATGATAAAAATTAACTCTACCCCCCTTTTGTCTGGGAATGTTGTCTCACACTTTCTAAAAATAGACCATCACTCCTCCTTTCCTAAAGAATAGAATTCCAAGAATGGGATCTGGTCTATTTTTAGAAACGGTGAGACCCTATTCCCAGACAAAAGGCGGGTAGAGTTAATTTTTATCATGTCTAAAGTTCAGGGTCCATCCATCTTCTTGTGTGAAACGGTGACCCTGACAAGATCGAGATAAACAAGTCCTGTGAGTTGTTTTGTAATCCTGACGCGATCCAAGAAAGACTTTTTATTTATTTTTTTTTTTGAAATAGGCGGGGGGTGGGAGAGAAAATGTTCTCACGACCCTCAGATATCTTTTCATAAATATATTTTTTATCAAAGTGTTTCTTTCATCCCGATCCTTTTACGAGGTTGGAATGACCCTGACATTTAGATGGGGTCGCGATCCCGACAGATGTCGCGCGAGTATAAAAGTGTGTATCCTCCGCGAGATTTCATCAGAGAACAGAAGAAGACGTGAACTGAGCTGGTAAGTCCCTTTGGTCCTATGAATATGGTTTAATCATAACTTCATTTAAAACGACCTTTGAAACTTTGAAACTTCTTAACCCTTTGAAAAGAAAAATGTCTCTTTCAAGACGACGACTCTAAAACGTTTTATTGTTTTTTTTCCCCTTTCTAGATGTTCCCTGTTATACATATATACCTTTTCGATTCTTTTTTTGCTTCTGTTTGTGGAAGACATCACCGTATTCATCGCATTGGCGTGTTCAGAAAACTTTATCGTGCTCGATCTAGAGGGTTTCCAGTCCTACAACCACAAGAAGGGTGAATTTACCTACGTTTTAAAAGAATTGGGCTATGCGACAAAAGATTTTTTGACCGTGGGATCGTTGACGTTTGCTCCTCCTCACCCCTTCCACCAACTGAGTGAAAAAAACCAAAAGACGAATGCCTGGCTGACGAGAAACCGGCACGGACTTCGTTGGAACGAGGGTCATATTCCCTACAACCATTTAGGACGTATTCTCCAATCGCTCACTCACAGCTTCTCCACGATTTATGTGGTGGGATGCCAGAAAGCTAAATTCTTTGCTAAAGCCTTGGATTATCAAAAACCCGTGACGGAAATTTATGTGCCAGATGGAATCATTTGGAAGTATCGGGAAAAATGTGCCCGACATCATCAAAGGAGGAAATATTTCCATTGTGCCGAAAACAAAGTGCGCAACTATCGATGGCATATTACGGAAGGAGATTTTCATGTCAATTACGTCTATCCAGACGGAACGGAGAAAGAGGAGAGGATTCAGGAGGAAGCAGACAATCCTCTGCAAGCTTTTGATAAGGCCTACGATCAGTTAGAGAAGGATCCGTCCCCAAAAGCGTACGATAACCTCATCCAGAAATGGGATAATCTGTCCTGTTTCCAAATGATGGAACATCCGGATGAGCATACGCCTTTCCACTTGATGGGCTCTTCTACTTCTTCTTTGTCGTCAACTTCCTCCAATAACTCGAGGAAGACGGAGGGTTGGGGAGACATACCTGAAAATATTCCCCATTACGATCCAGCAGCCTGTTGGGACGAACCTTCCAAAGAATCTCATGAGACCCCCAAAATATCTTCAGAGGATCCAAAGACAAAATCCACTGAGTGTTGGGACGATGAACGGACAACTCATGCTCCAAAATCCACTAAGACTGAATCCACTGAGTGTTGGGACAATGAACAGACGACTCATGCTCCAAAATCCACTAAGACTATGTCCACTGAGTGTTGGGACAATGAACAGACGACTCATGCTCCAAAATCTACTGAGACTATGTCCACTGAATGTTGGGACAATGAAACTGAAAAGACGACAGAGAACTGGGATGAAAATTCTCAAAAGTATTTGAATTGATATATACATAAACTCAGGAGAAAAAAAATAAAGAAAAGATTTTTAGAAATAAGTAGGGAAAGGTTCTCCGCTTTCCCTATATTTATGGAAATGGACTAAGAAGAGAGAGAGAGACGAATCAGGAGACCAAAAAAAATGGGTCTTGGAAGGAATGAGTGCAAATGCATTCGATTCCTTCCGAGACCCATTTTTTTGGGTCCCTCTCTCATCCAATCTTGGAAAAGAACTTTGTCCTATTTTTCTAGGTCCATTCAAAAAGAAATGAATCTATCCATAAATTTTCTTAAAAGAAAAAAAAAACAAAAAGATCCTTTACCTCTTGACGGTCCAAAGTCGAGAATCTTGGAAAAAGTCATCCACTCTCCATCCAGTCAAGCTTCACTGTAGAAAATCTAGTAGGTGCATCTGCATTCTTGAACACCCGGCAGTTATTATTGGACGCGAAACGTCGAATGCTGAAATAGTTAACAGTGAGCCCATTCTTAAAGAAACGCGGATGTTTTATTCATCCAGTCGAGTGCGGAAAAATTTCTGAGAGCCGGAGAAAAATTTCTCTGGCTGAAAAAAAAAAAAAAAAAAAAAAAAAAAAAAATACCCCCTTTTAGTCTGAAAATTGATGTCTTCAATTTTTCAAAAATTGAAGACATGAATTTTCAAATTTTCAGACTAAAAAGGGGGGTAATTTATTTTTCAGAAACTTTTCCCAGCCGACTCGATGTGAATAAAACTTTACTGTTTGTTAAGAATGTTATTTAATGGATCGATTTCAAACTATCGAGTTTCGCTTGAGTTCCGGCCGTGCTGTGGGCCCACCTGGATACAAGTTTTCCGCTTTTGGAATAGAACTTCCGTCAAGGTAGGCTACTTTTCCTCTTTTTGCACTTTTCATGTCATTTCATTTGTATTACAATATACTGAATACGGGCGTTCGAACTGATTTCTAGGCTATTTCTATACAAATGGCGCTCGATCCAAGAAAGAAATGATGTCTTTTTTTTTATTTTGTGGACTGCCAATTTGTATTGGAATATACAGAAAACGGGTGTTTGAGTCGGTTTTCAGTATATGTCAATACAAATAGAGCTCGATCCAAGAAAGAAATGATGTCTTTTTTTTATTTTGTGGACTGCCAATTTGTATTGTAATATACTGAAAACGGGTGTTTGAGTCGGTTTTCAGTATATTTCAATACAAATAGAGCTCGATACAAGAAAGAAATGATGTCTTTTTTTATTTTATGGACTGCCAATTTGTATTGGAATATCCTGAAAACGGGCGTTCACGTCGGTTTTCAGTATATTTCAATACAAGTGGAGCTCGATCCAAGAAAAAAAGGATGTCTTTTTTTTGTTTTGTGGACTGCCAATTTTGTATTGGAATATACTGAAAACGGGCGTTCACGTCGGTTTTCAGTATATTCCAATACAAATGGAGCTCGATCCAAGAAAAAAAATGATGTCTTTTTTTATTTTGTGGACTGCCAATTTTGTATTGGAATATACTGAAAACGGGCGTTCACGTTGGTTTTCAGTATATTTCAATACAAGTGGAGCTCCATCCAAGAAAAAAATGATGTCTTTTTTTTATTTTGTGGACTGCAAATTTTGAATTGGAATATACTGAAAACGGGCGTTCACGTTGGTTTTCAGTATATTTCAATACAAGTGGAGCTCCATCCAAGAAAAAAATGATGTCTTTTTTTTTTATTTTGTGGACAGCCAATTTTGTATTGGAATATACTGAAAACGGGCGTTCACGATGGTTTTCAGTATATTTCAATACAAATGGAGCTCCATCCAAGAAAAAAATGGTGTCTTTTTTATGTTGTGGACAGCCAATTTTGTATTGGAGTATACTGAAAACGGGCGTTCGTTGGAATATACTGAAAACGGGCGTTCACGTCGGTTTTCAGTATATTTCAATACAAATGGAGCTCGATCCAAGAAAGAAATGATGTCTTTTTTTTATTTTGTGGACTGCCCTATTTGTATTGGAATATACTGAAAACGGGTGTTCACGTCGGTTTTCAGTATATTCCAATACAAGTGGAGCTCGATCCAAGAAAAAAATGATGTCTTTTTTTTATTTTGTGGACTGCCAATTTTGTATTGGAATATACTGAAAACGGGCGTTCACGTCGGTTTTCAGTATATTCCAATACAAATGGAGCTCGATCCAAGAAATAAAATGATGTCTTTTTTTATTTTGTGGACTGCCAATTTTGTATTGGAATATACTGAAAACGGGCGTTCACGTTGGTTTTCAGTATATTTCAATACAAGTGGAGCTCCATCCAAGAAAAAAATGATGTCTTTTTTTTTATTTTGTAGACTGCCAATTTTGTATTGGAATATACTGAAAACGGGCGTTCACGTTGGTTTTCAGTATATTTCAATACAAGTGGAGCTCCATCCAAGAAAAAAATGATGTCTTTTTTTTATTTTGTGGACAGCCAATTTTGTATTGGAATATACTGAAAACGGGCGTTCACGTTGGTTTTCAGTATATTTCAATACAAATGGAGCTCCATCCAAGAAAAAAATGATGTCTTTTTTTTATGTTGTGGACAGCCAATTTTGTATTGGAGTATACTGAAAACGGGCGTTCGTTGGAATATACTGAAAACGGGCGTTCACGTCGGTTTTCAGTATATTTCAATACAAATGGAGCTCGATCCAAGAAAGAAATGATGTCTTTTTTTTATTTTCTGGACTGCCCTATTTGTATTGGAATATACTGAAAACGGGTGTTCACGTCGGTTTTCAGTATATTCCAATACAAGTGGAGCTCGACCCAAGAAAAAAATGATGTCTTTTTTTTATTTTGTGGACTGCCAATTTTGTATTGGAATATACTGAAAACGGGCGTTCACATCGGTTTTCAGTATATTACAATACAAATGAAGCTCGATCCAAGAAAAAAATGATGTCTTTTTTTTATGTTGTGGACAGCCAATTTTGTATTGGAGTATACTGAAAACGGGCGTTCACGTTGGTTTTCAGTATATTTCAATAGAAATGGAGCTCCATCCAAGAAAAAAATGATGTCTTTTTTTTATGTTGTGGACAGCCAATTTTGTATTGGAGTATACTGAAAACGGGCGTTCGAGTCGGTTTTCAGTATATTCTAATACAAATGGAGCTCCATCCAAGAAAAAAATGATGTCTTTTTTTTATGTTGTGGACTGCCCTATTTTGTATTGGAATATATTGAAAACGGGCGTTCGAGTCGGTTTTCAGTATATTCCAATACAAATGGAGCTCTATCCAAGAAAAAAATGATGTCTTTTTTTATGTTGTGGACAATCAATTTTGTATTGGAATATACTGAAAACGGGCGTTCGAGTCCTTTTTCCGACTATTTCTACACACATTCCACTATATTAAAATGACGTTATGGTTGAGTCCAAACAGAGTCGTCCCCGGACAGAGTCGTCTCCGGACAAAGTCGTCCCCTCTTTTCTTTGAATTCTATTCTTTAAAAGGATGAGTCATGGTCTATTTTTAGAAAGTGGGAGACAACATTCCCAGACAAAAGGGGGGGGTGAGTTAATTTTTATCATGTCTAGAAGATATGATAAAAATTAACAAAAAGTTTTTTTTTTTTTTTTTTTTTTTTTTTTTTTTTTTAACATATCTCAGAATTTTTTCTGAGCTCTGAGAAATTTTTCCTAGCCGATCCCATTTCGTTTTTCGACTTTCACTTTCAACTCTTCACTTTTCCTATCCACTGTCGTTGGAATTGTGTTCACTGGAGGCTATTTCTTTTTTTGCAATCTCGCTTTTAGTTTTCTCTGAGATTCTTTAGAAATGGCTATACAAATTTCACCATCTATATAGAGATGATGTCCAAACAAAGTCGTCCCCGGACCATCTTGATGACCGAATATGTATAGAAATAGTCTGAAAATGGGCTTGAGGGCCGGTTTCTGGACGATTCCTCTACAAATTAGGCCGCATCCAGAAAAACAAAAATACATCGTTTCTTTTTGGGTGGACAGGAGATGATAAATTTCTTTTCTCTCTCTCTCCCAAGATTGGAGGAGAGAGTGGCCCAAAAAATGGGTCTCGGAAGGAATCGAATGCATTTTGAAATGCACTCATTCCTTCCAAGACCCATTTTTTTGGTCTCCTGATTCAACTCTCCAGTCTATGGAATAGGGAAAGCGGAGAACGTTTCCCCTTCTTTAAGCGACTGGAGACCATATCGCATCATCATCATCATCATCATCATCACCATCACAATCGTCCTCTTTCTGATACTTTTCAACGAAGGCTTGATGTCTCTGGATGATTTTGGGGAGATGATGGATCCCGAATTGAGTGATGAAAAAGAGAGGACTCTTTTTCCTTTCTTGTTCGTCTTGCACAGTCTCTCGGAGGGTGATATACGTTTCCCCGTCCTCCTCAATTTTCGTCAGAGGTCTCATGAATATTTTACACATCCAAGGGAAGAGCGACTTGTTATGCAGGGATTTCGAAGCGACGAAGGCCGCTTCATTCGAAGTGAGGACAATCTGGTTCGGTTGACCCCATTCTTTGGAGTAGTTGTCCAAATCGCCTAGTCGAAGAAAATGGTGTCGATTAGGGAAAAAGACTTGGAGAACACTCGTCGTATGCGAGACGTTCGTAGGCAAGAGAGTCAAGATATCTTTGGCATTCCAGTACAGGAATCCTAGATCCACATACGCTTGCACGTAATAGTCATCGTTATATTCCAGTTTGAGCAGCATGGCTTTTGTGTTTTTTTTTTCCGTTCTCAAGGCGAAACACTCGTCTGCTTTGAACAAGAGCTCGCTGGCGATACGTTTATATAGACTCCTCAGAGAGAGAGAGAGAGAGAGAGAGAGAAGGGAGGAGGAACAAGGTTGATGAATTCTAAAATAAAAAAAATGATAACGAAATGAGATCGGCTGGCAAAATATTTTCAGAGCTCAGAAAAAAATTCTGAGATGTAAAAAAAAAAAAAAAAAAAAAAAAAAAAAAAAAAAAAAAACTTTTTGTTAATTTTTATCATGTCTTCTAGACATGATAAAAATTAACTGATCCCCCTTTTGTCTGGGTATGTTGTCTCACCACCGTTTCTAAAAAGAGACCAGAACCCAGTCTTTTCTTGGAATTCTATTCTTTAAAAGGATGAGTCATGGTCTATTTTTAGAAAGTGGGAGACAACATTCCCAGACAAAAGGGGGGTGAGTTAATTTTTATCATGTCTAGAAGACATGATAAAAATTAACAAAAAGTTTTTTTTTTTTTTTTTTACATCTTATAATTTTTTCCTGAGCTCTGAGAAATTCTTTCTAGCCGATCCCATTTCGTTTTTCGACTTTCACTTTCAACTCTTCATTTTTCTATAAAAGCTAAAAGCATTCCACGTTTCTGTTCAGAACAGTGTCTCTCTCTACCCAAATCTGAAACCCTAGTCACGAGAGAATATGAGACTAGAAAAATAGTTTAGCTTATTGATCTAAAAAATGTCCCATGCTAGAACTCAGAATTATAATCAGAGCGGGGCTTTCCAGTATCCACTTCCAAGATTTTAGATTTGCCATGGGTGACATGTTCCCAAATTCATAAATTCTTCAATTACAGTCCCCCTTCTTTGACAAATGGCTAAGAAATTCTTAAAAAATATCATGATAAAGATTTAGCTATCTATATATAACATTATGTTTTCTTTTTCAAAATCAAAATCCAGTCTTGATCGAAATGGACTTTACGCACAATTTATTGTGTCCCCCCTTTCCAAGATTGGTTTGAAGAAGTGATAAAAAAAATGGGTCTGGAAGGAAAAGAGTGCATTTCGAGAAAAGAAAAGAGGACCCTCTTTTTCTCGCAATGCACCCGTTTCCTTCCAGACCCATTTCTTTTGCCTCCTCAGAACTCTCTTTCTTTTCTCCTCCCTCTCTCTCTTAAGAGGGATTGAAAGAAAGAGGCTAGATGGAAAAGTTTCTTTGGGTGGTGGTGGTTATTTTTTTTAGAAGGTGATAACTTTAGTGACATTTAAAGAGACCACCAGAGGATCCGTTTGAGTCTCGACGACCTTTTCTTGACGGGGGGTCTGTCTGGCAATAAGCGCTGGCATATTGTTTAGGGTAAGTAGAAGAATCCGTCATGCCTGGATGAGGCGGTATGTAGCGCACTCCCAGATTAAAGAGGGTGATGAAGGGAAATCTCTCCCCCGGATAGAGCAGTCGGTAAACGGGTTGATTGGGTACAACTCGAACCAGCGGCTGAGTTAATATCCTATACACCCAGGCCAGAAGCTGATTATTTTTAGGATTCTTTTCGGCCAGATGTAACATTTCTTCGCTGGAGAGGACATATCCCTCTTGAGAACTGCCGAGACTCTCAAGATCTTTTATTTTCCTGAAGACGTGGTGTTCGTCGAAAAACACGGAGAGAATGTCCCAGGTTCTTTTACTGGAAGTATGAATCAGAGGCAAAATGTCCGTAGCGTTCCAAAACAATCTTCCGTCATCCACATAACAGCGAATGCTCACAAACTCATTATATAAGACGCGGATCATCATCTTGCGTAGAAATACGGATACGCACAGCAGTCTCTCTCTCTCTCTGGGAAATAGAGTCTGTCTTCCACTCGCCTCTCTATATATACGAGAAGACGACGTGATGGGCGACGTGACGGTTGACTTCTAGAAAAAAAATCAACTTTGTCTATCTCTCTCTCTCTCTATGACCTTCTATTTTTTTCCTAAAGGACACCCCGTCACCTTCTCAAAGGTCATGGGATTGAGAGGAACGAAAAAAAAAAAACAACCATCCTTTGTATACTACCTATGACCTTCTCCTAGAGACCCCTGTCATTTTCTTCTCGAGAGCTACGTGATGAAAGCTTTTTTTTATTGTAGAGTTTATCAACTTTGTAGACACATGACCCCGTCACTTTCTCAAAGGCTATGTCGTATGGAATGGGACCTTTTTGGTTTTTTCTTTTGAGAAAATAAAAAATAAAACAACTTTATAATCATCTCTCTATGACCTTCACAAACACTCATGTTTTATCATTTTTTTTATTTTAGAATTCATCAACCTTGTTCCTCCTCCCCTCTCCCTCTCTCTCTCTCTCTCTCTGAGGAGTCTATATAAACGGATCGCCAGCGAGCTCTTGTTCATATCAGACGAGTGTTTCGCCTTGAGAACGGAAAAAAAAACACAAAAGCCATGCTGCTCAAACTGGAATATAACGATGACTATTACGTGCACGCGTATGTGGATCTAGGATTCCTGTACTGGAATGCCAAAGATATCTTGACTCTCTTGCCTACGAACGTCTCGCATACGACGAGTGTTCTCCAAGTCTTTTTCCCTAATCGACACCATTTTCTTCGACTAGGCGATTTGGACAACTACTCCAAAGAATGGGGTCAACCGAACCAGATTGTCCTCACTTCGAATGAAGCGGCCTTCGTCGCTTCGAAATCCCTGCATAACAAGTCGCTCTTCCCTTGGATGTGTAAAATATTCATGAGACCTCTGACGAAAATTGAGGAGGACGGGGAAACGTATATCACCCTCCGAGAGACTGTGCAAGACGAACAAGAAAGGAAAAAGAGTCCTCTCTTTTTCATCACTCAATTCGGGATCCATCATCTCCCCAAAATCATCCAGAGACATCAAGCCTTCGTTGAAAAGTATCAGAAAGAGGACGATTGTGATGGTGATGATGATGATGATGATGATGATGCGATATGGTCTCCAGTCGCTTAAAGAAGGGGAAACGTTCTCCGCTTTCCCTATTCCATAGACTGGAGAGTTGAATCAGGAGACCAAAAAAATGGGTCTTGGAAGGAATGAGTGCATTTCAAAATGCATTCGATTCCTTCCGAGACCCATTTTTTTGGGCCACTCTCTCCTCCAATCTTGGGAGAGAGAGAGAAAAGAAATTTATCATCTCCTGTCCACCCAAAAAGAAACGATGTATTTTTGTTTTTCTGGATGCGGCCTAATTTGTAGAGGAATCGTCCAGAAACCGGCCCTCAAGCCCATTTTCAGACTATTTCTATACATATTCGGTCATCAAGATGGTCCGGGGACGACTTTGTTTGGACATCATCTCTATATAGATGGTGAAATTTGTATAGCCATTTCTAAAGAATCTCAGAGAAAACTAAAAGCGAGATTGCAAAAAAAGAAATAGCCTCCAGTGAACACAATTCCAACGACAGTGGATAGGAAAAGTGAAGAGTTGAAAGTGAAAGTCGAAAAACGAAATGGGATCGGCTAGGAAAAATTTCTCAGAGCTCAGAAAAAATTCTGAGATATGTTAAAAAAAAAAAAAAAAAAAAAAAAAAAAAAAAAAAAAACTTTTTGTTAATTTTTATCATATCTTCTAGACATGATAAAAATTAACTCACCCCCCCTTTTGTCTGGGAATGTTGTCTCCCACTTTCTAAAAATAGACCATGACTCATCCTTTTAAAGAATAGAATTCAAAGAAAAGAGGGGACGACTTTGTCCGGAGACGACTCTGTCCGGGGACGACTCTGTTTGGACTCAACCATAACGTCATTTTAATATAGTGGAATGTGTGTAGAAATAGTCGGAAAAAGGAGTCGAACGCCCGTTTTCAGTATATTCCAATACAAAATTGATTGTCTACAAGATAAAAAAAGACATCATTTTTTTCTTGGATAGAGCTCCATTTGTATTGGAATATATTGAAAACCGACTCGAAGGCCCGTTTTCAGTATATTCCAATACAAAATTGGCTGTCCACAACATAAAAAAAAGACATCATTTTTTTCTTGGATGGAGCTCCATTTGTATTAGAATATACTGAAAACCGACTCGAACGCCCGTTTTCAGTATACTCCAATACAAAATTGGCTGTCCACAACATAAAAAAAAGACATCATTTTTTTCTTGGATGGAGCTCCATTTGTATTAGAATATACTGAAAACCAACGTGAACGCCCGTTTTCAGTATACTCCAATACAAAATTGGCTGTCCACAACATAAAAAAAAGACATCATTTTTTTCTTGGATCGAGCTCCATTTGTATTGTAATATACTGAAAACCGATGTGAACGCCCGTTTTCAGTATATTCCAATACAAAATTGGCACTCCACAAAATAAAAAAAGACATAATTTTTTTCTTGGATCGAGCTCCACTTGTATTGGAATATACTGAAAACCGACGTGAACGCCCGTTTTCAGTATATTCCAATACAAAATTGGCAGTCCACAAAATAAAAAAAAGACATCATTTTTTTCTTGGGTCGAGCTCCACTTGTACTGGAATATACTGAAAACCGACGTGAACACCCGTTTTCAGTATATTCCAATACAAATAGGGCAGTCCAGAAAATAAAAAAAAGACATAATTTTTTTCTTGGATCGAGCTCCACTTGTATTGGAATATACTGAAAACCGACGTGAACGCCCGTTTTCAGTATATTCCAATACAAAATTGGCAGTCCACAAAATAAAAAAAAGACATCATTTTTTTCTTGGGTCGAGCTCCACTTGTATTGGAATATACTGAAAACCGACGTGAACACCCGTTTTCAGTATATTCCAATACAAATAGGGCAGTCCACAACATAAAAAAAAGACATCATTTTTTTCTTGGATGGAGCTCCATTTGTATTGAAATATACTGAAAACCAACGTGAACGCCCGTTTTCAGTATATTCCAATACAAAATTGGCTGTCCACAAAATAAAAAAAAGACATAATTTTTTTTCTTGGATCGAGCTCCATTTGTATTGGAATATACTGAAAACCGACTCAAACACCCGTTTTCAGTATATTCTAATACAAATTGGGAGTCCACAAAATAAAAAAAAGACATCATTTCTTTCTTGGATCGAGCTCTATTTGTATTGAAATATACTGAAAACCGACTCAAACACCCGTTTTCAGTATATTCCAATACAAATTGGCAGTCCACAAAATAAAAGAAAAGACATCATTTCTTTCTTGGATCGAGCTCCATTTGTATAGAAATCGCCTAGAAATCAGTTCGAACGCCCGTATTCAGTATATTGTAATACAAATGAAATGACATGAAAAATGCAAAAAGAGGAAAAGTAGCCTACCTTAACGGAAATTCTATTCCAAAAGGGGAAAACGTGTATCCAGGTGGGCCCACAGCACGGCCGGAACTCAAGCGAAACTCGATAGGTTGAAATCGATCCATTAAATAACATTCTTAAAAAAACAGTAAAGTTTTATTCTATTCCAAAAGGGGAAAACTTGTATCCAGGTGGGCCCACAGCACGGCCGGAACTCAAGCGAAACTCGATAGGTTGAAATCGATCCATTAAATAACATTCTTAACAAACAGTAAAGTTTTATTCACATCGAGTCGGCTGGGAAAAGTTTCTGAAAAATAAATTACCCCCCTTTTTAGTCTGAAAATTTGAAAATTGATGTCTTCAATTTTTGAAAAATTGAAGACATCAATTTTCAGACTAAAAGGGGGGTATTTTTTTTTTTTTTTTTTTTTTTTTTTTTCAGCCAGAGAAATTTTTCTCCGGCTCTCAGAAATTTTTCCGCACTCGACTGGATGAATAAAACATCCCCGTTTCTTTAAGAATGGGCTCACTGTTAACTATTTCAGCATTCGACGTTTCGCGTCCAATAATAACTGCCGGGTGTTCAAGAATGCAGATGCACCTACTAGATTTTCTACAGAGAAGCTTGACTGGATGGAGAGTGGATGACTTTTTCCAATATTCTCGACTTTGGACCGTCAAGAGGTAAAGGATCTTTTTGTTTTTTTTTTCTTTTAAGAAAATTTATGGATAGATTCATTTCTTTTTGAATGGACCTAGAAAAATAGGACAAAGTTCTTTTCCAAGATTGGATGAGAGAGGGACCCAAAAAAATGGGTCTCGGAAGGAATCGAATGCATTTGCACTCATTCCTTCCAAGACCCATTTTTTTTGGTCTCCTGATTCGTCTCTCTCTCTCTTCTTAGTCCATTTCCATAAATATAGGGAAAGCGGAGAACCTTTCCCTACTTATTTCTAAAAATCTTTTCTTTATTTTTTTTCTCCTGAGTTTATGTATATATCAATTCAAATACTTTTGAGAATTTTCATCCCAATTCTCTGTCGTCTTTTCGGTTTCATTGTCCCAACATTCAGTGGACATAGTCTCAGTAGATTTTGGAGCATGAGTCGTCTGTTCATTGTCCCAACACTCAGTGGACATAGTCTTAGTGGATTTTGGAGCATGAGTCGTCTGTTCATTGTCCCAACACTCAGTGGATATAGTTTTAGTGGATTTTGGAGCATGAGTTGTCCGTTCATCGTCCCAACACTCAGTGGATTTTGTCTTTGGATCCTCTGAAGATATTTTGGGGGTCTCATGAGATTCTTTGGAAGGTTCGTCCCAACAGGCTGCTGGATCGTAATGGGGAATATTTTCAGGTATGTCTCCCCAACCCTCCGTCTTCCTCGAGTTATTGGAGGAAGTTGACGACAAAGAAGAAGTAGAAGAGCCCATCAAGTGGAAAGGCGTATGCTCATCCGGATGTTCCATCACTTGGAAACAGGACAGATTATCCCATTTCTGGATGAGGTTATCGTACGCTTTTGGGGACGGATCCTTCTCTAACTGATCGTAGGCCTTATCAAAAGCTTGCAGAGGATTGTCTGCTTCCTCCTGAATCCTCTCCTCTTTCTCCGTTCCGTCTGGATAGACGTGATTGACATGAAAATCTCCTTCCGTAATATGCCATCGATAGTTGCGCACTTTGTTTTCGGCACAATGGAAATATTTCCTCCTTTGATGATGTCGGGCACATTTTTCCCGATACTTCCAAATGATTCCATCTGGCACATAAATTTCCGTCACGGGTTTTTGATAATCCAAGGCTTTAGCAAAGAATTTAGCTTTCTGGCATCCCACCACATAAATCGTGGAGAAGCTGTGAGTGAGCGATTGGAGAATGTGTCCTAAATGGTTGTAGGGAATATGACCCTCGTTCCAACGAAGTCCGTGCCGGTTTCTCGTCAGACAGGCATTCGTCTTTTGTTTTTTTCCACTCAGTTGGTGGAAGGGGTGAGGAGGAGCAAACGTCAACGATCCCACGGTCAAAAAATCTTTTGTCGCATAGCCCAATTCTTTTAAAACGTAGGTAAATTCACCCTTCTTGTGGTTGTAGGACTGGAAACCCTCTAGATCGAGCACGATAAAGTTTTCTGAACACGCCAATGCGATGAATACGGTGATGTCTTCCACAAACAGAAGCAAAAAAAGAATCGAAAAGGTATATATGTATAACAGGGAACATCTAGAAAGGGGAAAAAAAACAATAAAACGTTTTAGAGTCGTCGTCTTGAAAGAGACATTTTTCTTTTCAAAGGGTTAAGAAGTTTCAAAGTTTCAAAGGTCTTTTTAAATGAAGTTATGATTAAACCATATTCATAGGACCAAAGGGACTTACCAGCTCAGTTCACGTCTTCTTCTGTTCTCTGAAGAAATCTCGCGGAGGATACACACTTTTATACTCGCGCGACATCTGTCGGGATCGCGACCCCATCTAAATGTCAGGGTCATTCCAACCTCGTAAAAGGATCGGGATGAAAGAAACACTTTGATAAAAAATATATTTATGAAAAGATATCTGAGGGTCGTGAGAACATTTTCTCTCCCACCCCCCGCCTATTTCAAAAAAAAAATAAATAAAAAGTCTTTCTTGGATCGCGTCAAGATTACAAAACAACTCACAGGACTTGTTTATCTCGATCTTGTCAGGGTCACCGTTTCACACAAGAAGATGGATGGACCCTGAACTTTAGACATGATAAAAATTAACTCTACCCGCCTTTTGTCTGGGAATAGGGTCTCACCGTTTCTAAAAATAGACCAGATCCCATTCTTGGAATTCTATTCTTTAGGAAAGGAGGAGTGATGGTCTATTTTTAGAAAGTGTGAGACAACATTCCCAGACAAAAGGGGGGTAGAGTTAATTTTTATCATGTCTAAGACATGATAAAAATTAACAAAAAGGTTTTTTTTTTTTTTTTTTTTTTTTTTTTTTTTTTTTTTAAGGCTGAAAAAATTTTCTGAAAGAGATCAGAAAGATTTTTCCTCCCAATCTTTTTCGACGATGGAAGGGGAAAAACTACTGATCCGATCTCCCTACGCTTTAGGGAAAAAAAAACAAAAAAATACTTATGAAATGTTCATGTGTTGAAATTGGCTATTCAAATAAGTGACATTTTGTTTCTCATTGGAACTGTTCAATGGCGAGTCCACTCGTCTCATTCTTTGGGGTAGGGGATGAAAGTACAGCGGTTTGTTGAAATCGATGATAATTTCCTCTTTAGTCGGCGGAACTGTAAATCTATCCCGTCTTAACTCTTCTAATCTCTTTGAAAGTCTTTCCACTTGCTCTGCTAAGGTTTCCTCGGTACTCATGATCTCTCTTAGTTTAGGGAAGTCTTGACGTATTGGCTAGAGAACAGAGGGTTTTTTTCTCTCTATACAATTATCATGTGGGAGCGTGTAATTTATAAATCCTTGTGAAATCTTTCTACGTCTTGTGTAACTTGGAAGATTCGTCTTGTGTAACTTGGAAAATTCTTCTTCTTCTCGTCAATTGGGCTGGAGTTATTGAAAAGAAATGGGATTGGAAAGAAATCAACATATTACAAAAAAAAGGAACTTTTTTTTATTTTTTTCTCTAGGGATTTACATACCATTTCATTCATGAACATTCAAGGGTTCTCTCCAAGACCAAATTTTAGAAGAGGACCACAAAGAGTACACTTGAGGATCCTCTTTCAGGTCTAGGTGAGATAAGGATTGAGACCAATATTCTTGGGTCTCTAAAGCATCCCAACTTAGACATTTATTATTATTAGAAAGTTCCTCCTCCTCCTCATCGTCGCACGAGTTCTCCTGGGGAGATTCTTCCGCCTCCTCTTCGTCTTCGACAGCTTTGCTCTCGAAGGGGTAACAATGTAATTTCCGGAAAACGTAACTACCCTCCATCAAATGGTATCGAAAATTTCTCACCTTGTTCTCGGCACAATGAATCATCTTTTGGAAATATTGGTGTCGCGTGCATTTCGACTTGTTCCGCCACTCGGTTTTCCCTGGGATGTAAAACTCGTAAACGGATCGCTGGCAGAGCTTGCTGAAAAATTCGGCTTTATCGTATCCATTGACGTAGATCACCTCCACATTTTCGGTCAGTATTTTCAGGATCGTAGGAAGATGCTCGTAGGAAAGACGACCCTCGGTCCATTGCAGGCCGTGTCGGTTATTTGTAGTCTGGTTGACCACAGCTTGATTGCGGGACGATAAGTCATCGTAATGGACAGGAGGGAGAAAAATCATGGATCCGCATAAGGTTAAATCGCAAGTGATGTAGCCCAGTTCTTTCAAGATGAAACATATATCTCCCGTCTTTGGATCATAACAGTGAAAGTATTCCATGTCCAGAACAATGTAGGAATCTTTGAGAGGTTTGGCACTCAAAATGTCCATCTTCTTCAATTGAGGAAAAAAAGAAAACAAAATTCTCTCTCTCTCTCTCTCGCTGTGTGTCCTGAAGGAAAAAATGGATAGCGTTCTCTCGCCGTCTCCTCTTTTATAGAGAGAGAGAAGGTTGCACGTGACAGGTCGTATGAATTCTGGGAAAGGTCACATTCGTATATATATATTTGTTTTTTGAATAATATCGTGCGTATCTCAATACACAACCATCATAATAATAATAAAGGTCACCTTGGAAAGAAAAAGAAATAAAAAACATGGAACTCGTGCTCGACTTTGAAGGTTTCTACGATTCTCAAGGAGCCTTTATTGTGAAAGAATTGGCTTACGTCACATTGGACGGTACTTCTCGAGGGGTATTTGTTTTTAAACCCCCGTTTCCATGGAAAATGCTCACCGAGGAAGAAAAACGAACCGCTGTGTGGGCGTGTTATTATTGTCACGGCTTGTCGTGGTACGAAGGAGAAATTCCGTACAGTTATTTTCCATGGGTGTTAACGATGTTGACGGAACCTTTTTCCATGATTTGGGTGCGAGGAGAAATGAAACGGCGGTTTTTAGAAAAATGGTTGCAAAGATCCATTTATTGCATTTCGGGATCGACGCAAGAGATTCTCAAATACAATGGGATCGAACACATGAATTGTCCTAACCATACAAAAGGTTTTTTCCATTGCGCTCTACAAAAAGCGGTTCGGTATCATTATTATTTAAAGACACAGAGAAGAAATTCGCAAGGTCGATCCTGCACAATTCAATCTTGACAGAACTCATTAAAAAAATACATATATCATGTTACTTCTTCAACAGCACAGATGGTTCTGAAGCGAAACTTGGAATTTTGAAATAATAGATCAGGGAGAAATCATTCTTAAAAACAAATGGTAAAGTCTCGAATCGGCTGGGAGAAAAAAAATTTCTCAGAGCTGAGATAAAAATTCTCTAATGAAAAAAAAAAAAATTTGGTTAATTTTTATCATGTCTTTAGACATGATAAAAATAAACAAAAAGTTTTTTTTTTTTTTTTTTTTTTTTTCAGTTGGAGAATTTTTCTCAGCTCTGAAAATTTTTTTCCAGCCGACTCGAGACTTTACCATTTATATTTACGAATAGTCTTTGGATTATTTATTTATTTTCTTTTAAAAAGAAGAATTCTGAGCTAGACCTATCTATTGGCTTAACATTCTGGTCATAGAAACAGTCTACAATCTCATTTTTTTTTCGAGGCTAATGCACGGGTTCTCCAATCAAAAGGGTTACTATAAAGGGATTGGTTTGAATGCATTTATCTGCAAATGTTGTAGGATTCTGTTGTTGAGAAGGGGGTATATTATTATTATTATTATGATGATGATGATTGTGGCAGATTCGTTTTCTACATGGAAGTGTAATCTCCTCCGAAGACCTTTTCTGGGGATCGTCGATAGATGGCTTTTCAATAGGAATCGTTTCCCTCGGATCCTCAAGAGATAGAGGGGGTCCTGTCTTGAGACATGGAGCGGTCTCTCCTCCTCCTCGAGAAGTCTTGAGAAAGGGAGAGGATTTTCGGTTCCCTTATTCTCGAGGGGTCTTGACAAATTGAGAGGTCCCTCCTCTTCGAAAGAGAGAGAAGTTTTGGTTCCCTTATCCTCGAGGGGTTTTGACAAATCGAGAGGTCCCTCATTTTCGAGGGGTCTTGATAAATGGAGAGGTTTTTCATCTTCGAGGGGGTTTGATAAAGGAAGAGGTCCCTCCTTCTCGAGGGGTCTTGAGAAAGGGAGAGGTTTTTCACCTTCGAGGAGGTTTGACAATGGGAGAGATCTCTCCTTCTCGAGGGGTCTCTCTTCCTCAAGGGGTTTTGAGGAAGGGAGAGGTTTTTCATCCTCGACGGGTTTTGACAAACGGAGAGGAATCTGAACAGGCTTCTCCTCATCCCCATCATTATCGAGGAGGATGAGGATAGGCTTTTGGAAAGGTTTTTTCTTTTTCTTCTGAACAGGCTCCTCTTGATGCTCGGGGAGAGGGATGGGGTAGTTGTTCCACCGTTCTATTTTTTCTTGCTCGAGGATTTTTTCAAAAGTCGTGGCCTCTTTAAGATGAGACGAAGGAGGAGAGTCCTCGAGAAGAATATAATAGGTATTCTTCCCAGTCTTCTCGATCGAGAGAGCTTCGTGCAAACATTTGTGCAACCATTCACTAAAATGAACGAGAATCCCTTTTGTCTTCTCAAGACGATCCATAATCCTATTCATTTGCGAGACGGTTAGAAAGTGGGACGTGTAAAAATATTTGGCTCGTTTCATTAACAAAATTTGTGCATCCAAAGGTGCAATGTCACGAGCCATCAACACGTTTTCGTCGGATAAAAATTCGTCCCGCATCTTTTGATAACTCCCCACGGTATGATAACCCGCACATTTTGAAAAATCGGAGGCTTTCAGGTAAACGACTCCTTGGATGATATAAAAGGAAAGATCAACATATTTATATTTGAAAGGAATACACGTAGTGAGCTGGGGATGCCTCCTCATGATCCACTTGGACAAAAATACGACTTTGGGGCTCTCCCCTTTTATTTATAGAGAGAAAGAGAGTGTGACCTTCCCTTCCCTCCTCCTCTCTCCCTGCTTCCTCTATCTCTGGACGTCCTTGGATTGGAAAGGGTGACTTTGAAAAAAAAAAGAAGGTCATGGTTGGATAATTTTTTGTTTATTAAATTATTACTTTCACTTCCTCATTCCCACACACATTCATCTTTTAAGAAAAGAAAAAGAGGTCATGGAGATAAGATTTCTTGGAAAGAAGAGAGAGAGAAACAAAAAAAAAAACAAATAAAACGGCCGTCATAGAGCCTCTATGTGTGTCTGTGTGTGTCTATATATATAAAAAGACGAGAGTACTGGGCGAGATCATTTCTTTTCCATTGGGAGCCATGTCGCTATTAGACGTTTTTCCAACTCAACGGATTTCGAACGGGGAGGATTTGAAGACGCTAAAGCAAATCTCCAACTTGAAAATTTTTTTGGCGTGTCATTGTGCGACATTTATTCCGCATTTACCACCTCATCAAGCGATCGTTTCTTTCAACCAAGATGTCGAATCCTCCAACCTGCTCGTTCAGAATATATACAGAAATTTATTCGAATCGCAACAAACGAAAGAGGAATCTCCCTTCTCTTGGAATCGGATGGATCGAGCTTTGAGACGGCCCATTCAAACAGACCGGCGATATACGGATCCGCGCACGAGTTTTCGGTGGAAGAATATTTTTCTCACGAAACGATATTTTACGTTTGGAGTGAGAACGACGGCTGAGGACGAAGTTCATATTGTTCAAACCACAGCCGCTCCTCTCGCCTATTACGAATCATCGTCCCCCAATCTGAAGGAAAGAAGTTTTAAAGTCAGCGACAGGATGAAATATAAGAAATATATTCTAAGACCTTTTCAAAACTATGTCGTTCCCCCGAAAACGCAATATCTCATCGTCACAACCCAGAAGAGTCTCTTTCTCGTCGATCGGTGCTCGTACTCGCTTTGGAAACAATTGAAAGAGGAGATTTCTTTCCAATCGCCGATGATGTTTCAAGAAAAAGAAGAAGAAAACCCTCCGCCACCTTTACCCATCCCTTCCTTAGATGATAAGAGGAGCTGGACCAAACCGTCATGGCCCGAAACAAAATCGACCCGGCAACGGAATGAAATTGAAGTCATCACGATTGAAGATGAGGAGGAAGAAAAAAAATTACCTCTTAAAAACGGTCGACTTACCGGAACCTACCTGGCGTGCAAGATCCGCTTCAGAACCCAGAAGCTTCTTCTTCTTCTTCTTCCCCGACTTGTTCAAACAGGCAAGCTCTTTCGGACTCCTCACAGACAGAACCTCTTCCAGTATCCTCCTCTTCTTCTTCTTCTTCTTCTCCAACCTGTCCCGACATCGTAGAGGTAGAATGTCAGACGGGTTCACAAGCTTCAAAACGTCCCGACATCGTAGAGGTAGAATGTCAGCCGGGTCCACAAGTTCCAACGGGTCCAGAAATCATGGAGGCAGAATCACAGCCGGGTTCACAAGTTCCAACGGGTCCAGAAATTATGGAGGTAGAATTTCAGCCGGGTAAACAAGTTCCAACGGGTCCAGAAATCATGGAGGTAGAATCGCAGCCGGGTCCAGACATCCTAGATCCCTCCACTCATCCCAAAGAGACTCCAAGTGTTTCAAGACAGCCTTGTGAGGATCCAGCCCTTCCCGTATGGAATGATTATATGGACTTACAAAATTTGGTGCAACAGGAAGGAGAAGAAAATAATCATACGGATGGGTGGGTCAAAGACTGTTTAGATCATTCAACCTCGAATGAAATTGAACAGTTATGGAATTGCATTTCTGAAATCACATCGGAAATGGGATAAAAACCAAAACAAAACAAAAAACTTTTTTAATAACAAATTGGAGGAGGGTCATGATGTCAATTAAAAAAATATTATATAGAGTCCAATCTTGGTGGTTCACTTCAGTTTTCCAGCATGAGGTGATCCACGTTTCCCGAAATATGGATCCCATTCCAAGAGAGATTGTGTAGAGCCTTCACTTCAGTTCTTTTTTTTGCTACCAAGAGGAGAGGGTCCCCAAAGGGCTACCCATGTCCAAAGAGAGAAAGTGTAGAGCGTTCATTTCAGTTTTTTTTCAAGTTTAGGGGAGGGAGGTCTCAATATGACACCCCCCATTTTCAAAGAGAGATGGTGTAGAGCGTTCATTTCTGTTTTTTTCCAAAGTTAGGCAGTTTTCAAATGGCTACCCATTTCAGAGAAAGAGAGAGAGAGAGAGAGGTGTAGAGGGTTCATTTCAGTTTTCCAACATTAGAAGGTTCCAAAATACCTTCAAAGAGAAATTCAAAGAGAATCATTCAAAGAGTGATCGTGTAGAGCGTTCATTTCCAGTTCTCCAAGATCAGGAGAAGAGGGTCCGCTTTTCCCAAAAGGGCTTTCCGTATTCAGAGACAGCGAAATGCAGACTTCAGTTTTCTCCCTCCCCAAGAATAGAGGGTCCCAAAATGGCTTCCCATTTCAAAGAGAGAGGGAGAGGCGTTCATTTCCATTCTCCAAGATAGGGTCGTCTGCATTTTCCCAAAATGGCTTCCCAATTCAAAGAGAGAGAGAGAGAGAGAGAGAAAGGGTGTGTAGAGCGGTCATGTTCATTCTCCAAGATAGGGTCGTCAGCTTTTTCTCAAAATGGCATCTCCCCATTCAAAAAGAGATCGTGACCAATTTTTTCCAGTTTTTTCCAAGATGGGGGGGGGAGAAGAAAACCTAGGATGGAATAACACGACACACAGAGAGAAAGAGAAAAAAAACGCCATCTTGTTATTTTCTGATAGGGTACCGGTGTTCGAATACTTTTGTGACCGACTGTCTGATTATACTGGGAGAACCATAAAATCGGAAAAGCGATGGGTTTCACAGTTAACGAGGCAATCGAAGACAGACTGGGAAAGAGAGATCCTTTTTTTAGCTGAGAAGCAGATTGCCCTGGAAATCCGTGACTCTGACCATATAATTTCTCCATAGACGGTATTCAGGAGACATCCTCCATGAGGAAAAAAAAATCTCCCCTTCCCCTTCTAAATCGACTGGAAAGAGAATGAGGTGGAAGAGATCCATCCACGAGAGATCATACTCTTGAACGTCAGACAAATATGAAGTCGAATAGCTTAAACAAAAAATGCTTGAAAAGTCATCGAGTCTCGAAAATCTAGGTCTCTCTCTCTCTGAAGGAAATGAGAAAATGGGAATCTGCGTTTTTCTTCCTAAACGGCTAACATTCATCTGAAGTGACACTCGAAATGTTTAAATAGATAAACGAGAATCCATTCTTAAAAAAATGACGCTGTGTCGTCAATTGGAGAATCGAGTCGGCTGGGAAAATATTTTGAGAGCCAGGAAAAAAATTTTCTAACTTTGGAAAAAAAAAAAAAAAAAAAAAAAACTTTTTTTTTTAATTTTTATCATGTCTTTAGACATGATAAAAATTAACTACCTTCCCCTTTTGTCTGGGAATGTTGTCTCACCGTTTCTAAAATTAGACCATTACTCATCCTTTCTAAAAAGAATAAAATTCCAAGAATGGGTTCTGGTCTATTTTTAGAAACGGAGAGACAACATTCCCAGACAAAAGGAGGGTAGAGTTAATTTTTATCATGTCTAAAGTCATGATAAAAATTAACCAGAAGTTTTTTTTTTTTTTTTTTTAAATGAGTTAGAAATTTTTTTTCCCGGCTCTCAAAATTTTTTCCCAGCCGACTCGATTCTCCATTGACAAGACAGCGCCATTTTTTTTAAGAATGGATTCTCGTTTATCTATTTAAGCATTCCCAGTTTGGCTTTAGATGAGTGTCAGCCGTTGAAGAAGAAGCATCCTGTCACCTGGGAGAGACATATTTTGAGGAGTCAACATGTTGTGTGGACCGTTAAGATCGATTTTTCTCTTCCCATTGTGTGGACATTGTTGAGCGTTTTGTGAAGCTTTGAAAGAATGGAGGGGGGTTTGATGGAGAATATTTCTTTTTATTAAATTTTTAAAAAAAGATTTAAGATTGACATTTTATAACAGGTTTTACATGGAAAGAAGGTTTTTCTTCTAGTTTGACGATTTCTTTTTCTTGGGAGATGTTTCTATTGGAAAGATGGAAGGAAAGACGATTCCCACATTGAAGAAGGTTCATGAGAAACTCGTACGGATCTTGGTTCTCTTTTCGAGCCGATATATCATACGGAATCCGGGACATGTTTTGCAATCGCTCCAGTTCCTTCTCGTATTTTTGCTTGCTCGCCAATTTCATGCGGGGACGAAACTGGTCCAGAATATACAATCCCTGGGGTTGAGTCACTCGAGAAAAAGCGACATATTGCTGAAATCGATTAAAAGGTCCGTGCATGTAAATTGCGATCGACGGAAAGGTGGCTCCTTGGGCTTTATGAGCCGTGATCGCTTCGGCTAACATCAAAGGAAACTGTTCGCGATAAAATGCGAGTCTTTTCGTCGAACAGGTGTCAATACGAATGGAGACGCGATCGATAGGAGCTAGACTATTGGAAAATTGCAGCCAGACACGCGTCACAACTCCGTCTTCGTCCTGGTCTATTTGGTGTAGTGTTCCAATCGGTCCATTCATCCATCCTTTGGATCTGTCGAGCGTTTTAGTCAATTGATATCGCGCTCCTCTTTGTAAATGGAGGACGGATTCGAGATTCGCCATCTGAGATCGATGTAAATGTCGACTCCGTTTCATCATCCTCTTCCGCAATTTTTCGCTCTCGGAATAAATCACGTCTCGAGCCAGACACGAACAGTACGTCCCTCGGGATTGGAGACGTTTCATATTATATTTCTCTGCATCCTTGCTCGAAAAACAGAGAATAATAGCTTCGCGAGGAATTTCGTCGAAACTGCGAACGCGGGACTGGAAAAATGCCACATCGTCCGGCTCTAAAAAGTGATTTCTCGTTAAACGATCGAGTCTCTCCTCGTAATCCAGAGAGAATCGCATACATTCGACTAGTTCATAGTAGAGCGTGGATTGAGGCGTCCACCACCCTTCAGAATAAAAAATGGGCGTGTCGCGAATCGGTTGGAGCTGCTGCAAATCTCCGAATTTAATCATATGCACATTCCCAAACGGCTTATCCGGCACATGACACAATTGTCGAAGTTGCTGGTCGAGGCGCGAAAATAAATTGGATCCGATCGTGGAAACATCATCCAGAATCACCATCCGTAAAGGAGCATACAGGGGTCTGTAATAGTCTAAAGTCTCTTGGGTCAGAGGTCGAACAAAAGTCCCGTTCATTTGAAGACGCAGGGCATGATGCAAAGTATCTCCCGTAATGTAGACCGCTCCTTGAGCACTGAGTGCGAGTTTGAGAACCGAGCACGCTTCGCTAAAAAGAGGCGTTCGAATCAGAGTTTGGTATAAGACTTGGATCAGGAAAGATTTACCCGTTCCGGCAGATCCTTGCACAATAATATCCAGAGGAGGGGGACGTTTCGATTCAGGTAACGCGTAATAAGTGTACAAACGGACGAGAACGTAGATCAGGAAATTGTATTGCTCTTTATTACATTGTCGAATACATTTTTGATAGGCTTCTTCGGACCACATATCCTTATACTGCAAATTCGTATAGCTTTCCCACTGCTTGGGAGGAAGATGTTTCTTTCGCGGTCGGGAGTTCTTTTTAAGAACAGCATAACGTTCCCTTTGAAGTATTCGTTCTCGCTCTCGATTAGCTGAATTGCTTCGCCAGCGTCGTTTCTGTTCACGCATTCTTTCCCTAAGACGTTCTCTACTGCATAGGCTCATCGTGACACCACTCAAAAAGGTGAAGTGTGTGTATGAAAATCACTTCCTTTAATTTATATATATATATACTTTTTGAGGAGGGGAGGGATGTGAAATGACCTCGTCTCGAAACGAACCAATAGCACTTCGAGAAGACATGGAACGAGATAGGTTTCTTAGAGAGAGAGAGAGGGACACAAAAAAAATATATAAAAAACAGAATGATTCATCCGTCGACCTCTGGGCTAAAAGTAAACAAACAAAATTTGAAAAGGTCAAGGTGAACTCACTGAATTCATCTTAGAAATCAGATAGGAAAAAAAATGAGGGTACCCATATTTCCTCTTCAACAACATAGACTCATCTAAAACGAAACTCGGAATGCTTACACAAATAAACAAGAATCCATTCTTAAATAAAAATGGGGACGTCTTGTCGATCGAGTCGGCTGGAAAAAATTTCTGTTACTTAAAAAAAAAAAAAAAAAAAAAAAAAAAAAAAACTTTTGGTTAATTTTTATTGTCTTCTAGACATGATAAAAATTAATGAACCCCCTTTTTGTCTGGGAAGGATGTCTCACCCTTTCTAAAAATAGACCATCACTCACCCTTTCTAATGGGAACCGTTCCAAGAATGAGTCATGGTTTGTTTTTTCGAATTTTCGAATGGGTGAGACATCCTTCCCAGACAAAAAGAGGGGACAGTTAATAATGATAAAAATTAACCAAAAGTTTTTTTTTTTTTTTTTAAACTCAGAAATTTTTTTCAGAGCTCTGAGAATTTTTTTCCCAGTCGACTTGGATGGACAAGACATCTCCGGATTCTTTCTGGAATGGACTCTATGATCTATTTAAACATTTCGAGTTCCGAGTTTCGCTTCAGTTGAGTGTGAGCCGTTCAAGAAGAAGAAACCATCCTGTGAGTGGAGAGAGAGAACTATTCCTTTTTCCATTCACCCATTGTGTTGAACCGTTCAGATATTTGCTTTTATTATTATTTTTTTTCCTAACCCACCCGTCTTTAAACAATGGAATAGTGTGAAAGGGTCAACCCATTTTATAGATATCAACCTCATACCCTCATCTCAACGGGTCTCGAGTGGGAGGAAGGAAGGAGCAGGCGACGAGAACTAAGCATGTCTGTTTATCGAGTAGACGCATCGGGGAAAGAACGATACCCGACCGGCCCCCAACATCCTCACTACGAATTATACGTTACGGATCCTGAAGGAAATACTATCTTGGCTCGAGACGAAAACGGTCATGAGTATTACGCGGTAGATTTAAACGGAAACCAATACATTTTAGCTCCTCGACGGTATGCCCGAACGGCTTTTGGACGAGAATACTACCCGAAATTTCAAAATGGGGACGAGTATTCGCTTTATACGTCTGTTTTATTCCCTTATGCCAAAGACGAATCGGGGCATGAAATGTATCATGTCTAAAGACATGATAAAAATTAACAAAAAGTTTTTTTTTTTTTTTTTTTTTTTTTTTTTTTTTTTTTTAAGCCTTTAGAATTTTTTCCACCTGATTCGATTGACAAGAAATCCCAGTTTTTTTTTAAGAATGGAATTTCTCTTCTATATATTTCAGCATTTCAATTTTTGATTCAGATCCCTCTGTGCTGTTGAAAAAGCCTGCACTTCAACTCTCCTGGAAACAGTTTAAGCCATATCTTCTCTCAAGATTCTGTTTAGATCCAGCAAAGATGTGGATTGAGTCTCGTGAAAACAGTTCATTGTTCAAGAAATTCATGGAAAGATGGGGAGGTCTTTTTAAATGTACTATTTCTTTTTATTAACTCTTTTCTTATGTTTACGATTTCTTATGTTTACGATTTCTTATGTTTACGAGGATTTTGACAACAGGGTTCAAATTCTTTCGTTTTGTCTTTGCGATCATGACGATGTATTTCTATAATCTTGTCATCCGTATTATCGGGGTTTATCCATATTTCCAAATCTAACTCTTTACCTTCAGAATTTTTGGGAGATAGATGAATAAGTACAGGATCCATCGCCATGGTTAAATTATTGCTTCTTCCTTTTTTATTACTCTTCTCCCTCTTCATTTTTTTCAAAGTTTTTTTTATATAATCCACTCTTCAAGTCCCATATTCAACGAATATATTTCTGGCTTTCTTTAAAAGCTTGCAATAGCCACTGAAATCGGTATCGTATCAAGTAGGCCAGAGCTCCAAAGTAAAATAATAGAATTAAACAGACGACATAATAATGAATCTTCAATACGTTGCCCAGTAAAGCGAAAAGAATCGTAGGACCTGCCGTTACCAGTAGTAAATGAATGGCGAACGTTTGTCTCTTTGACCATCCTTCCTCTTTGGGGCTTTCGTCTTCCTTTTCAAACCGACTCAATTCTTGGTCCGTTTGAAAATTTTTCTCGATTCGTTTGAAATGAGATGTCATTCTTGACCTCTCGAAATTTTAGGAACACTTGTTCCATGTACAATGACATAATCGTACGCTGTGTTGCCTCGCAAGACCCGTTTTGTGAACCGTAACACCGACTGATTCTCTGGACAATAAATCGGTCGGAATTCAACAGATTGGTCGGTCATACATTCTCGTTTTCCCGTTAACCTATGCTTTTCGTCTATGTGTGTATATTCCAAAACACAGGGGGAAAATAGATCGCCCAGGACTCGATGCACGTAGGGTCCACATTCACAGACGTGTCGTTCGGCGTCCCATCCTAGTCCGGGCACGTTCCACAAATCTCGAACGCAGTAATCGACAGAACAGACCCACGGAGATGTTTGAATCATTCGATTACCTCGTCGATCTAAAGAATGGCATTGACACTGGTATCGGAACGATCCATCTTCTAACGTTTCGTAATAATCGGCTACTTCTTGAGCGGGTTGTTGGGTTCGACGATCTATTAAAACATTGAGAGAAGGATCACGGGCTTCTGGATGTTGACAGGGATGGGTGAAAGAGGAATGAGGAGCACAGAGCCATCCCGAGGCCGAAAAAATGGGAATTTCTGAGGAAGAAAGACAAGCGGTCCGGATTCCTTGGGGAATACAATAAGTACCCGGTTCGAGATGATTCCATGTTTTATCAGAAAGAGTGAGTTTTTCGTAAAACGTGGGATTTGTTTCACAGAGCTGAGAACAATCGCAATGGCTATCGGGACACTGAAAGATTTGGAAAGGGCAATACGTCTCGGTTGAAATTTCTGGTAAGGCTAATGATGATGAGGGAGGAATAGAAGGCATCCGGAGATCGGGTTTATAAAAAAGATTCAAGAGAGTCACTAGAAATACAATGCATAGAATGATCGCGCTCGGGTGTATCATTTTTCTTTCTTTCCTCCTTTATAAATTAGAACCGGTTCCAATCCCTACGAGTTCTCATTATACTGTGATTCGACACTTTTCCAAGGACAAGTCGCTTCTGCAACTGTTTCCTCAAGACGTTTACGTGTTCGTCGATCAAGGTATTTGTTATTTGTACGAGAAAACCAACGAAGAAAAAACCTATATTTCAGCTATCCGGCTCGATACGCTGAAGCGGCACGATCTTTTACATTATAAATACATGCTAAAATGGCCTCATACGATTGAAATCGTGTCGTATCCGAATCATCTCACCCATCCGGTGGATATTTTAAATTACAGAGCTTAAGGTTCGGTTTTGATGAAAGGAGCCGTATTCTTCACGACAATATCGTTTTTATTCTCCGTAGTATACCAATGAGCATCGACCTCCCAAATATTTTGAATAGCCTTGCGTTGTGTTTCATAGATGGGATCGTCGAGCGATTTGAGAGGTAATAACGCGTTCGGTTGTAACCGTTGTTCGGTATTCAAACCTTGGTGAACGATCCGTTTCAACATAAACGTAAGAAACAAGCGACGTTTTCCAAAGAAGACCAGCGACTCTTCTGTATGGGTATCCATAGCCGGATGAAAAAGTGTGAAATGGCGTCCTTTTTGGGGATCCATCACGTATTGGATGACGATATGATGATACCAATCGCGTTGCCGCATTTGCGAGAGGAAGTGAAGCCGTTGCAATTGACAAAAATAACGTCGGGTTAGACGATACGAATCCATTCTGACTTACTTTTTTATCGCTCCAAGATCTTTCTTTTTTGTTGACAGGATAAACATTCACGATACAGAGCCGGCATTTCATCCAACGCGCGATCTTGTTTTAAAAAATGTCGATAATTCGGTTTGGAACAACACGCTGCTGCTTCCTTTTTCGGAATTTTTTGCTCTTTCCATAATTGGCACATCTCGTTTATGAATAAAGGCTGGATGCTCGTCATACTTTTATTCGTTTTGGGTTTATACTACTGCTACTTGTATTTCTATAATTTTTCGGTCCCGTCCCCGAAAGTTCCTTCTTTTCCTCGGACGACAATGACGCGTTTCCAATATCAGATCGAGACCTCAAACGACAACGAGGTTTCGTTTCACAACTCCACGGGAAAAACATGGACGTTTCCTCTCCCACCCGAATATTATTTCGCGGAAGGACGGATTTGGGAAAAAGATGAATGTTTTGGACAGCCCGATGATACTCAGCTCCCCGCAACGGGGAAAAACCTCTACCTGTTTTTATTACGATCGCAGAGTTTTGTACCCCGCGAAAAGTCCATGATGTATTATTATTATCGATGTCGGCACGGTCGTGTTCTAGACGTGCTCATGTGTCAAGAAGAACATTCTCCTTCTACCTGCATTCCTGTCAATCCCTGCATCGATCAGCATGACGGATCGGTTTTACCCGATCCAACCAATCGACGTTTTTATTACGAATGCCAGAACGAACAACCGATTCGAATCGCATGTCCGCCCAAGACATTTTTCTACTACGACGCTTGCACTTCGCGAAAACATTTCGTATCTTACTGTGAAGACGGTCAACATTTTCCGATTGACGAGGTGACGTATATCGAGTGTCGTGGCCATCGACCGAAAATGATTCGATGTTCGCCCGGAGAAAAATATTCGACACATTATCGGCGATGCGTGTCTGATCTCTGCGACGGATTTCCGGATAATACGCAACGACCTCTCCCCATCGTCCAAAAAGGATCTTTTCTGTACTCTCCGGGTTACGCGATTTGTGAAAACGGAATGGTTCGCGACACTATATCTTGTCCTCTTTCCTGGGACACATGGACCGGCGATGCCTTATTCCATTGACCAATGGTGTACGACGAAACGTCCCAAACATGCCAACCGCCTCTTTTCTGTGAAAATGTTCAACCGAGCTCAAAAGAAACTGTCGTTCTCGCTCACGAGTATACGAAACATCTCCCGTCCTATCCATTTTCAACATCCTTGGATCGAGCTGTAGCTTACACGTGTGATCCAACCCGAAAACGTACGGTTCTAGAACCAGGCTATCGAGTGTCGGATCAATGTACGGTTGAATGGGCTTGTGAGGATAAGTCGTCATCGTCGAAACTCGCGATAGGCGATACGAGCGATCGATATTTTTGATTGCGCTCGGAGGGAAATTCAAACGTGTCCTCCTCAAACATTTTTTGACGGAAATGAATGTCGACCGCGCATCCCCGGCGCGTTTCAGTATCGGCATCTCGATGTGTTTAAATTCGATCATTTATCGATCGTTGCGAATTGGATTCGGCCCTGGACGACTCTTGATCATGAACCTCGTGCCTCTTGTGACGAAACCAACGAAGAAGTTTATATTCCCGGCTATAATATTTGTTCTCATCCCGACTTCACGCCGTACCCATTCCTCAAACAATTGAAAACGGCTATTTATTTACCCACTTCTCCTCACATGTGTCTTTTCGAAAAGGGAAAAATTCGAAAAAAAAAACGCGTTCGACGGCAAGGTTTGAAATTTTGGTCGCAGCGATTCGTGAAACAGGCTTCGACTTATAGCGTTCCCGAAACGTGTCGTGAAGGCCATCGCATACGATCGGGACGATTTATTCCCGATTCCGTATTATACGCCACTTGTAATTGGCGTCAACCTTTTGTCTTTTGTCCTTCTTCCTCCACAGAAGGAATTCGAGCCACTCCGTACGGGTATGACGTATGCGTACCCAAAGAAGAAGCCTATGAAGGGATTTTACCGGCTGGATTAACCCTTCGACTTGAAGTTCAAGAGCTGAGTCGTATTATACCGGAACATGGAGCGCGATATAAAATAGATGGACGAGAAGCTGTTTTTGATGCGACGCAGCATCCCGAAGGTATCCCCCTCCTTACCTCAGTCTATGAAATTTGGACCGAGCGCGACATGAAATTGTTTTTTAGAATTCTCGTCACGCGTCCTCGTTCAGCTTACTGGGAAGACCGAAAATTAAAAGCCCTCCCCGATCCTGACATGACGTTGTTGTACACGGGTGAAATGACCGAAAAGCCCGTCACGACCGATGACTATCCGGTCTCGGCTGACTCGTTGATTCAAATGGAATAAAGTAGAAAAAAAAATGGATCGTTATTTAGGTCAAGGCATATTGTTTTACTCTACGGTTTATATCAGCATCATCCTAGTCGCAGTCACCCTCTTAACGAACCGGCTCATCTTTTTATTTTTATTAGTCCTCACGTTTGGTCTAGCCGCTTACATGGCTTATTTGACCGTTCATAATTCCGAACATCTCAAAACGACGGGCCAATCGATTGAAGACTGGATTCGAAAGATGTATCAAAAGATAACTGGATAATCGGAGGTGACTCATGTAAATATCAAGATCGGTAAAGGAAAAAAACATGGTTTCGGTTTACACCATAGATGAATTTGGAAAAGAAAGATATCCAAAAGATCCTAAAAAACCTAAACAGGAGCTGTATTATTTCGATAATGACAATCGACCTATTTTTGCCAAAGACGAGCATGGAAATGAATATTACGCTGTGGAATATCGGGGTCATCAATATATAGCGCTTCCTCGTCGGTACGCCAAATCCAATTCCGGAGACGAGTTTTATCCTAAATTAAACAATGGAGGAGAATACCCGTTAAATTCATTGGATGTAAATGTGAAAACGTATGCTGTCAATGCGAGGGGAGGAGAGATTTATCCTAAATCCAGCATTGGAAAAGAATATTATATACAGGATAGAATTCGGGAAAAGCCAGAGACGAATTACATCCGATATGCACGAGACGAAAATGGAAATGAGTATTACCCGAAAGATCATAAAAACGAGGAATTTCTCTATATCTATCTAAGTTATGCTAAAAAAGCGAATGGTGATGAATTTTATCCGAGAAAGTGGTATTATTGAAAGATCTTCAGGAAAACAGTATCCGCAGCACGAACTCATTTGAAACGAAACTTGGAAAGCTTAAATAGGTAAACGAGAGTCCATTCTTAAAAAATGGTATCTTGTCCATCGAGTCGGCTGGGAAAAAATTTCTCACAGCTGAAAAAAAAAAAAAAAAAAAAAAAAAAAAAAAAAAAAAAAAAAAATTTGTTAATTTTTATTATGTCTTATAGACATGATAAAAATTAACTGTCCCCTCTGTTTGTCTGGGAAGGATGTCTCACCCATTCGAAAAAACAAACCAGGACTCATTCTTGGAATTCTATTCTTTAGAAAGGAGTGATGGTCTATTTTTAGAAAGTGTGAGACAACATTCCCAGACAAAAGGGGGAGGTAGTTAATTTTTATCATGTCTAAAGACATGATAAAAATAAACCAAAATTTTTTTTTTTTTTTCCATCTAGAAATTTTTTTTCAGCTCTTACAGTTTTTCCCCAGCCGACTTGATCCACAAAACCAGACATGTCAAAATTGTTTCTGGAAGGGATTCTTGCTTATCTATTTAAACTCCAAGTTTCACTTCAGATCACTCTGTGCTGTGAAAGAAGAAACATCTTCTTATAATTTGTAAGTACTAACTGATTTTTAGTTTATTCACTGGTTAGTTACTCCCCAAGTCATTCGTTTTTTTTCTCTCCAAAAATCTTCAGCTTTCATTTAGAATGACGATAAAAATAAAACACAAATAGGAAAAAGATGGTCACGCATAAGTAATGCATGTAGGGTTGAAATAGGAAGGTGAATCCTGTTAACAAATAAACAATTATCGTGAAATAAATCCAATTTTTCGGGGTTGCTTCGTCTGTTCGTGATTTTTGGAGAAATGACATTCGCGTTTGGGGTCGATCGGTCATGGGCACTTTATGGATAGCATCTAAATATTCTTGCACTTTCTCGGCAAAGAAGAGGTATCGATCGCTCGCATCTTCTTCTAACACGTCCCATAGAAGATCGGGTGTGATTTCTAGAACATGGTCCGTTTCCGATTGATAAAACTGAACGTCTAATCGCCAGTCGATATCGTAAAGAGTTCGAGCGGTCAGCACTTTATTGAAATGAAACGGATCCAATATATCGAGTACGGCGGACAGAATACTTATACCCGTCAGCACATTGGAAGTAACAGAGAATCCTGTCGCGGCGATTCTGGAAAGTGTTGCGAGCGTACTTAATTGGGTCCGAACGACGGCTTGAAGGATGGCCGATTGAATGGGAAGAGACTGCATACTCAATTTGGTTAAGAGTTTAGGCATCCGTTTTTCAAGGATTTTTTTCGCGGCTTCTAATCCGATATCGATCCCTACATCAATCGCCAATTCATGAACCAAGGACCGTTTCACATGTTTCTTGGGCCAGTTTTGTACAAAGTCGGGAAGATGAGGAGGATATGGTGGTAACGTATGATTTTTTTGCAGAGTGGAAATAGATCGATAGATACTGCTTCCCAAGAAAAATTCGCCAATATCTTGCCCCGTCGTCGTCACACAATCAGACCCGTTGAAAACAAGACCGTACGCTTCACAATAAGGCTGGTTGAGTCGTAAATGACCCTCGACGAGATTGAGGCCGGCATGATGACGAGGAAGAGAAGGATGATTCGATTGAAAGAAAACTTGTTCGGGCAAGAGAGCTAATAATTTCTTGGCGAGATTTACGGCTACACATTTTCCATTTCGATATTCCGTGTCCATACTCTGCTGCGTGTTGGAATATAAACGATCGCAGGCGGGTTGGCAAGCTAAACTGAAACCCGTTCCGAGTCGAATCCATCGCGGTTCATCTTCCGGGAAACACGATTCTAAATTTTCTTGGAAAGGGAAGCAGGCAATGATGTCACATCCCGTTTGCGTAAAAACAAATTTTTCGACGACGTGACATTGTTCCGGATCGAGGGTTTTAGGTATGTAGTAATCCCGTTTGGAGTCGGCTTTTCTTATTTGGAAGGTGGTATGTTTAAAAATAAAAGCGTACCGACTTTGAAGAGCTTGTTCGTAAATATAGAGTTGAGTCGCTTCTTGAGCATACCGAATAGCGTGATCGAGATCGTAAGAAGTGACAGTATATTCATTTCTATTTTGAAACGAATCCCATTTCATCTTGGAAGAGGGCTTTGTTCCTATATATCGAAAAAAAGTTCGATGTTGTTGCTTTTTTAACAACAAAAATAAAAGGATTCTTTTATATATATATATATATATATAGTAACAAGTATAAAATGAGATTCAATTCAGTATTTACAGTTGCGTATGGAACATATAGAAAAACCAGTTCGAAAAAAAAAATTTAATTAAAAAATAAATTGTCTCAACTATAAAATCCTATAAATTTTAGTTTTTACAGTTGCGTATGGAATAGCGATAAAAACCAGTTCTCAAAAATTTTTTTTAATGAACTATCTTATCTATAAAATCTTGTCAAAATCAGTTTTTACAGTTGAGGATGGAACCTGATGAAAAAACATTTTGGAAAGGATGCTATTCGAAAAACATTTTATCATGGTTAGTAGTTCTTCTTGTAAAGGACAAAAACAAGTTCATTTCGTCTAATATTTGTGCATCTAAAGTATTTAAATCTATTCCAAAAAATATATATATAGTCTCCCACATACCTTCAATGTATTATTGGACTGTTCACTCTTTATATTCCATTAAAGAGCCATGGAAAAAATGTTCCGAGTCTCTAGGGGTTCATTTTGCCTTGTTTACTACTTGTAGTTTCTACATTTTCGTCTTCACACTCTAGTCTTTCGAAGGAAGCTTCTACAGGATCTTCTCCTCCTCTTTCCGATGGAGGTGGACTCTCGGGAGAAATAGGATCTTCTTCCCCCTTTTCCGATGGAGGTGGACTCTTGGGAGAAGGATAACGAACAGGTTGCAAATCGACAATCGAAGGGTCGAAATAATCACTCGAAGCTAAAGTAGGGTCCGACATATTATTTCTGTTTTTCTTCTTGATTCTAGGATCCTCTCTCACATTCTTTCTCTTTTGAGAATTATTTTCTTGTTGATTCTTTTTCGCCTGGTATTGTTCCAATTCTTTCGTCTTCCAGACTTTAATTTCGTAAAATATATTTGAAAATAGATCCTCTCCAAGATACTTTAAATACAATGCACCCCATTCGCTTACTTCGTCACTGGTAGAAGGTGTAGTGTTTATTATTTCTTCTATAGTACGTCGAATCACATCCACGTAGAGAAGAGATTCCGATCGTTTGGAAACTTCGTGATATAAACAACGGACGATTCGAGCATGAACTGCTTTAAAATCTAGAGCTTCTTGTTCGTTTAAAGGTGTTTTTTCATCTCCTCCGTACTGTAGATTAAAAACATACTTTTGCAGATCCTCGCCCAGCAATCCGTCTACAGCAAATAATTTATACACTTCTATCTTAGGTATTTCCTGTCGTTTGAATAAGATGTTGGAAAGTCTTATTAGATCGGTCGATCTAGAATAGTCTTTAGATAAAACTTTCTCGATCATATTCCATTCATCTGGCGTGGAGATGGTTTTATTTTGTACCAACTGCTGTTGCACATCCATCCATAAACGCCAAATGGTATTTAAACAGTATCGATGGACGGGTACAAGAGGTTTCAAATCTTGAATCAAGGTCCACGGAAACATCATCATATTAGCTATTCTTTTTAAAACTCTCAACTGAACGGTGGTTTTAGTCGTAAACAAATTAGATTGATTAAATTCTTCCAGCACGACTTCATCCAACACGTACTTGAGACGATCCTTCAAGGGTAATGTCAAAGGCTCCAGGGTTACAGTGTTTTCCTGATCCATCTTGTCCTCAGTATGAAATGAGAAAATCGTCTCAGCTCCAGCTGTTTATATACTGTGAAACGAAAGGGGGGGAGGTAGAAAGGAGAAGCAAAAGTTGGGTAGTAGGAAAAAATTTTAGCTTCAAAAAAAAAAAAAATTCATGTCTTTAGACATGATAAAAATTAACTCTCTCTTCTTTTTGTCTGAGAATGATGTCTCATCTTTTCGAACATATTTCTAAAAATAAATTTCCAAGAAAGAAATGAGTCATGTTCTATTTTTAGAAACATATCGAGACAACAGATTAACATCATTTGAACAAAAGAGGGGTAGTTAATTTTAATCGTGTCTGAAGACATGATTAAAATTAACAAAAAGTTTTTTTTTTTTTTTTTATAGCTCTGGAAATTTTTCCCAGTTGGTTCGATCGATAAAACCAGAAAAAGGACTTTCACTTAACTATTTAAATTACTCGAGTTTCGGTTTCAGATCAGTCTGTGCTTTGGATACCAGCCTCGAAAGAGCTTCAGTTAAAGTCTATTATATACACATTTTGGTAAGTGAACTTTATTATTTTGTTGAATTGTTTTTTGGCTTTTGTGAATTGCTTGGATATTGTTTCTTTTTCAACTCGTTGTGTTTAAGCTCTTTTCTTTCTCAAAACAATACGAGCTTGTCGTGGCAATCGATCTCGAGCTGTTGGATGCCGTCGTGAGCAATGACTTAATAGATATCGACAAGCTTTATTGGGAATTTTCTTATTTCGTATGTGGGCCCCACCTTTGGTCACAAACGTAATGGAATGGTTACCATATTTATGAAGCAATTGATTAGGACCCACACGAACGGTTCGAGATCCAAGAACGTATCCTCGACGTTTTCTCATAGGTCTTCTACGAATGGGTCTTTGTGTTCCTCTACGATTCATATTGGAAGGAGAGGAAGAAGAAGATGCAGACGATGAAAAGGAAGCCGAACGACTTCTTCTTACAGGACTTCTTCTTCTAGAATGACGTATTTCTAAACTACGACTACGATTTCTCTGACTTTTTCTTCTTCTTGGACTTGGACTTCTGCTCCTGCTTAGACTTGGACTTCTGCTACTTCTTGGACTCGGACTGCGTTTTCTTGGACTTCTTCTTGAACTTGGACTCGAATTTCGAGAAGAAGGAGAAACGGACGGTCGAATAATGTAAGGGCTAGTGGTTACATCGGATTTGGCATACGTGTGGAGAGGAAATTGAAGTTCGAAATCGTCAGGAAGGTCGACTTGGTTTTGAATTTGTGAAGGTAGAATATCGTCATAATAAATAACTTCGGGTGTTCCAAGAGGTGGAATTTCCTTCGAAACATCATCCTCGTTAGGATCATTCATTCTGACTTTATTTCAATCGAAACACGGATCCGACGACAGGATCTAAGTTATATCGCATAGAAGCTCGATACGCATCTTGAACCGATGTGCAAAGAATATATTCCAAAGGTCCGAATCGTTTCTTTTCTAAAATAATGGGAAGATCGACCGTCCCTGCTCGATAAAAAGGCGTGAGGGAGAGAATTTCATTCAATTGTAACACGTTCCCGTGCTGGAATTCCCTACAACAGAGATAATCGATCCATTTCTGAACGAGTTTCTTATAAGCACGAGCTTCCGCGGACGTTTTAAAACAAAATTGCCAGCCTTCAATGCGATCGATATGATTCAGCATGTAATCAAAAGCTGTCCAAAAATGAAATAACAGTGACGACGTATTCCGGAAGGACGTGAGATCCATTAAAATCCATGACATGTTTTCTAAGGGAGTCGGATCGGGATTCTCGGGACTGATCCATCGATCCAGGGTAGGACTAGGACCGATCGAAAGAGCTTTCTTGGACTCTTTAACTTCGGGTAGATCCGTTTTATAAAGGAACGTCTGTTCCAAATCCATCAGCTGTTTGGTTTTTTCCATATACCTTTCTAAACTTCCGGGAAATGAAAATAGGATAAATAGGAACACGTATGGTATCGATCGATAAAAATCATGTGGCTCGTTAAAATGACGAGGTGTTGAGCCGTTTTAATGTCGTGGTGTAAAACGGCATGCGGAAAAGGTTCAATGTAGAATAATAAATCGCACGTGTTCGTGCTCAATTCTTCCGGTTTAATTACACGCACATGAGGGGAAGACGGGTACGTATAAAAGGGACAAATGACAAAAATGGTGAGGTGGGATAAATGTTTGGAAATGTAATCGTTGATCACATAGGGCAATCGACTCAGGTTCCCAAACACAATTGTTTTCTTGTGTTGGAGAAGGTACTGAAACAATTCGTCTAAATGATTCATTCTTTGCTCTTCTTTTTCTTTTTCTGAAATAAATGAAAAAAAAAATATTTAAAAATAAGGAACCATGAATTCAGAAACGATTATGAAACAAACTGTAGCTTGCATTTCTTGGTTTTTGAATGAAACGTTCGGTCCCTCGATTGCCGATCGGTTCAACCAAGAAATTCAATGTTGGCCCGAGACGTGGAACCGGTTACGCGAATGGTTAGTTCATACGCCGATGCAGAATCCCAAAGACTGTATTTTATCGTTTGCTCAAACTCTGCCTCAGTACGAAACGTTCCAGGCCTCTTTAGAAAATTCGCTCGCTATTCACGAAGAATTTTGGAATAAAGTATTTACTAACTTGAGAGTTGCCCAGTCGCTTTTAGGATCCCCATGAATATTTCGAAGCTAGAACCGTTCGGTATCTTTGCTTTAGCGGGCGGATTACTCTATTCCATTTGCGTGTTGATTGTGCATGAGGAAGAAACTCACTTTAAATTTCATTTCACGGTCTTAACGCTCGTCATTTTTCTAGCGCTCATGGCCATCACATCTTTCAAATATTTAAAATACCGCTATCAATGTGAGAGAATGGAAGATATAATGTCCGCTTTGAAAATTCAATAATAATAATAAGAAGAAAAAAGCACTTCCATCATGAATTTTGTCGAACAGTTATACGAAATGACGTTGGATGAAATGGCCACTTATTTAAGTGAGAAAGATCCTATTTTCCGGAAATTGTTCACTGAATATGTGGAGTATGCCAATTTATTACCCGAAGAACAAACTCAAGCCGAAACGCTTTACCGACAATATTTTCCAGAATCGGAGGATACTCTCGACGCCTTTATTCACAATTGGCGACGGTTTAAATTACAGTATCGTTCCGACAATGGCCGACAGGTCGAAGAAGATGTCGAACCGGACGAGGTGGAAGTTCGTTCTCAAAAAGGTGGACCTTGTCCGGGTTTCGTCTTTGATCCGAAGGGGAAACGACTTTACAGTCCGAGAGTCCTGAAACCGTTCAAATCCGATCGCCGGCCAAATGAATTTGATGTGTTCAAGTTTCTCATGGACAAAGAACGCAATCATGAAGTGTATCACCTAAATATTGAACCGAACGCCAATGAGCTGTATTTAGATATGTCTTATGAAGATAGACGCAACATGGACACTCGAGCAGATCAAGCGCTACGGAAAATGGCGAAAATGGTGACCATCTTAAATCAAAATTGCCATTATAAAATATTGGATCTCTATAGCGAAAGACGAATCACATAAACTAAACGCGAAAAGCCAAAGAAACAAAAAAAATATATTATTAACATACCTGAACAGAAGCTTGTATTCAGGTCATAGCACAGACTGATTTGAAGTGAAACTGGGATGGTTTAAATAAATAAGTGAAAGTTCATTATTGTAAGAAAATGGTGATGTCTGGTCAATTGAGTTGGCTGGGAAAATTTCTGAGAGCTGAGAAAAATATTCTCTAGTAGTAAAAAAAAAAAAAAAAAAAAAAAAAAAAACTTTTTGTTAATTTTTATCATGTCTTCTAGACATGATAAAAATTAACTCTACCCTCCTTTTCGTTTTGAATGATGTCAACATGTGTTTAAAAATAGATTTCCAAGAAAAGTATGATTCATTCTTAGAGATCTATTTTTAGAAACATGTTGACATCATTCAAAACGAAAAGGAGGGTAGAGTGAATTTTTATCATGTCTAGAAGACATGATAAAAATTAACAAAAAGTTTTTTCTTTTCTTTCTTTCTTTTTTTTTTTTTTTAGCTCTTGAGAAATTTTTCTAGCTGACTCTGATCATTCTTGTTCTTCCTTCTTGAGTGGGCAAGATGTCAATAAAAGCAGTTGTTGGTATATTTCTTCTTGGATTGAAGTTACGCCCATCCATCACCTTGAACGTGTTTATGAATACGAGTGACTCATCGTTATCTATGAAAGTATTTCTCTGAAAGATTTTGGATTCATCTTGGGTAGGTCTTGTCATATTTTTTTTAATTAAATCATTACTTTTTCATAAAAATGCCTCCACCTAGCATCAGAGCAATAATATGTAGCATTATATTTCCGTAAAACATCCAGTTGCGTTGATTAAAATGTTCGGCTCCTGTTTTGGGTGTCGCATCACTGTAAATAGCTGTTGCCAGGTAGCCGAAATTGAGTAACGAGACAAATACAATTCCTAATAAGATAATTACCATGATAGCCTTTGTATCCATCGTGATGTATTTTTGAATCTAGTCTTTATTCTCTTTTCGGTTACACGTAAAGTAATAAACCGACCATTAGTATATTGATCACATTGACAACCGTTGGAGCAATGAGCAACATTTTATTGTTGGCCCAGAAATCGCTCGCTGTCGTTCCTTTGGTCGTGTCTTTATTCGGATCGGCAGCATCGTAAACGAAAGCCACACTGCAGTAGGAGAGACGATATACGATGAGGGCCATGATGACCAGTGTTGTCACCAGACATATTAAAATGGTTATGGCGAGAGTCGAACGAAGATTAAAACCAAACATTGTTTTATCCACTAATGATTCCTTTATTATGTGATTTCTTGATGGACTTGTCGATACCATTGAAGAAGATTGAAATGAAAAGGGATCGATTGTCCCGAATAATAGACGAGTAAATTTCGGTACATGAAACATTGGAATAGGTAAAGAAGAAAAAAACAGAGTAGATGAAATAATATCATGATGGAAACGATTCTTGATCGTTCATCAGCTTGGATTCCTTATCAGGAAGAATTTCTAAGAAGTCAATTGTTATTGACGTATCCCAAAAATATTATTTTTACAGCTCAACTCTTAGACGCGCATTTACGATATGTAACGGAACATGTTTATCCCAATTACCCCTCGGCAGAAAAATTTAACGTGGATTCTTTAAATGAGGTGGATTGGGCTCATTCCGTGATTCTGGTGAATCAAGACAGACAATTATTAATCGCTCCTGAACCGGTTAAACAGCTCGTCAACCTTGATCGGCGTTTACGATACCATGAAGCGGCCGAAACTATATTCCATGGATTTCATTTCTTTCCTAAACTCTTCTATATATTTCAGTTTCGATGGATCGTGTTTCTGGTGTTGGTTGCGTGGTTTATCGAATGGAGAATAGACATTCAAAAAAAGAAATTCTTTTAAGAATATGGACCCAAATAAGAAGGTTTTTCCTATGATGGAGTATAAGCTTGGATCCAGGCCACAGCACTGACTGACGATTTAAATAGTTAAGTGAAAGTTTATTCTGGTTAAAAAAGCGTAACTTCTTGTCCACATCAAACTGGCCATTAAAAAAAAAAAAAAAAAAAAAAAAAAAAAAAAAAAAAAAACTTTTTGTTAATTTTTATCATGTCTTTAGACATGATAAAAATTAACTTTACCACCCCTCACCCCTTATTTTGGTTTGAATCAGGTGTCAACATGTTTCTAAAATAAATTTCCAAGAACGATATGACTTATTCTTTTGCTTAGAAATCTAGTTTTAGAAAGTGTGAGACATCATTCACAACAAAAAAGAAAAAGGGGGTAGAGTTAATTTTTATCATGTCTAAAGACATGATAAAAATTAACAAAAAGTGTTTTTTTTTTTTTTTTTTTTTTTTTTTAACTCTTAGAAAAATTTTCCAACTGACATTGTCATGTTCTGTTACTAATGGACTTTCGTATTCCTAAGCTTTTTTTTTCATTGGTTATTTTTCTCCTTTTCTAGGTGTTCCGATCATTTCAAAGTCAGGCGTAGATGCCGTTGCATGATTCGCTGCGATCGCCATTAATATACTTGTCACGTATTTACTGACGGCATACATTTGCTGCGTGAAACGATTATACAAAGGGTTGGGGACTTTGAGAGGTTCCTTCTTTGACAATTCGTCTTGAATCAAAAACGAAACGCAATGGAGTTCCGTGGATACGTTCGTATCGTCTGCTTGCAGAGTTTCTTGGAATACGGCAAAAGCCCGATTCAAATCATGATCGGTGACTAGTTTCGTTAAATATGGAGCGATATATTTATCGTGAATGACTTTCCCGATCACGCCATTCAACATGTCAAAGATGGAATTAAACGCCATCAATTTTTTTAACTGAATTTCCGAATGGACGCATGTTTTAGCGATACTATACATTTTTAAAAATCCTTCGTAGCCTTCTGGAATTTCGGTCGTTGAATCTAGAACATGTTTACTCATGGGCAGTTTTTCAATGACTTTCCGTAGATAAGAAACGAGATATTTTTCGCGAGCCGTTTCCAATTCTCGATTCATTTGCTGACCGGGATCTGTGTGTTTATTTTGAAGCTCTAATAATAGAGACACGTCCGACTGTTTAATTCGTTTATGGGTAGGTTCTTCTTCCTCCTTTTCCCCCTCTCCATGGTCCATTTCCTTTTCGGATTCTTCATGAGCGCGTTTCATTTTTATTTTGATTATATGTCTCCCTTTCTTTTATTTTGATTTTCTCTCTCTTTCTCTTTAAAAGAAATGACCTTTTTCCAACGCTTTCGTGGGTTCTCCTTTAATATCGGGAAAGACGGCTGGATCTAACGTCGCCGCATATGTTTCTACATAAGGAGCTCGAGCGAACGTGACATGCCACATGCCTTCCTCATTCGGTTTCATCTGAATACCGTTCGATCGAAGAAGGTTTGGGAGGGTTTTCAACAGTAAATGGAAAGGATTGAGAACGACATGGCCTTGATAAATTTTGGGAACGCGTCGATCCTCCTCTGAAAAAAGACATACGGGATATCGATACAGGAGCGTGTAGGCGTTCGCGTGTTGACTTAATTTTCCATCCAGTTCTTGCTCGATCAACTGGCAACGCGTGAGCTGGTTTTGTCGAATAATGGTTTCGTAGCACGTTTTAACATGAAAAATAGGATCTTCGTGGCAGTGACGCGTATGCACCGTAAAGGGAAGGTACTTAAAAACATATTGCATGTAGTCAAAAGGCCACGTTTCTTCGATTTGTAGATGGTGTTTCTTGGATTGGACCACGTAATAATTGAAAGGATAGGATAATTGAGTCGGGTCTAAATTTTCAAATTCGATGAACGCGACCGGCGAATAATCAAACATGTAGAAATAGGCAAACAGTTTCACATGATGGATCGGGGAATCGGGTTCGCTTTTAAAAATATTCGCGCAAGCATTATAGCCCTTATCGTTATTTTTCAAATAATAGGGATGATCGAGTCGCACCCCGATATTCCCATACCTCGGATCGCACACACAACTTCCAAATTCTGCATGATAAAAAGTATGTTTTAAAGGCTGACCTGTAAAAGCATCGAAGGAACAGGGCTGCTGGAAGTAACCGGGTTTTTGGAAAGACGCGAGATACTTTTCGGAAAATACAGTCGGATCCCATACGTTGTTTTTTTCTTCTTCCTTCGAAAATGCTAATCGTTCGTGAGCGGTCATTTCTTCTCACCCGAAACCTTGCAAAAGCGGCTTGTATCCAAAATCGCAAACACATTTACCTTCTTTCAAAGGATCTTTGTCTAAACTTTCTAATCGGCCGTGAGGTCCGCAAGCAATGTCTACGTCACAATTCCCCCCGCGTTCTTTTTGCGTGACGAGATGAGGGTATTTACAAAAACAGGTCGCGAATTTCAATCCTTTTTGATTCACCAGAACCCACTCTCCCGTAGCTGAAGAACAAGTGGTATGGGGAAGGAGTTTGGGAAGACATTCACCCCGAAAACATATTTGATCGTCGTCACAATCGGTTGCGTGAATGCAAGTCGAATAAAGCGTCGTCCGCTGAGGAGGGTGGTAGGAAATGGATTGCCAAGGAGGGGTTGTAGTCGTTTGTGACTCGTTTCGAAACAGGTAGATCATGATCAGGTAAAGATAAAAGACGAGAAGAAATATCCAAAGCGTCATCTTCTTTTTTTCAATAGAGGTTCACAACTTTTATTTTATCGCCTCGATCTTCATGCACCAGACCGGCATTATCTCGTTGAGCCCCTATTTGTTCAAAATATTGCAAAAATTTATATTTGGTTTGTAGATTCTGGATCGATAATAAATACTTTCGAACACTGTAGACCATATCGTTTCGTTGAACCTTCACCATTTTGACAGGGTCGTCCATTATTTTTTAAATTACTTGTTTACGCCAAACATTTGATTCAGTGCATCCTCCGTGGAGGTTCCTGGACCCCCCTTAATAACACTTACTTTCCTAGCATTTGGATCCTCTATTGGGTCTTTAGGAAGTCCTCTTGTGTCCATCGGTAATTCTTTCTGTTCCGTTTTCACCTTTTCCGCGATCGAGGTGGCTATTAACTGAAGGAGGAGAGGTTGATTAAAATTGCGGCAAGGAACGATTTTGTTCAAATATTGACTGTACTGAGGATCAATATTATCTTTTCGGTGTATAATGCTGGAAAGCATATGATCGGTAATCACAAAACTGTTACTCAACAGCGATTCCGATAAACCTCGATGAATAAACATATTATGAGGGGTGAGATAGGGAAGTTGATCCATTTCTTTTTGAGCCATCTTGGCAAAAAATCGGTAACGTCGTTTGGATAATAAATGTCGACGATGGATTTTCCATAAATCCATTTCTAAATGCTTTCTTCTTATTTAAAAATGAGTAACGGGTTTGAAGTAATTGGGAATGCCGATAATTTCGGGACACTTCTCTTCCCCTTCTTCCATCTCTTCGACTACAGGGAGGGAAAGAGGAGTTTCGATATCCAGATCGGTCGAGAACAGAACAGATTCTTTAAATAAGATAAATTCGCGAACTAAACCTCCTACCTTGTACGAATTTTCTCCGAAAGTGTACCGGTTAAAAATTTGAAGGTTTAGAATACCTAGAAAAGAAGTCGTCGTACCAAACATATTTTCAATCGAACACTGAAAAGTATTTTTTAAACCCTCTCCATTAAAGATCCGACTCTTTCGTATACACCACATATTTCTATGAATTTGAAATTTATCTTGGGCTCCTTTACAAGCAGAGCAAAATGCGGGATCGCACCGGTCCATGAAAAAACGACAATTCTCCGCAAATTTGTGTTGCGGATTCTCTTTCATGCTTTCGCCAATTTTAGTTAAAGGAGCACACAGTCGAGTCATGAATGAACTTCCTGTTTTATTGTTCTCCCCCGGTTTCAAATACCAATAACCAGCCACGAGAACATTATAGCAATTTTGTAAACCAATAATGTTTCGGATGTGAACAGTATTTTTTCGAGTTCCTTTGGAAAATTGAACTTTTTGTTGACAATGTGTCTCGTACAGCGGATCGTGATTTAAAACATCTTCCCAGTCGGGACATATTAAGTTGAGAGCACCTTGACGTTCTTTTAATTCGTCGATAGCTTTCTCAAGGATGGGAGAAGAAAGAATATTCTTGATAATCAACGAATAATCCATTCTTACTCAATAGATTTCTTTTTTTCGAACAAAGTAGAATGTAGTATCTTGGTTATTAGACTACTGGCCTTAGGAGATGTTACCTCTTCAGCAGCAAAAACTGATTTGAAGCGAAAATGGGATGACTTAAATAGATAAACGAGAATTCATTCTAGAAAGAATTTTGCAATGTCTTGTTTGGTTGATGAAGTCGAGTGAAAAAAAAAAAAATTGTGAGAGCTGGAAGAAAAATATCTGGAGAGTAAAAAAAAAAAAAAAAAAAAAAAAAAAACTTTTTGTTAATTTTTATCATGTTTTTAGACATGATAAAAATTAACACTACCACCCTTTTGTCTCTGAATGATGTCTTACCATTTCTAAAAATAAACTATGACTCATTCTTTTCTTGGAATTTTATTTTTAGAAATGGTGAGACATGGTGCTGAGACATCATTGAAAACAAAAAAGGAGGTCATTAATTTTTATCATGTCTAGAAAACATGATAAAAATTAACAAAAAGTTTTTTTTTTTTTTTTTTTTAGTTGTAAATTTTTCCTGACAGATTTTTTTCCAGCCAGATTTTCAACCGACCTTTTCCCAATCATCATTTTTTTTTAAAACTGGCTTACTATTGGTTTGTTTAAAAATGACGTCATTGCTTCAAGAACTATATACACATAACTTTCTCGTACTCACTTCTCTATACGGAATGGGGTTCCCAGCTGACATAGCAAAAACCCTATCTCGCTTCATCTACAACTCTCGTTGATGATCTATACAAAATTGGGTAATTTTTTCCACGACTTTATACAGTTCTTGATCACGGGGATCTATCTGCTTGTACGGCTTCACGTGAATTCTTAAATCATAGCGCTCGTCCATATTTTCATTGACGTTATCATCGACCCCAATTAAAAGAATGTCGTAATCGTACAAGACTCTGATATGTTCCGAACATTTTGAAATATTATACTTTCGGCACGACTTTTCACATTGCGTGCGGCCAAATATCCGATACGCATATCGTGCAATATCGTGCAATGAACTGTTGATCACTCGCTCGACATAATCATCCGAACCTTTACTCCACAAAATGATATCGATATTGCAAAGACGTAAAAACTGGATCAGGAAATTGGTTTTGGGTCGAATTTGAAATGTTTCTCCTTCAAAGTATCCAAGCGTCTCATCCATATCTAAGACACAGACCACCACCATCTTTCTTTTTTAAAGAAAGAAGAAGATGAGTCGATCCACCACTCATACTATTATTGAACACGTGAAAGAAATTGTTTATTATGCTCCTTCCAAATGTCCTTGGCATTTTGATTATGCCTGTTTTCTCATTTTAAATAATTTCAATCAAAGACGATTCCACTGCCTGTTTACTTCCCACTCGATGCAATGGAGATCTTACAGTGCCAGCAGCTCTTGTGACTTGCCCGAACATTTTTTCGATTTGATCCTTCTTCATCGACAATTGAGTTCGGAGTATGTGTTGCCTTTTGCAACGCATTTCCGAGAACGTTCGGGATATACAATAGGTCTCTTTGAAATGAATCCTGGACTTTATAGTGCTCGCATTCTTCAACCGGAATATTTAGCAGAAACGTTTTACACGTTCATTGTTTTCTTGTGTAGTATTTGTTATCGACTCGGAGGAACGGCTCCCGTTTTAAAATTATGTTCTTTTGTGTACACGGACCATCATCCCGTGCTCGTGGATATTGGAGCTCTGAATGTGGAAAAGAGAGAACGCATCGGTCATCGAGAATTTTTAAACGAGAAGAAATGGCATCGGTTCTTGAAACGACGAACGACTCGAGACATTATTCGGTACGTGAAACTCATGCATCCGGATTATTTTAAGAAGAAATGTCGTGGTCAATGCATTCTCTCCGAGAAAGTTGTCTTCAACGATGTAACGCATCAACTGATTTGTAAAAGTCGACAACGCAGTCTGGCCGAGGTTTTAGATACTTTTCAAGAACTCATGCCCCATGAGCGTATTCGTCAACTCATTCGAACGTGGCTTTCTGTGAGATAAACAAGAAGATGGATTATAAACAACTCGTCCTCGATTTATTGAAACAGAAAAAATATCCCATTTTAGTGGATTATGTAGTTATGGATATTTATTATAAAATGGTTTATAAATCAGACGGGAAAGTAAAACGATTCGACTCTCCATGTTTCGAGCTGAATCAAAGATATTTAGAAGAACTCAATCCGTATAAACTGGAATTTATCACTTCGGATGATAGTAGTAAATTGGTTATTCGACGACAATTCGATCCTAAACATTTTATTATAAATCAATATCCGGAAAAATGTTTTCGTGTTAAACTGTCCAGCCACCATCTTGCTGAATTTGATATGTTTAAATACAAGATGTTCGAAGAACAAATTTATAATTTCATAATGTACCTGAATAGTAATATTCCTGCCATTCGAGAATTTTTGAACTTAACTCACGACGAAAGTACTCGATATTTACCTCAGTCCATACGACTGTGGGTGTATAACTATGAAACGGCCAAGATCACTCATCAAGCTATGGATCCCGAATATTTTGGACCGCGTTCATCTCTTTTACTGGAAACACGCATGATTCAAGGTTTATTATCACCATGCACTTCTAAATCAGTATTATTGTCTCTTCGAGATGATTATGCTTGGAAGAATCATACCAATAAAGCCATTTTACCGTCTTATATATACGATTACGATCCTTATAATTTACATTATTCGGATCACTGGAAAGCTCTTGTCCCGCTGGCCTTCAACCCGTTAGAAAATCCCATCATTCATTAATATTCCAGTTGCAGCACATACTCATCGTCTTCACTCCCGTCACGAACAAAATTGATGTAACGTTTCGTTTGAGGATCCTTGTAGCGACAGACTTGGCGAATCCCCGACAAATAGATCCCGGCCAATTTAAATCTCGATCCATTCCTCGAGTCGGTTTTAGAATCAGACCTGATTCGTTCGTCTCAAGGGCTTTTATAAACTTTTGATCGTAGCCAACACGAGCTTTGAGTTTGGACTTTCTCTTTCTCCCTCTTTTTATGGGTAGAGGAGCCAAGTAAAGCCGAATGGGTATATCTATACTCGAAGAGCGACTTCGGGATCGATTTCGGACTCTTGTTGGACTTGGAGATCGACTTCGGACTCTTGTTGGACTTTGAGATCGTGTTCGGACTCTTGTTGGACTTTGAGATCGTGTTCGGACTTTCGTTGGACTTTGAGATCGACTTCTCGAACGACTTCTAGAACGTTGACGTTGAGATCGACGCCGCATATTTGGATTTATTTCTACTTTATTACGGTTTAAGAAACGTTTTACATAGTCTTGGACACGAGGTTCTTCACTCATAGCGTCATACCAGTAATTTCCCGGAATGATTATAAATTTATCGTCTCGAAACTTTATAAACTCTTCTGGACTATAGCGGGGAAAAAAATTTTGTAAATGAGACAAGTTGAATAAAACGTGCCCCAACGAACATGTCCCTGTCAATTCAGAACGACGCACGTTTCGATTTAATTTCTCTTCTAACACTTTTTGAACATACTCAATAGGAACTTTGGAAGGATAAGACATTTTTTTTTTTTTTGCTTTATATATCCCAAATGACTTGTCCATAGAAATATAATCGGAAGAAAACTGAATCTCGAACGTGCTGGTGTGTATCATAGTAAGCGTGATCGTATAAATCAAACACATCTAAATGAGCCAAGGCATGTAAAGTAAAAATGAATAATAATTGCCATGTCGTTTCATTACGATAAAATCGAGTTTGATCTACATTGACCTGATTAGCATAATAGGTGTTCATATTGATCGTACCCCTGTTTTGATCTACCAGCATCTTGTTCGAAGTGGAATAGTTTAAGCAGTAATTGCGATGAATTTTAATAAACTCGAAAAGATTAAAAATAACGTAGACGGGAATTTTTCCTTCCTCGGTTTCGGTTTCATTAATATATAACTGAATAATCTCTTTGGGTCCTCCTGGCTCTTCACAATAATACATGGACATTTCGTAACGGTCCAATCTACGAATTGGATTTTCCAAGATACGATTGAGAATCGAGACCCATCGTTCAAATATGAAATGGAATTTTTTAAAATCGATCGTGGCCCAATCATCCATGATTTTAAAGCATGCCGTAAAAGCATCTCGCCAAGTATTAATTTTAGACTGAAGAGCCGTTCGACGACAAGATCGACGTTCTTCGTGTTGATCAACTCGTCTTTCCATATCCTTATCCTTTGTTTTTTGTCCAAAGAAAAAAGATGGCTGAAATATATATATTCTTGATGATGTTTGGTCTCTTTATATTTTTCTTTCCTACTTCTGTTATGGAATCGGATTCCATCCCCATGAACAAATCGATACCGCTTAAAGATTGCCGACGAGAAAAAGTCTGGTGTGTGGATACATGTGATTTTCTTTGCACAAACGGGGAAGAAATGCAATGTGTTCGAGGACTCTGTATGCCCAAACTGAACCCTTACCCGTGTCAAACTGAAAAGGGGGGAATGATTATTCTTACGGAAAAAAATGGATTTTATCAGTGGTCGTGTTACTGCACGGATCCAGCTTTTTACAATGGACCAGATTGTGGAGAATTGGCGAAAGATGTTTGTCAAAATGGTACATTTATCTATAGGGGGTTCAATCAGCACGAATGCATGTGTCAATTTCCACAAGTAAAGGCTATAATTCAAGGAAAACCTCAATGTGTACATAGGAATATAGCTCGGTTTTATAGGGAACCATAATGAACTGTTAGGATCAAGTCAATTAAGTTGGGTGAAAAAAAAAAAAAAAACTTTTGGTTAATTTTTATCATGTCTTTAGACATGATAAAAATTAACTCTACCTCCCCTTTTTTGTTTCGATCAGGTCTCAACATGTTTCAAGAACAGATTTCCAAGAAAGGTATAATCAATCTTTTCTCACAAATCTATTTTTAGAAAAGGTGAGACATTATTCCCAGACAATTTTTTTAGTTTATTCATTCAACAAAACATTTCAAAATTCTTTCTAGAATAAAATCTCTCTTATCTATTTAAGTAATCTGACTTTCGCTTCAAAATCGCCTGTGCTGTTGAAGGAGGTAACATCTTCCAAATTGGCTTACATATGCATTATGACAAAGACTTCAGTAAAGGTAGGAAATCTTTTGCTTTTTACCTATTTTTCATTTTGTTTGAAAGAAATTTTCTCTGACCAACTCCTTTCATGGAATATTGTTTCATAACTCTGATTCTCTGACATATTTCTTCACTCCCATTTTTTTTAACTCTATCTAAGCATTTCGACTCAATCTATAAACGTTAACAGTTACTATATTTTTAAAAAATAAGCTGTTACGTTTTTGATTCCATCTCTTTTTTTTTGCTTCTTCTAGCATATGTTTACGATAACCTACAATTTTCATGGAACGTTTAATGATAGTATAGGAAGGATTAAAAGGTCGATACGGAAAATATTTTCGAAAGAATCGTTTTAACTTTCTTGAACAACTATCTAATCTTCGAGGGAAAAGTGGGCCAGCAATAACCCAAGCCAGAAATTCATACAAAAACCGATTACGTTGATCTCATATATTGGACGATACCAATTTTTTTTGTGCATAATGCCGTCGAAGATCTGTTTCGTTCAGAATTTTTAAAACTTCTTTTGCTTTTAAATCAGTTTCAAGAATGATGAGAATAAATAATGCCATTTCTTCATATTCATAGCACTTTATAACTATTTCTTTCAGTTTCTTTAGGTCATCTAATGTAAGAAGAGGGCCTCGACACCTTTTAATATTAGTTTGCTTCGGACGCTCCCATTTAACACTTAATAAACGATATAAAAACCATAGTTTATTCTTCACTTGATTACGCGATTTCTTTTTTTCCTCAGTCAGATACTCTTCATATTTCTGTAGTGCTCTCTTATAATGATATTTTATACCATCACCATGTTTTCGATACCAGTCATAGAATTCATTAAAATAAAATTCATAATTAGTTCGTGTTGCTTCCGAAATATTCATCCGTTTAATAATATTTTGACATTCCTCCATTGACGGACATGGTATGAATACTGTATTGTCATGCTTGTGTCTATGTTTAGGAAGAGAGTTTTCCCAACATTTCCATCGTCTCATTCGTTGGTATTCCCTCTCTTTGAATCGAACGTTTGGATCTCTTCTCCTCTCTCGTAATCTCCATCGATTTGCTTCTTTTACTCTTTCCAATGACCAATAATGTTTCATATAGGCCTTTTTCTTCCTTTTCCTTTCAGATAAAATTGTAGATTCCTCATTATTCATCTTGATTCAATCCCTTCATATTAATTATTATATATGTTATTTTTGATTCCGTCTTATATTTTTTTAATCTAATCCTTTTTTGGTATCTAAAAATTAAATTGATTAAAAAAATATAGGGGTTCTATAAACCTTTTAAATATCCTTTAACCGTAAAATACAAAGCATAATAAAGTTCTAATCCCTCTATTATTACCCCATTTCTCGAACAAGGCACCTTGATCAAGTAATGGGGTTATGATAGAAGGGTTAGAACTTTAGTTATTTTTGTTATTTTACAAAAATTTAAGAAAAAGGTTTATACTAGAAGGTTTCAAAATTTTATTAATGATATTAAATTATTATTAATGATTTTTTGAATGGGTGCCAGGATCTGACGCTATTGATAAAGAAATAACTTAATCCATAATATATATGTCTGAAAAACAAATACCATGAAGGGGGAACATAGTTTTCCTAATGTTTATCTTGCTGTGTTTTATAAATCATGTAGATGGTCAGACAAATCACTAATGTAATGACAAATAAACAGTAAAGCTGAATAGTATGAATAAAAGGCATAAATGTCTTATAATTAGATCCAAAAACGGATCGGAGAAATGATTCATAACTTATTTTATCTTGTTCATTCCTTTCTCTCTAATTACATACAAGTTCTATCAATATCCTTAATGGATCCAAGATTCTACTTCAACTATAAAATTGACTCATCGTAAGATTTTTTACTTGCAGATACTCAAGGCAGTTTGGTCTGTTTATTAGAATTCCAAATACATTTCCCGCATCTGTTCTAACCAATGGATTCTGGATTTACAACGAGCGGTTTTTATCAGAAGCATAAAAGATTTTCCCCATCTATTCTCTAACCATGGATTTTAGATTTTATTAGACCCCTTAGCGAATGTCAGTTCGGATACTACGCCAACTATAAAATCGGCTCATCGTAAGCTTTTCCACTTGCGGATACTTTCTCAGATGTCTATTTTCTTCTTTTTTTAATCCGACCCTCTCAAAAACAAAGGATAATGAATATTCATAAATACGCTACACTTTACAGCCAATTTCATGGCTTGCATTTAGGAGGATTCAATGTGATTCAAGATACGATTTTTTTCCCTTAGCCCATATGCGGCTTCAACCTTCTGTGATTCGAAAACTCGCTCATTTCGATAAAGTCATCCCGAGTCAGAAACCACTCGTTCTCGCCCTAGCCGCCTATTGTAAAATGTCGGACTTGTCGTGTACCGTTTTTCTTCAACGCAATGCGTCATGGATCCTTCTTTTAGAAAACGAACGGGTCATTTTCCCCACGATCCCGAATTCATCGGAATCCTCCCACAATCTTTTCAAACTTTTCGCCACACCATTTTTTGTGAAAGATCCTAAAACGATCGAACGGTATTTACAAAATCCCGTGTTCGAAAACGTGTACCGCTCCCAAAATAATCATACAATTCTATATTTAGACGAATGGGATATACCGTATCCAGGAGGACATTACTTTGATGATGATAACGGGCCCAGATTACATTTACCAGAAGATGACGGAGGGAAAAGGTATCGTCTTTGTTTTTTGTCCAACCAGGTCCATCACGAGAACGACCTCGTCCATAATTTCATCAACGAATGGAAAGATCGACCGGACGTTTATTACGATCCTCTGAAAACGCGAACGGCTTTTCCGTCTTCCTTTATTGAATTTTTACCGTCCGTGAATCCTGAGAAACACATCCCATTTCCCATTGAGTACAATAAGAGTACGGCGCTCATTCAAAAACAATGGACGTATCAGCACCATCCTCAATATATTGTCCAAGATATTTTGAATACGTACGATCAGAGAAATTCGCTTGAGAAGGTCGGACTCTTGATCGAATACCCGTTTCAAATCGGGTTCGAAAATGCTACTCGATCGAATCCTAACGGGAAATGCATTGGACTCGTCGTCAACGGTTCTGAACCGGAAACGATTTTATACGTTCGATCACCGTATCAGCGGTACATGGAATATCAAGCCATTCCCACGACCGTTCCTATTCTTTACGAACCAGAAACCACGTATCCACTTCAACCGGTCGTACTCTGTTCGACGGTCATCGGGTTTGAATACAAAAAGGCTTTCTTATGTTTAAGTTATGTCATGCTCGAATCTCATCCGAAACAACCTGCTAATAGAAACACGGCGTGTCTGTTCCATCCCGTCACAGATGTGAGCGAATTGACGTTTCTCGAGAGTTACGATTACGATTGTCAGCATGCGCTTCACCGAGTTCGATATGCTTCCATTCCTCATGATTTATGGTGTCTGACCAAAATCGAAGAAGAAAAACCAGTTCCACTTGCTAAACCCTATGCTCATCTACCTTACCTGGTTCAATCATGGCTGGAATTTTATCATCAAAATCGTTCCACGGATCCAGAAATCATGTACGGCAATCTGAAACTCTTTCAATTGGCTCTAACTTTGGCTCGACATAAAATATGCTTTTCGGCCGAAACGGTCGAAACCGAAGAAGAAGAAGGTATCATTGTACCAAGAAATTCATCGTCCCCGATCGTCATTCGCCTAAGTCGGGAAGCTCGAAAATTTCTCGATATTGTCCGGTTAAGAATTGAATTTATGGAACGACCAGTTTCCTCTCCATGTGTTCTGTTGTAAAGAGAAAAAAAAAACGAAGCAAATATCTGTAGATTCAGAAATTGTGATTCCCTTAGCTCAGCTAGGAACTCAACTCACAAGAAGTGCGAAAGTTATCCACTGATATACACAATTCTTGAAACGATGACGTCATCTTGAAATGTCTTGTGAATCGAGTCGGCTGGAAAAAATTTCTGAGAGCTAAAAAAAAAAAAAAAAAAAAAAAAAAAAAAAAAAAAAAAAAAAACACTTTTTGTTAATTTTTATCATGTCTTTAAGACATGATAAAAATTAACTCTCTCTTCTTTTTGGCTGGGAAGGATGTCTCACCGTTTCGAAAAACAAACCGTGACTCATTCTTGCAATGATTGCCATGAGAAAGGATGAGTTATGATTTGTTTTTTTCAAACGCTGAGACATCCTTTCCAGACAAAAAGAAGAGAGAGTTAATTTTTATCATGTCTTAAAGATATGATAAAAATTAACAAAAAGTGTTTTTTTTTTTTTTTTTTTTTTTTTTTTCATCTACAGAAATTTTTCCTAGCCGTCTCGATTGGCAAGACATCTCAAAATTCTTTCTAGAATGGACTCTCGCTTATCTATTTAACCATTTCCAAGTTTTACTTCAGATCGCTCAGGAGGGTTGAAGAAGAAGCATTTCGTCACTTGGAGATCATATTGTATTCTTTTCCATTTCGGAATTGGTCAAGATTCGATTAGGAGCAGCAATCAAGTAATCATACATCTGATTACATCGTAGCAAATAATCGACCGTGATCCAATTGAGTTGAATATTCACAATCAACACTAAAAAATAGAGTATTTCAACGCGAGTTATTTCGTACGTCATATCTCCCCGTTGAGCGAACTGGTCGGCTATCTGATCTATTTCCGTAATGATAGTAAAAAAGTTCAATGGATCCACGACCAATTCTGTATTCCATTGAATTGTAAATGGAAGTACGAGGTTTTGTTCACTCAAAAAATACAAATAGCCGTATTTCTCTTTTTCTCGAAACAGCGTTTGAATATAGTCTCGCACCGCTTCCCGTACTTCTGGATCGCGCACTAGTTCGAGCGTGACGAGGCTCGTGAAGGGCGGAAATTTATGAAATTTGATATATTGAGGTACCACGGTATTCAGTCGAGGACGATATTTATGATGAAGAAGGTGATCGATAGAAGTCTTTAAGGATTGAAGTGTAACGATATCCATCTTTTCTTATACGAATTTCCAAATAATAAGGCCGATGATGACAAGAACGATTCCCAACAAGATTGGTTTTAGGTACGGTATATTACCCAAAACATCCAAAATACCACTCGTGATGGAACCCGTCACGTCTTGACTGAAATGCGTTAAAGCTTCTCCGATCGTGGGTCGACGGCATTTCAATTCTTGCGTCGGTGTACAATCGTGATATTGACAATCACATAATCGACAACACGTATCCTCTTTCTCGTTGTCGTACCCTTCACACGCATTCCATTGCTGAATAGGAAATCCCGTGCACGATTCGATCCCGTGAACAGGTTCGGGTTGACAACAACTCAATTCTTTAAGTTTACAAACCATGTCCCCTCCGTTCTAGAGAAAACAGCCCGAATTGTCCCGAATGTATTGGTTGACATATTGAGAACCGAGCGCGACGGCCGTCACCCCTCCTGCGGTCAGAAGAGCTTTCTTACTAAACACTTTATCAAAAGCTTTTTGAAGGGGTTTATTCTTCGCGACGACTTTAGCGACCTCCCCTGCTCGTTTGACAGGAATGTCGAATCGTTTAAATTGTTTAGCGACTTTGCCTCCAGACTTGTTAAAAAATCGCATGTCTCTTGACCCTTACCAGATTTTCAGAAACCAAGACAATGAACGAATCCAATTGTATTTTTAGTAATCGAAAAATTCCTTGTGGGTCGGACAATATTTCGGCGTTTCGGAATATTCTCTGCCTGAACCATCTTCGAAATCCTTATGGATTGCAAATTTATTATCATCGAATGGAATCGGAATCGCATACCAAGGTCGTTGGACCTTCCCTGATTGTGAAGGAAAATTTCTCGTTTCCGAAAAATACTGTCATTTTACCGACGCGCGAGTTCCTGGATAAATATTTCCGACCCGATTTACACGACGTCCAGTTGGACGATCTCACGTTTAAACTCAACCCGTGCATCGAGCACTATATCAACCACCTGTATTCTCAAGACCCGACCGACTTGAAACGCAATAACGCCATGGATGTGTTTGATCGGCGTTTCCATTACGAACTGCTACGGAATTTAAGTGTTGGCAACACGAACGAAATTGGTTTAGGCGTGAACAATACCACGAAGATGCAAGAAGAAATGACGGTTCATTTCAAGAGCACGCTTCAGCAACGTCTTTGCGGTTTATACCACTATATTAATAATTCAAATGTAGCGACGCTCTTCGACAAGATAAAGGTATGCGACATGGCGAATGGAGGTCTCTTTGTCGACCCTAAAACGGAATTCTCTCCTTTTTACAATTTCCTGCTGGCGCATTGTTTATTCGATTTTCATAAACTACCCAATTTAGACCTCGTTCCCGAAACCGTCATTTCGAATGTCGCGTACAAGAAAGGGGTTGGGTTTTATACGTTAGAAGATATTTGTCACCCTGAACCGATTGTTGTGATGGGAGAAGAAACAGGATCTTCGTATCTCTATCAATCCAAATGCATCACGTATCCCAAAGAAACGGCTTTAAATAAACAATTGACGAGAAAGGATTTGCCCGATAATCTCATTATGAAAAATGCCATGCAGTTTTCTGATACGCGGTTCCTAACTTGCTAAATGCGAAAAGGTTTGGAGAAAAAAATTGATTTGGTTGGGGGGGTTAAAAAGTCAGTACAGAAAAATTTCTATTATGTAAAAAGGAAAAAAAACAAAATGGTAATATACCTTGACACAGAATCTGTTTTCATCATGTAGAAGCTTGTACACAGACCACAGCATTAAACGATCTGAAATGAAACTTGAATGGCTTAAATAGATAAGTGAGAACACATTCTTGAAAAAAAATGATGGTCTTGTTGATCGAGTCGGCTGGAAAAAATTTTTAAGATCTAAAAAAAAAAAAAAAACAAAAAACAAAAAAAAAAAAAAAAAAAAAAAAAAAAAAAACTTTTTGTTAATTTTTATCATGTTTTTAGACATGATAAAAAATTAACAACCCCCTTCCCTTTTTGTCTGGGAATGTTGTCTCACATTTTCTAAAAATAGACCATAACTCATCCTTTCTAATGGCAATCATTCCAAGAATGAGTCACGGTTTATTTTTCGAAAGAGTGAGACAACATTCCCAGACAAAAAGGGGAGGGTAGTTAATTTTTATCATGTCTAAAGACATGATAAAAATTAACAAAAAGTTTTTTTTTTTTTTTAACTTCTAATCCAGATCATCCAGATCATGACGAGACCTGAGAGCGTACGGTTTATACGCAAATTTACTAAACTTGTTCTTCATAGAACTGGCAGAAACCTCACCTAAATAGACTGGATCCTCATTGCCTTTTACATCCTCAGCCTCCTTCTTAGGCTTCTCTTTCTTGAATGGTTTGCACAGATCTGGATTGATCTTGCTTTTGATGGGAACCTGGTCTGGATCCACCTTTTCAGTTTTGATTTTCTCTTTATCGAAGGTAGTGGAAATGGTTTCGTTAATAATATTTCTCGAAGAAGGTTCTAAAATATTTAACTGAAACACGGGTTTTTCGATCATATTCAGAGCATCTTCTTGAAAGAGAATCATATCTCTACAAATGCCTCCTACTCTACAATACAAAGCGTCCGTTTCGTAAAAGTACCGCGAATTAATTTTAATATTTAAAATACCAATAAACATATCGTTATTCACAAATTCTTGGTCCAGGGTTTCTTGAAACACGTTTAAAAGGGTCGTTCCATCAAACACTTTGGTTTTGCGTAAACACCATTGATTTTGAGACATCTGAGAATTCAGGTCATTTCGTTGACTCATTTGCCGACACGCTTTACAGAGAGAAGGTCTACATTTTTCAATGAAGAACCGACATTGTTCTGAAATCAGCATTTGGGAATGATCGGCGGCCACGGCTTTGGTAATGTCCACCAGAGGAGGACAGAGTTTACATATGAAAGAATGGGCATTCAGATTCCTCTTATGATTAGTAGCGCAGAGAACCCAATACCCCGCTACGAGAATATTATAATGATGATTGAAATCTTTAATATTTTCAATCTGAATATAACCTTTTTCTACGGGATGCTGGAACGGGATCGCTTTAGCTTGAAAATCTTGAAACTGAGGATTGTTGGCTAATATATTTTTCCATTCCCGACTCACGAGGTTTAACGTTCTCGGGTTATTTTCAACGATTTCGTCAATCCCCGCTTTTAAAATCGTGTGCGCAAGAATACGATCGATTAACTCTGAATATTCCATAGTTCCCCTTTATTATTATTTTATGGACTTCTAAACATCTCGGTCTGTTTCCTCAATTCTTTCGCGTACCGGTCAATGATTTCAATCGTTTGATTCATGCAATAGGTTAAGAATTCATCTTTAATGTAGGCTGTATGCGACCCCTGCCAATCTAACCCTGCTGTCAGAGTTTGTACGTCCCATTTGATGTATTGCAATAAAACATCGGTCCATTCTTTCACAGTCATATTGGATCGAATGCTTCGATCCACGAAATCCAATTTATTCAGCACGGATCTAATATATTCCTCCGACGAAAAAACGGTTTTTCCGTACACGACATCAAATCGTAATCGAAAATAGGACACGTATAATTGATAAAACAGGTCGCTGAGCATTTTGAAATCGGACGATACGGAGGGAGAAGGGGTTGGTTCGGTTTTAATGTGTTCCAATTCCTTTTGCAAGTGGGCTTTTTCGTCCAGACATCGATCTAAAGCGTGTTTGGCCTCTTGTAAATCCAATGACAGACCTCTTACATAGTCTTCGTCGACCGTCGATACGTGCTTTCGTTTATATTTCGAAGTATCGGACATTTCTACATCCTGCGGAGCTACGAGAGCTTTAGCCAGTTGGTTTTCTAAAGTTTGGTTTCGAGACCGAGACACTTCCAGTTGGTTTTGTAAATCTTTCACTTCCCGCTGTAATTCCTGCACTTGATCCGTAGGATACGTAATGGCAGGTACAGTAGTGGGTTCTTTCACTTCGGTAATGTGAGGACGTTCCTCCAACTGCCGTCGGTATAGGTCTCGTTCCTGCTCGAAATATAAAATCACCGAATTCGCGATTTCTTCAATGGGATCCGGTATGTTCGGAAACTGGACTCGAAGCGTGACAATTTGTTTATAAACGAGATCTTGAAATTGTCGATGCTCGTGAATCACGTTTTGGAGTTGATGGACAACGGCTTGCGGCCAATCTTCCCTCTGATCACTAGGGTCATTCTGAAGGATCGTTTTTAGGAACGTGGTCAATTTCGTTTTGGCGTAGAGAAGGTACTCATTACATTTCGTATAATTACTTTCGACTTGATCGAGTTTCTGTTTCAATTCGAAAAGTTGTTCTTTGGTTTTACGGAGCTCGACTTCACAATCGTTGCGATTCTCGACCTGTCGAGCCCATTCGATCATGCTCGACGCCAAATTATCGAATTGAACGACCGGTATTTCGGGAAAGTGACCTTTCAGTTGCGCCAATTGCGTTTCGAGGGTCCTCTCTAGATTTTCTTTGAAATGGAATACTTTTTCGAGTTCCGAGAGAATCTGATCGTGATCCGTGGTCCCAAAATACGCATTCCATTTAGTCCGTATCAGAGTTACTAAATTCGTTTTCAGGACCTCCAGTTTCTTTTCCAAAGCGACGCGTTGCCGTTTTTCATGTTCTAGACTCTGCTGTAATTTTTTATGTTCTTGGCTACGATCCCGATGGAGTTGAGCTTGGATTTGTTGTAGGACCTCCTTCGCTTCGTTCTGGTTCTCAATCGATTGTTGAAGATCGTGCAATAGTTGCAAGAGGGTCGTGTCTTCCATCATGCTTTTAGAAGAAGAAGGGAGACTGTGAAGAATGGTATGAGCTAAATTGTCGGGCGTTAGCGATTGATTTAAAGCATTCCCGAGAAGTGTTAATTGGTTCAAAAGCTGGGTTTGCCAATTTTGTAAATACTGGATATACGTTTGAATTTGTTGGAAGAAAAACGTTTTCCAATCTTGGTTCGCACCTAAAGGTTTCCAAAATGAGGGGGGAAGGATCGTCTGTAAAAACGTCATAAACTGCGTTTCGTGGAACTCCTTCATTTGCTTAGCCATTTCGTCTCGAAGAATCGTCTCGATATGAGGATTTTTCTTTTGCAGCGTGTCAAGAACGCGTTGAATACCTTCCTGAAAATGTGTTTCGGACTCGATTTTCCATTTTTGCAGGAGGTCGGTTCGTTCTTTCTGACCCTGCTCCAACTGTTTTTCCAATATCCGTTTTTCGTTTTGACAAAGGGTCAATTGTCCTTTCAGTTCCTCGTTCAATTGCTGGACGTGCTGTTTTTGTTCCGATTGATATGATGTTAAAAACTGGTCGAGGGTTTCTTGTAATTGCTCTAATTTAGATCGCGACGACTCGATCATGAGCTGCTGAGAAGGAGGCGATTCGAGCGGTAAAGTTTCAATGACCGTAGTCGTAGAAGAAGGAGGAAGTTTCAGTTGCTCGATCGTTTCTTGTAAAGCCATTTGCAAAGGGCGGATTAAACTTTCCGTTCGTTGCATCCATTCTTCAAGTCCCGTTTCGTAGCGTTGGTGGAGCATTTGCCATTCGTTCATCAAACGGTTTGGAAACTTGATATTATTATTATTATTCAATTGTTGTTGTTGTTGTTGTTGTAGTTGTTGTTCTACTATTTGCCTCTGCCATTGTATTTTTTCAGACTCATGCGTTCGAATTTGTGTCTGTAAGGTTTCGTGATCTCGTTTCAATTGCTCCCACTGAGTTTGTAAGGTTTCGTGATTCCGTTTCAGCTGCTCCAACTCAGTCTGCAGGGTTTCTTTCTCCCATGTAAGGCGTTCCAATTGTCGTTGCAAATCCACGACTGAATGCTCTTTTCCGAATCGAGCGGTATTCACATATTGTTCGTTTTCCGCTAGAAAATAACGCATTTCGTTCCTGTGCTCTTGTTGGAGCGTCTCGATTTGTTTCTCAAAAGCTTTCCGATCTGCCTCCAATTGAGTTTCCAAAGAAGCGATTTTGTTTTCCAGGTCCTGCGATTCCATCGGAACAATCTCTTCCAAATGCAAGCCCGAAATGCGAAACAAGAAATCGATGATGCTCGAACTCTTTTTATAGAGTTGAGGATAGAGGTGGAGTAAAGGTCGACTCAGGAGAAAAGCATCGATCACGTCGTCTCGAAGATTTTGTTTGAGACCATCGACAACATTTAAAGATATAAAAGTGGGATCGGACTGGTATTGAATAAGACATCGAACCAGTTCTCGTAACATTCTTTTCTTTTTGCTTTTTTTAAATCATTAAAAGGTAGGCTACTTTGTTCAAATCGAGCAACATATATTGATATTTTTCTTCGGAGCGGGACGATAACCAAATCATGACTTCTTTCAAGTAGCGACGATTCTTTCTAAAGTGGGAAACGTATATTTTAAATCCTTCTCGGGTCCATAATTCATTATTTCGGTAAAACGGTAGCCAATAATTACATTGTTCACGATTCACGTCGAGGAACGTTTCATGATGGAATGACGCAATCATGGGCGAAACATACATCACTAAAGACATATTCAAAACGACAAACCAAACACCGGTTAATTTCGTGTCATCAAAAGTAATTTCACAAGTATAAAAGTCCGATGGAATAGAATCCGTATGCAGGTAAGGTGGAAGGGAGCGTTTCCACAATTTATGAAGTTTGGCAGCCAATTGAGCACTCGCAGCTTGTCCCGTTAAATGTATGAAGTGGAGGATGAGCATGGGATGTAAATAGTGATACCAGTTGGACCACGGATTCCCAGACGTGCGTATTTCGTTTGAAAAATCGGAGGCGCATGCAATGCTCTAATTGGAAAGGTTCTCTTTTTATGTAGGTCATCGTCAGATCGCTTAAGGCGCGAAAAGCCATATTGCGAGGAAGTACTTTCCAGAACAAGGAAAACGGATTGATGGTCGAACAAACAAATAAAGTATTATTTTCATAGTAGACCTTGATAAAATCTCGAGAGGGAAATAAACTTTGTAAAAACTGATCGGTCGTATCTCTAGAGACGTTAATCGAACGAGGATCCTCTTTTGTTCCATGCACGCAAAAGACTAAAGACCCATGAGGAAACGGATAGTCTTTGTCTAAATTTTCTCCTTGGAAAATGAGTCGATTTTCACTGACCACGAGAACGCAAGGTGCTCGAACGAGACCCGGGCTAAAATGTTTCAAAGTATCGACATGGAAGATGGGTAGTTTGAAACGAACAGCTATAAAATAATATTGTCTATAAACATTTCCATACGCTTCCACATAATCCGAAACATTGTAATACTTTTCATTATCCATGACAGAGCTTACTTTATCTCGCCTTCTTCCTCGAAAGGAATAAGTCTACAGAGCCAACTTACACGCTTTATATATACAGGAGAGATGATGTCATTCAAGGACATAAACAAGGACGTTTATGTCTAGAAAAGTAAAAGCTGGCTGGGAAAAATTTCTCGGATAATCTGAAATGCATATAAAAAAAAAAAAAAAAAAAAAAAAAAAAAAAAAAAAACCTTTTTGTTAATTTTTATCATGTCTTTTAGACATGATAAAAATTAACTGTCCCCTCTTTTTGTCAGGGAAGGATGTTTCACTCTCTAAAAAATATACCTTGACCCATTCTTTTATTGGAGTTCTATTTTTAGAAAGGATGAGTCATGTTCTATTTTCCGAAAGTGTGAGACAACATTCCCAGACAAAAGTGGAAGGTAGTTAATTTTTATCATGTCTAAAGACATGATAAAAATTAACAAAAAGTTTTTTTTTTTTTTTTTTTTTTTATATCTACTTTAGAATTTTTTCTGAGCTCTGGCTAGAAAGAACTCTGATTTATCTATTTAAGACGTGCGAAACGAATTTCACTTTAAATTATTCTGTGCCGTGAATTCAACAGTATATAGGAACAGACTTTATGAAGGTAAAAGTGCTCAGTTTATTTATTCTTTAGAGGAGCACATGGAGATTTTATAGGATATTTACTTACAAAGCATTGCTTGTATTTTTTTAAGAAATATTAATCAAGTTAAAGATATATAATCATGTCGCAGAGCCTCCATTATTTAACAAGGATTAATTCGGTTGGAGATGCGCCCAACGATGCTTACATTTTCTACCAGATGTCGGGAGGAATCTTTTACTGTAACCGAAAAGACTACGCACAATTTTCTCGATTTTATACTCGAACGTCTGCCGAAAATCTTTTTTTAACGATGGATCTTTGCTCGACGACCCATCATTCCCTTATCCTAGATATTGATATTAAAACCGAATGCGATGCATCCCTTCCTTCATCTATGCTCTACGATTATGTAGATTCTGTTATTCTCTCAACCTTAAAATTTTACTTTTTATCCCTTAAGCATTTTACTTTTATTGTGGCTGTTCGTCCAGGAGGTGGTATTCATGTCCATTTGCCGGAAATCTCGATCGCTCATGATGATTATATTCAATTCTGCAGCCAACTTCAACCCCGGTTCTATCACGAAACATCTGAATTTATTTTCCAGTTGGACATTTTAGCGAATGCGACGCTTGTGAATTCCTCCAAGCCCTATACGAATAAATACGAACCCATGCTGATTATTTATGTAGACGAACAAACCACCTGGCGTTTAGATTTGACCAATCCCAATGCTTTCAGCATGCGATTGTTAGGCATTCAATCAAAATTTAAACGTCGCAAGGATAATACCAATTCCTTTTTTCGTAAACTGCTCCACCTCCAGCCAATGGATATTCAAAAACAACTTTATGAATATATGATGCCTGTGGTGACACTGTACGATCTTGTGTATCGAGTATCGTATCCCACGCTTATTAGCAAAGATGAGGAAGCTGGACCCGACGATGAAAAAGTGGCTACGTTTGTGTATAAACTAAAAACCCCGATGTATATTTACAAAGGGAAGGATTTTGGAACCGAAGGTCATCATTGGTTAAAAACGTTTTACTTTATCAAGTTTAACGGGTTTGTGATTTCAGACTTTGAATCGAATAACCGGGCTCTAAAACGATGGTACCGGGAAAGTCAAAATTCTGTCGTCATCGAAAACGATGTATTCCAGACGGTGAATCAAGCTCTCAAGTTAGACAATCCTAGTTTGCATTCCGATCCCAATCCCCTTCGTACGATTATGCAGTACAATCAAGGTTACTATTTTTTACCTGTCTTTTGTGCCTTGTGTCAACATTTACGAATGTCCTCCCATACACTCGCATCCCATTTGCGTACGATATTAGAATCTCACGAACTCATAGATTCTGTGGAAAAAATCAACAGTAAAATTATAGATATCATTTCCCAAGATTTTACTCTCGACACGATCCTCTTTTGTGGTTCGAATCTCAATCCTAAAATTTACAAATTTAAAGATAAACTGGAAGCTATTATCAAAACCATGAAAGGCGTTATTTTATATTCGGTGTCTGGAGATCAGCTCGTGGAACAAATTCATCGAATTCAAGAGCGATATTTTCCGATTCTCGTCATTACCATGCACAATTCCTGTAAGAAACCTCAACGCTATATGTGGAATAATATCCACGAGTACTGGCAAGAAGTGCCCCACCAGATAGAAATTCTAAACCTGATGAATGCCATCTGGTCCTCCATTCAGGCCTATGCTCGGAATCAGTTTGCCGATAAAACTAAAAACATGTGTCCTTTCACAGACATTATGAAACAGGTCAACATTAATTATGTGGTCTCGTCCATTCTGAGTCGAACCAACATTGATCGTAAAATCATTCAAATGGATCGACATAAATGGCATATTCGAACCCACGATGGGGTTCTGAATCTCTTGACGGGTCATGTAGGAGGGACGGTTCCGGAATTTTACCTATCGGATCGACGTCTGGGCATCAATTTTAGTCGACACGAGTTGATACAATTTCGTCACGATCCGGATTTGATAGCCATCTATCGTTTATTAACCGACCGGAAATTTTTTCTACAATACCTGAAAAGCTGTTTTCTCGACCTCACGGACGATTTACTGGATACGCTGCGGGAAAAAGTGCGCGAGTTTCATGACAAACTAGAAACCAACCCGCTCATTCAAAGCATGCTTCATTTTTATGTGCACATGTGTAAATATACGTGTTTTGAATACGATCTGTTCATGTACCTTTTAGATGTCCTGGCCAGTCTTCTCATTGCGACCAATTACGGTCGCAAATTTTTTATTTTGAAAGGCAACACGCGCAATGGAAAAAGTAAATTCTTTCAAATGATCTCGAAGGTCTTTGGAGGCTATAGTCATGGCATTCGAGCCGTCAATTTACAAACGACGAGTGGTCAAGGACTATCAGCCCAACCCGAACTGGCCTCTTCGTTATTTTGTTGTCGGGTAGTGACTGTTGAAGAAATGTAAACGAAAACCTCGTGAAAGAAATCACGGGTAATTCGACCACCAGTTTTCGGAATTTGTACGAGCAAAATGTAGGAGCGATTCCCAGTGCCAAACTCATTGCTTCTACCAATACGTTCCCAGTGTGTACGGCCACAGAGGCGTTTAATGATCGCGTGGTAGCAATTCCTTTTGACGCCGTGTTTACGAAAAATGCTCCATCCCTCACCTCAGAACAAGTGATGCAGGATCAATATTTACTCGAAACCAAAGATTCTATCGTCGAAGATTCCTATAAAGGTTTCTTTTTAATGATTTATCTGCATCTGGCCCACAATATTAACATGGAGGACGGCATGATCCGTTACCGTTCCGAACCTGAAATATTAGTAGAATTCAAAAAAGAATTTCTATCTTCGACCGATATTTTTACACAATTCAAACAGTATGCCGATGTACAAATCATTCCCGGTTCTGTTACGACCTTTAACGAACTGAAATCGGCCATTCGACAATTTTTGAAAACGATGCGCGACACCTCCATCCACGAAACGGAACTCATTACGCGTTTCAATGATGAATTTGGACATTTGAAACGGACCGAAATGGATTTCAGTTCCTTTTCAGCCGAAAATAATATTTCCTCTTCTTTGGATATAGTAGAACCCCTTCAGTTTGAAAATGCCGAATTGAATTCGTCTCTCAAACGAAAGCATGACGACGAAGAGGGAGAACACTCAACCACGAAACATTTAAAAGTGGACGATGAACCCATTGATCTACCTCAGCATAAAAGACAAGTTATTTATTACGATAATGTTATCATCAAAAATCTGAAAAAAGACAAGAATTACTAACCTTTTTACATATGCATGAGGTAGGTTCCCAACATTTCATTGTGTAATGACTTGGAAAAAACAAAAGTTGACTGAAGAAAGCCAGATTTCAAGATGTTTCTTCTTCAAAAACACAGAATCATGTGAAGTGAAACTCGCAATGCTGAAATATATAAGTGAGAGTCCATTCTTAAAAAAGGGTGATGTCCGGTCTATCGAGTCGGGTTGGAAAAATTTCTAACAGCTGAGAAAAAATTCTAAAGATTTAAAAAAAAAAAAAAAAATACCCCCTTTTAGTCTGAAAATTGATGTCTTCAATTTTTCGAAAATTGAAGACATCAATTTCGGAAGAAAAAGGGGATTTTTTTTTTTAATAGAATTTTTTCTCAGCCAGCTTCGAGTCATTCTTTCTCTTCTCACTGACTATATATAAGAATGTTGTTCTTACAGTCCTGGTATTGACATTAACGTAGCTGCTAGAATAAAAGCCATTGTAGGTATTTCAGCTAAGCACAAACAGAGGCATGGAAACAACTTTTTAAGAATTTCTTCAACGGGTACCGTGGATTGATAAACGCAGTTTCCTGCAGCATCGCATGTGCGTTTATAATGTTCTGAGAGAAGATACTTGTACTGTTCAAAATAATTCCAGGGAATGAGAACTTTTCCACTACATGTTTTAGCAAAGTAGATTTCACCTTGGGCATCTTTCAGGACGTAAGGTTCTTCATTTTTCACTAAATAATATTCGTTCCCTCTAAAATCCACCGGGTATCGTTCTTTTCCGTCCGCGTATTTGGCCAGAACGAATTCGTTTTGAATTTGAATAACGAGGGATTTTTTACGTTGTAGAGGATATTTTTCATTTCCTTTCCGATCTTTGGCATAATATGGAAGGCCGTCTCGGGTTTTAGCGAAAGGATCACCTTTGTCGGGATAGATTTCCCCCTTTTGGGAGTGAATGGTATACCTTTCATGACCATATTCACTTTTCACAAAGACTGGATCTTTTTTTCGATATTTGTAATATTCGCTACCATATCGATTCGGATAAAATTCCATTATATTGCTTTATCTTTTCAAAAATAAATTTTTCGTCTAATGATTTTATTTTTACTTTTCTTCGTGAGCATGTTTAGCTAATAAATATTGATGATATTTATTGCCGTGCATTAAATAATCCATTGTGATCCAAGTATATTTCGGATTCGCGAGCAGTGCGTAAAAATATAAGAGATAGATGCAAGTGATATGGTAATGAGCAGAATCTTTAGGAAAAAACTGACTGGCCATTTTGCGAATAGGGTCTAAGACTTCTTCATTCGATAAAATAAATTCTTCATCATTCCATTCCAGGGCATTAAACAGGGGCTGCTGATCGATTAAAAGATATAGGTGTCCATATTGCGACATATTATCTAACACGTGACGGATATGAGCAACGGCCTGTGATTGAAAATCTCGAACGAGTCGAGGCGTAATCTCAAAAAATAAATTCAGAAACCGGTACGTCGCTTGATAGTTTTCAAGTTGAGGATTTTGCCCAATCACGAATCGGATGAGTCGATCAATCGGTAATTGAATAGTTTTCAAAACAGAAATATCGTAATACTCTGCCATGCTTGTTTAATCCTTCGAACCGAAGAAGAAGAAAAAAAAATTAAATTAAATTGAAAAAAAAAATGAATCATTCAACCTTTCTTCCATGGCGAATCACCGAACGGTTCAATCGACAAATAGGTCCCTCCTTTCGATATATTGTTCTTATTTCCATACTGCCACGTTTAATTTGGAAAGAGATTTAAAATCGACCTTGGGTCTTCAATCTTGGTCCTTAATACAATTTCTACAAAAGTTTCGTCAACATCGAGTGGGTATAGAATATATAACTCTGTTCACTCGCAAGGATAAGATACGTCTAGGACCTATTGCAGTACAAGTATCAGAGCGGATTTGTTTCCAACAATTAAAGAAAAAATATGGAACTCAATCCATCCACTTAGTTGGAGCCACCTATCTAAAAGGCAAATTGAGAGATTTTCATGTGATAACCGTAGAGGATTTTAGATTCAATGTTCTCCTGAAACAAGATGACCGATAAAAATAAAACATGGAATCCTATATCGTTCTCAATTTCAAAGGTTTCGAATTGAATGGTGATCCTCTCGCCAAAGAACTCAATCTTTCTTATAATGATGACTTTTCCGACTATATTATTAAAGAAGTGGCTTATATCACCCATGATCGTTCCCAAGGCATTATCTACGTGGAGCCACCCATACCGTGGTCTGAATTATCCTATTCCGCCAAACAAAGTATATCGAGTGTTCATTTACCGTTAGCGGATATAACGCATGGCTTTTCATGGAATGAGGGTCCGTACGATCAATTAAAACCGTTTCTCGTAGCTCTAACGGCAGGATATAAAAACATTTACTGCCCTCATTATTGGAAAATTAATGTTTTGTACCAGATACTGGCCCGTCCTATTTATTTCAATTTCGTCTCCAAGAACAAGGAGGCGTTTCATACCGCGCCCATACCAATGAACTATGAATATTCATCGTTTTGTCCGAAACATATAGGTCGGACCAAATATTGTGCTTTCCAAGAAGCTTTGTTTTATTTTCATCGCCTTCAAGAGTACAAGAAAGAAACCTTTCCGTTTGTCATTCATAAATCTTTAGAAAAAAATGAAAAAGAAAGAGACTTACCTCCAACATTATCCAACACATTATAGAATACTTTTTTTTTCTTCCCCATGAATGAGTAAACTAGGATATAGGTGGGTCCCTCTTCAACAGCACGTACACATTTGAAGCCAAACTCGAAATGCTTAAATAGATAAGAAAGAGTTCATTTCTAAAAAAAATGGTGATGACTTGTGAATCCAGTCGGCTGGAAAAAATTTCTCAGAGCTATTAAAAAAAAAAATAAAAAAAAAAAAAATCTGAAATGTTTCAGATTTTAAATTACGTCCAAAGGGGCGTTTTTTAACATTTTGTGTGTTACCTTTCTTTATTAAATATCATGTTCCTCGCACTTAAACCATAAGATCCAGTGCAACAGCAATATCGCAAAATAGTTTTAAAACGAGCATATCTTTAGAATTTCCGATACAGAGACTCACGCGCTGGAGATAAAAATGTTTTTTCTGCACAACGTTGCCATTGCTCGCTTTGAAATCCTTGAGCTTGTTAATCAAAAATTCGTCAAAGTTTTAAAAAATAGGAAATCGATCATAAAACAAATTTCAAATTTCAAATTTGGTCTTCCACATGCTCATATTCGTTGGAGGATTACGTTATTCAAAATTCGATGACTCTATGTACCGTTGTTTTATCACAATACGAGAAATATACATACATTTATGCAGATTTTTCATTATTTAATTTCTTCAAATATAATGCAGGACTCTAACATTTTGTGGCAACAGTTTGAAAAGTGAACCGACATTTATGAGTCCGACGCAAAATGCCAAAACGAAACTAATAGTCCTTCGGGATTCAAATCCCTTTGGACTAAAAAAAAAAAAAAAAAAAAAAAAAAAAAAAAACTTTTTGTTAATTTTTATCATGTCTTCTAGACATGATAAAAATTAACTATCCCCTTTTGTTTTCAATGATGTCTCACCATGTTTCTAAAAATACACCATGACTCATTTATTTCTTGGAATTTTATTTTTAGAAAAGGTGAGTCATGGTCTAATTTTCGAAAGTGTGAGACATCATTCCTAGACAAAAAGAGTAGATAGTTAATTTTTATCATGTCTAGAAGACATGATAAAAAATAACAAAAAGTTTTTTTTTTTTTTTTTTTTTTTTTTTTTAGCTCTGAAAAATTTTTTCCAACCGACTAGATTGACAAGACATCCCAATCTTTTAAAGAATGGATTGTTTCAGATATTTTTCTTTCTCTCACGACTTTAGTTTTTAAACAGTATATTAATGCAGATTAGGAACGCAAGTATGGCCAAGATACCTATCATAGAAAGAATGATTTTAGTCCAGTTGGTGGTGGATTGATGATTATTTTCGTCAGACTGTATCGGGTTGGCATATATTTTCTTCTTTCTTTTCTTCTTTTTCTCTTCCTCTTCCACTGGATCTTCCTGTCCTGGAAGACCGCTTTCCACTTTCTCGACCACTTTACCCTCGGAGTTATTATATATAACTTTATAGGGTTGGAACCCGTGTCGAGAAGCGCGTTTAGATCTCAAATTGGTCAAATAATCCATCGGTTTCGAATGCGATCGGTACAAGTAGCCTATCAAATTTTCGGGTTCAATTCTAGGGTCTCGTATAAACGCAGGCGTCCAGGGCTTATCATTTAAATTGGGAACAATGATGATTTGATCACACGTGATGGGGTATCCACTCGCAAAGATTTGTTCCTCACTCACTTTCTTGAACTGGACAATGTACTCGTTATTGTATCGATCGACCGGGTAGTAATATTCACCCAATTTATTTTGAGCGTACCGGTTTCCTAAAGGTTTTTGGGTAATGCGCTTATCGGCATGAATAATTTCCGGATAGATTTCATTATTGTCTGCATCTTTGGCGTATCGTTTCACGGCCGGATCTTTCATCAATTGATCGTACGATCCTTTGTCCGTCACTAAATATCGTTCGTTGCCGTGTTGATCGACCGGGTAAATAATGCTCGTCTTTGGCAAAATAGGGTCGATGGTGCTCGTCTAAAGCATAGATTTGCTCTTTGGTCTGAGGATTTTCCGGATACCATTCTTTTCCTCCGTAGAACAGATACACCATTTTTCCGTTTTCTATGGGAAACATGGGTTCCCCATCACTATCAAATCCATACACGGGACGGTTTTGGGCGTCGACGGGTAAAATAGAACGGTTTAGATGATCGACGGCATAGACAGGGGTTATTTTACCGGTGATGGGAGAGATTTGTTTTGCAAACACAATATTTCCATCGGGATCCAGCATATAAAATTCATCTCCTTGTCGATTCTTAGCATAAATCTCATTTCCGTCAGCCAATTTGGCATAGCGCTTATCTGATTTCATTCGATCGGGGTAGTATTCTTCGTAATTGAGGAGATCTCGCCTATGCCGACGAATTATTTCCTCATCCACGTCCATGGGAATATTTCCTACATTATCATTACTAGGAGGATTGTCATGGATTGGAGGAGGATGGTTAGATGGATTGCTTGGAGGGTGATTGTTAAGGGGGTTGTCAACGACTGGGTCTCCTACATGATTAGGAGGAGCTGCTTCCATTCGAAGCAATTTTCGTTCCGCTTTATCAGATTTGGATTTATCCCTTCGAACCATTTTTTTTAATTAATATGAGTTACTTTATTATTATCTCTTCTCTTCTGACTCAGAACAAAGAAAACAAAAATATGGTATCGATCCTCTTATGGATTTTATTATTTCTCTTTATCCACCATCCCGTTTATAATGCTTACCAGAATATTACGTATCGGACCCTTTATTACGAGACATTAGGTCAAGAATAGAGAAGAAGAAGAAAAAAAAAAACAAATGGATTCCTTAACATTAGGAACGCTTTTAGTCGCTGGAGCGTATACGTCCTTCGTGATCCTGTTTTGTCTCATTTTAACACAAAGCTGGTTCTTTCTCCTTTTCCTCCTCATCAACGGACTCATTTTCTCTTTCTGGCTTTTGGATACGACGATTTTTACAACTTTCGGGGAATTGCTCGGCAGTTTGGTGCAAAATAAAGACGTGGGAAATTGGTATTGCCGTTTTCGTCAATGGTGGTTTAAGTAAAGAGAATGGATGCTCAAACCTTTAAACGTTTAAAACGAACTTATTTAGAAGATGAACTGATCGTTTCGAACGAACTCCAAGAAAGCCAGGCTCGTGTTTCACCGTTCGTGGCTCATAAAATTCATGAACGTTTACACTTCAAAACCCCTTCTTCTCCACCTCCTCCTCCGGGTATCGACGTCACCCACTTTACGACCGCTTTCCGAGAAGAAGAGCCCCAACAACGATTAGATGAAGTCGTCGTCACCTATTTATTATTCATGGCCAATTTAATGAACCAAGATAAATGGGGACGGACGTTTCTACGACCTGGAGCTTGGGTAGGCGAATACAGTTGGATTCAACTCTTTAAATTGACTACGTACTGCGTCTTAACGCTCCTGTACCGTATTCGATGGAAAAGCGAATACTTTTTCTTTTTAGACGAAGCGGTGATTGAATTACTCCAGGGAAAATGTCAGGCGATTCGAGACTTGATGACCCGGATCGGCATTTCCGTATCCCCACAACCTTTTTCAGCCGAAGATTATTTTCATCACATCAATTACCACAACACGTTGGTCTTTGGTCCTTATTACTGGCGGCTTTTACATTGGATGGCCGAAGCGTTTTCAGTTCAGGACGAGCAGGACGAGGATATTCGACTCGCGAAAACTCTTTGGAGAGACTTTGTGACAGAATCTTTATATCGAACTCTCCGATGCGGGATTTGTGTGTATCATTACTTATCCAAACTCAAAACGTATAAAGAACGGTTTTTAGGCGAACACTTTGCCCACGTCTGGTTTCAATTTCATAATGAAGTGAATGCCAGTCTTCAAAAGCCACCTTATCCTGAATCGGAATTCCAGAAAGATCAAGAATATATGCGAGCTGCGTTAAAAAAATAAAGAATAAGAAGCATGGGATCTTTTCTGACTCGTCTCGGGAATCAAGTATGTGGAACAACCAGCATGGGTTCCATTCAAGATCTTTTCAAGAAATGTCAAGATGCACCCGTGACCGTTGTATTAGGTAATTTAGGAAGGCATCCTTCCCTCTTATCCTATCATTTGGAAACCCTTTTTGTTCGACATCATAAAACGGTCCATATTCTGCTCGACGATTCCAACGATTGGTTCGTCAGCGGGTTAGATCCGTCTTATGAATGCGACGGCACGCATTGCGATCTTCTCATCTGGATCGAACCGAATTTTGGAGACTCGGTGGTCAAACCAGCCTATGCCGATCGTCTCATTGTTTTCACGAGCCATCTTCATCTCAATTTATCTAATTGTCAGTTACTGAATTATCATTTAGGCGATCCCTACGACCTTCCTTCCAGTACCATGAAACCGTGGATCGAAGATGAGGCTGAAATATATCCACACAATGAAGTGCTGTACCCAAGGAAATATCAAACTGGCAGATGGTGGAAGCAAGTCGAGAATGAAATGGATGTTGTCTTTCATTTGAAACTGTGTCGGACAGCTCAAGAATGCTATCTCAGCATGTTAAACGCTCTCGAGATTATTGGAAAGTATCGTCCCAAAACCTGGCGATTCCTTCTTTCCGAATATATGAAAAAGTCATTGGCTTTAAATCTTCGGATGGGATTAAAGAAATGGGATGAATATCAATCCCAATCCATTCCATCGGTTCGAGTCCGATCCCTACATCCGTCATCGGCTAATTTACTCAAACCCATCTATGGTCTCGATTCCTTTTTCCAGTCTCAATTAGTTTCCTCACTCTGGTTTTCTTCCTCAGGTTCGATTGATTCTGTTTCCTCCTCCTCTTCCTCATCAGAAGTTTCCCAAGGTCCCAATAATTCATACATGAGCAAATCATCTAAATCAGCCTCATCGTCTGAAAACCTGATGCGGTTTTCATAATCGTAAATTACATCATATAAAAAAGAACGTCGCAAAGGGAGAAACATAGAAATTAATTTCTGCAGGGCATCTTCAAACGGTTCTCGGCAGACAGGACACGTCAATGCTTTTTCTCTCCAAATGTCAATACATTTCGTGTGGAACTGATGTTGACACGTTAAAGTAGAAATGGTTTCTACATCTTCGGCGATGAGTTCGTCTAAGCAAATTGGACAACATTCGGCCATTTTGTTTCTACTGTTTCTTCTTCTTATTATAAATATTTTTTTTGATTCAAAAACCTATTAAAAAAATTATAAATAAGTAAGAGTTCTTCATTATACCAAAAATAAAAGAAGCATCATGTCTCCCTCAAAAACTAGTAAATTAGTCTACTCTATTTATGAAAATCAATATGAAACTTGGTGTTTACAAATGCATAAAGATCTAAATCATACCGAAACACTTCAAGAATATCACCAATATCTTATCGATCAAAAACAACGTTCCGCGAAATATATTTCAAACGCTTTAAATGCTATTCGACGAAAATGGTTCTTACCTTCTGCAGATGAGGTGGTGGTCAAGAAACCTCGTCGTCGAAAACACCAACGTTTTACAGCAGAGCAGATGAATCAAATCCGTAATCACTGTCTCTCCAATTATGAAACAGATGAACTGTCGCTGATAGTCTTATTACTGTTAGAAACGGAATTGAGGATGATTCACATCTTGGGCTATCTAAACGATGATCCAGAGAAACGAAAAGCGTTTGCGTCTAAATCTTTAGAAGTCTATAAGGATCCAAATCAGATAAAGTTATTCCAGTTTCTTTTCAATGCTCCTCCATCCAAACTATTTGGAAAAAATCATTACCAGTATTTATTTAATCTAAAGCGACGATTGAAGAAACAGTATAACATCAAAGGGGCTTCCTTCGAAATGCTGAAGCGGTCTCGATATCTCGTGAAAGCAAAGGCGAAAACGAATGAATCAGAACCCAGTGAGTGAAACTTATATATCGTTATCAACATCTCCAAAAAAAGAAAGTAAAACCGACCGACTGGTGGAAAATATTTCTCAAAAAAATCTTATGTGGTAAAAAAAAAAAAAAAAAAAAAAAAAAAAAAAAAAAAAAAAAAAAAAAACTTTTTGTTAATTTTTATCATGTCTTAGACATGATAAAAATTAACAAAAAGTTTTTTTTTTTTTTTTAACTATCAAATTTTTTTGAGAAATATTTTTCAACAGTCGGTCGGTTTTACTTTTCCATTTGGAAATAGATCTGTTGATATAACGATGTATAGGAGATGTATCTGTTGATAACGAAATATTATACACCAGTCGTGAGTCTTACTTTTCCATTTTTGCGTACTGTATTTATTTTTATTTTAAGAATCATCTAATTCCTTCTACTTCGTCTTTGTCGTCTCATTTCTCTCCAAAATGCATTCGTTCGACCAAAATAAGGATTGACTTCCCGTTCTTCATCATCTGAGGTAGGTGAACTTTGTCTAGGTGTATCCATATAAGCATAATCTCCCAATAAATTTTCTCTTCTCTGTCTTCTGGGTCTCGTCTGACTGGTACTAGGCCCTGAAAAAATGAGACCATGGCCTCCCAGATCGACTAATTCTTCTTCGGGTCTTCGTCTTCGTCGTTGCCTTGGCGGTTCTTCCACCTCTGGTTCTTCCTCCTCCTCCTCTTCATCCGAATCTATTCTTAAATGTTCCATTTGCAATGTTCCGCTGGTAAAATAGAGCATATCATCCTGGCTGATACGAGTCCGACAGGTCGGGCATTTCTTTTTACCATACTCTCGAATCCATTTCTTTATACATTTAATATGAAAGGAATGCTCACAATCGAGATTGTAGACTTTATAGCGTTTCGTTTCTTTGAAGGCCTTCAAGCAAATTCCACAGATTTCTTCCTCTGCGTCTGCCATTTTTCCCAATGATTTACTTGATTATGACATATCCATCTCTTCGCCATCTTCGTTTCTTCTTCCTCCTCCTCCTCCTTGACATATTTCTTGACGAGAGGGAACTTGAGATTCCTTCGTCGCTACATTGAGTAACATTCTCAATTCTTTTTCCATATACCCGTCGGAACATAAGAACAGTTTCACCATTTCCATCGTCGAGAAAATTTCTTCGTCGGATTTTTCAAATTCGCGTATTTTCAAGGCCACTTTCTGTACAAGACGGTAAAATTTCTTACCCGTCGCGATCGAACCTTTCACTAATCCTTTACCTTTGAGCTTGGAAATAATAAACCCGGTCCCGAAAAGATATCCGAGGTACTCATCAATTTGGGTGGCTTCGTCGTCTCTTCGTCTTCTTTCGGAACAAACAGAACGTAGGGGAAATTTTGTTTGAACGCAAACTGCTTTATTCGATCATCCGCTTTTCCTAGGAACACTTTCGCTAAAAAGGTTTCGATTCGACTCATTTTTTCAATAAATTCTAGTGATAAGGCATCGCACGTGCCGCCTTGTTGAATCTCTCGAAGGAGGTAGTAGAATTCTGTATTCCGATGGTACGTAATTTGAGAAGTGACCAGTTTTCGCAATTGCTGGGTCAAGAACGATTCTTTGAAGAAGAAGGGGCGACGACAAATGCGAACTCCAAACTCAAACATGAAATTCGCCACCACGTTGAGTTCGTTCCGGCATAAATTGCAATAAATCATGACGTGCACAAGATCAAATAGGGTCGTGTAAGGAGAATAACGAGCCCGAATTTGATTCGAGGCTTTCATTTCCAAACATAATTGATAAGCGGGATCCTTTTCAACATCCTTGGAAGTAGGAGGTAGAAGGAACGAAGCATCGTCGCCGTCACATATTTTTACATAGGGAGCTAGGACTTTGTGATAATAACTTAAGAAATTGAAAGGTTGGTCCTCGTCTTGATGGACATTTTCCATGAGCGATTTCATGTTGGTGAAAAGAGCGTGCAGAGCCGCTTTATTCACTTGGGAGTGATTCTCTTCATTGGCGATTTTTTCAATATGCTGGGCGTATTCGTCCATGTATTCGATCATGAACCGTTCGAGCGATTCATACGATTCAAAAGGTTCGGCCTGGGATCGAAAAGGGGCATTCACGCATTGTAATAATCGAATCCCGTTTAATAAAATACGTAACGTGACGGAAACATTACGGATCGGTAAAATACCAGGAATCCCTATGAGAGGAAATGTGCAGGGTACGTTCAAATCTCCCATCCAATTCGCATATTCTCGAGCTAGACGAGCTGATAAGAACGAATCACTGTCATCAGGAAAGGATGCTCGTAAAATAAAAGCATACGCATCTTGAATTTGATCACATTCCGTGCACTGCAATTGACCATTGACACCTGCTACGATTTTATCGGGACCGTGACACGTTGAAATGAAATCAAGGAACATGGTAACCAAGATCCTACTTGTATTATTCTTATTCTTATCATGCCGTATACACCTATTGAAATGAGACGGGAAATTCGTCTTTCGTATTATGAACGAGGGCAAACGGTTCGTCAAATTGCTCGACACTTGAATGTCGCTCCTTCCACAGTTCAATATTGGATCTCCCGCTCCTCGGAAAATGAGGAGAACTATCAAACCAAACACAAATCCGGCCGACCTCGAGCCACGACCCAAGAAATGGATCAACGTATTTTTGAAATGTCGACGGGTGATCTCTTTTTACCCGCGACAGATATTGGTCGTCGATTACAAGTGCCTTGCACCGCTCAAACGGTTCGTCGACGATTAAAAGAAAAAGGATTAGTGTCGCGCATCCCCGTCCGAAAAGATTATTTGCGGGAGATTCATCGTCAACGACGCTACGATTTTGCTTCTCAGCGTGCGGAATGGACGGTCGACGATTGGTGCCGGATTATATTTTCCGATGAGAAAGTATTCAGTTCGATCGGGTACGGTCCTCTTCGCGTATGGCGGCCTCGACAGGTCCTACGTTATCAAGACGAACGTTATTTTTCTTCTGCGTTAGAAGGCCGTCAACGTTCCGGTCGTTTTAATCTCAGTGTCTGGATGTGCATGAGCGGAAAATTTCCCAACCAAATCCGTCGAATCGGAATCCAGCATTTAAATGCCGACTATTACCTCTCTAATATTTTAGAGCCGGTGCTTCTCAATCATAGTCAACCTCCCGATGTTTCTTTAAACCCTTTGATCACCGAACACCGTCTCTTGTTTATGCACGATCTCTCTCCGATCCATACGAGTTTACGCGTCACACAATGGATTCGAGAACATGAAATTCCTATGGTCGAAGACTGGCCTCCTAAAGGAGCCGATTTGAATCCCGTCGAAAATGTTTGGGCGGAATTAGAACGTCGATTAGCGAATCGGGTAGCTCGAAACCGATTGGAATTATGGGACTTGGTCCGCGATGCTTTTTATAGTTTGGAAGAAACTTATTTTGAAACATTAATCGCGTCCATGCCTCGACGAATTGCATCTGTCATAGAACACAGAGGAGGTTGGACAAAATACTAATCATCATCTATAAAAAAAAAAAGACACTTCATTTGGTTCTTCAATGAATATATTTATTGACACCATATTTCACTATTTGTTGCAGGGCGATCATAGCCATAAATCGATGACAATATTTCGTTCCACAATACCCACATTGCTGTGGACGACGAGAAGGTTTATAGCTTACTGTCCATACAGATTCAACACGGAGCAATTGATAAATTTTTTTTCGACAATGTTCATTCGCGACATACAGTCTTTGAATATGAAGTTTTCGCAGATCCTCATTCAATTGCTGAATCCATTTGGTATGCGGTCGATACGTTTTCATGTCTCTAGAGGCAAACCGGACACTGTTGTTCAGAGTGTATCCATCAGACGTGATGGCCAGCACACCTATGACACTCGGATGAATTTCAGTTCGATATTTCATTTTTTTAGTAGAAGAAGTAGAATGAGATGAGGAGGGAAGATCTTCTTCGATTGTAGAACGCATGTGTGGTGGAGAGGATTGGTCCATTATTTCTGAATAATGAGAGGAAGAAGACGAAATGGGCGATAACGGCGGATTGAAATTCAGGGAAGGAGTATCACGAATTGGATTAGGTTTCTTCTTTTTGATCCTACGGCGGACAGGTGGAGGAGAAGGAGTTGGCGATATATCAGACCACGACGTGATATACTCATTCTCCGAAGAAACACATTCATATAAAGGCGAAGAAGGTTGCAAGTCCAAACAGGGTTCATCATCGTCTTCACACGTCATGATTAAGTCTCCCGTAGCCATCTGTTCTCGACCTATCTGCTCAAGAAAATGAGCCGCGATTCCTTCTGCAATCGTTTATATAGAGAAAGAGTGAGAGGGGGGAATGAAAGTAGGTAGGAGTAAAAAAGATAAGTCGTTGGGAAAAATATTTCTCTCAGAAAAATTTTCAGCCTTAAAAAAAAAAAAAAAAAACCTTTTGTTAATTTTTATCATGTCTTTAAGTCTTAAGACTCTTTCATGTCTTTAAGACTCTTTCATGTCTTAAGACTCTATCATGTCTTTAAGTCTTAAGTATCATGTCTTAAGACATGATAAAAATTAACCAAAAGTTTTTTTTTTTTTTCAAGGTTTAGAAATTTTTTTCTTGGCTTTCAGAAATTTTTCCCAGCCAACTCGATGGACAAAACCATCCAATTTTTTAAGAACGGACTATCGCTCATCTATTTAAGCATTCCGAGTTTCGCTTTAGTTCAATCCGTGTTTCCTTTTAGAATGAGTGTGTGCTCTCCAACATGGTTCTACCCTCTCTTCTCAAGAACCCCGTCCAGTGAAGAATTTAAGGATATCTCCTACCTATCTATCAAAGAAGCTACGCGTAAATTTAATAGAGTTGAATTCAATATGAGTTTTTCTAACAGTTTTCATCAATGGATATTCACAAAATTAATAATAAACGCGGAACCACCCGTTTTTTATGAACACAGATTAACGAAAAGAAATGCTTTACATTTCGCTATTTTGTTCCCCATGGATGATATCGTTCGGCAACTGATTCTTCTTGGATGCGACATGAACAAACATGATATTTTTGGTTTTACCCCTTTACACTATGCCTGTCAATTACGATGCAAACTCATCGTGGATATGTTGTTGCTTGCTGGTGCAAATGTCCGGTGTTGCGATCCCAAAACAGTTTTAGAACACTGGCGAAAAAATGGAAAATTGGAAGAGGAAAATATGCGGTTACTCAATTATGCTGTTGAACCACGTATTCTTAGCCTGGAAAATTTATGTTACATAACTATTAGAAAACATATGAGGCATGTCAAAAGGAATGCTCATCATCTCGGATTACCTGACTTAATGGTAAGACGTCTCACCCTCGAAGAATGGTAATAATATTCTTTAAAATAAGATCCCTTAGCCACCCCGCATTTCCCACTTGAAGAATCCATCCTATCTATTCTTTTTTTAAATGTCTCGGGATGTCATCCGACGCATTCTCTCCGCGAAAAAAAAAAGTTCCTCCCACCTACCCCAAAAAGAAGAAGAAGAGGAAATTTCCCATGAGTCTTTTCGAGAACCCTCCCCCCTCTCTCTTCCTATATATAAAAGAAACCGAGAGAAAAGTTGTCTTCTTTTTTTGTCATCTCGTCCTCAGGAGAGAGAGAAAACCAAATGCCATGGAGTGGTTACGGCGAGAGTCTTTTTCCCTCGCGATTCGTTTCCGTTTCGCCAAGACGATCCCCCTCACGTTTTACTTGGGGTCGGGCACGCTCTATTTTCGAGGATCGGAACTCGTGACTTGCCTTTCCCAGCAAGGGACTTGGATGAGTCCGAAAGGTCAACGGACTATTCAGCAATGGATCTCTCGAGCCCCTTTTTGCCCTTACCGATCCTTAACGACGGATCTCTGGATCGATACGTCGGACCGCCCCAGCCGGATTCTCCGCCATACCCCTTTTATCACCTTCGATTCCCTGGAAAGACTGCTCAACGATTTGGGTCCAGACGCTCTCCTCTTTTCGACCTGGCTTCAGAGTGTGATGAGAGAACCTCTTCAAATCCAAGAAGATTCTCAGACCGGGGAAACTTATTTTAGTCCCGTGGAGAACAAGGTGATGGACTTTCAGTTTCAAAATTTATCGGAACTGTTTCAATGTGCTTTATGTTTTTATTCTTCTTAAAGAGTGGGGGGGGGGGGAAGAAAAACTAAAAATTGTAGAATAATCATAAAAAATAATTTTGTTTTTCTTTAAAAAAAATATTGAGATAGTCCAATCTTGGGGTGGAGGTGGAAAATTCAAAACTATTATCTAAAACATATGTGGCGGTCAGTCCATTTCGATCCACGGAGGAGGATATGTGTGAGATTCTCTGATCCATAGAGAGTTTCAGAAAAAAAAAAACTGCGAAAGTTTCCACCCCCTATCTCCAAAAAAATGGGTATCCAGGTTGAATGCACAGTACAGACTGATGGGAAGCCGAAACTCGAGTTTCTTAAATAGAAAAAAATAAGAGCTCCTTCTAGAAACACTTTTAGATGTCTTCTTTGGATGAGTGAGTCGACTGGGAAAAATTTCTCAGCGCTGTGGAAAAAAATGTTGTGTTATGAAAAAAAAAAAAAAAAACTTTTGGTTAATTTTTATCATGTCTTATAGACATGATAAAAATTAACTCTCTCTTCTTTTTGTCTGGGAATGATGTCTCACCTTTTCGAAAAATAGAACATATCCCATTCTTGAAATTCTATTATTTTAGAAAGGATGATGAGTGATGGTCTATTTTTCGAAACGGTGAGACATCATTCCCAGACAAAAAGAAGAGAGAGTTAATTTTTATCATGTCTATAAGACATGATAAAAATTAACAAAAAGTTTTTTTTTTTTTTTTTTTTTTTTTTTTTTTTCAATTCAGGAAATTTTTCTCTGAGCTTTGCCAATTTTTTTCCCAGCCAGCTCCATCCATAAAACAACACCTCTCAAAATCTTTTCTCACTTATCTATTTAAACCACTCGAATTTTGCTTCCAATGAGTCCACGCATCTTGGCCTTTCTTCCACTCTGCTCTGAGAAAGATAGGATAGATTGTTTTGGGTGGACCGTCCTGTTGACGCTTCCGATTTATATAGAGAGCTATATATAGATAGGATCCCTCCTAACTCCCTCTATTATGACTATTAGTCTTTTCTTTTTTTTCCAAGAAATATACAAAGAATGATCCACAGTTTTTTTTTCCGTTAATGAAAAAAAAAGTGCTTCTACCTTCCGACTTCTTTTTAGTACCTCTTTAGGTGTCTCCTCCTTCTGGATCTTTTCCTTCTCCTCTCTTCCTCGCGAGCAGGGAATTGGAAATGCTGTTCAGGATGCAACGCTCGTAAAGGCTCCATTTTCTTCCTGGAGAGGGCGTCTACGGCAAACACCGTCTTGTCATGAAATTGGAGTTGGTAGTAAAGAGGTCCGTGAATAATGTACACGGAGCGAGCTCGCAGTCGATAGGGAATCATACGATACCCGTCGGCTTCTGATTCCATTTCCCATCCATAAAGACGGATAGAAGCTTCTCCGGTTTGAAGAATATGAACCCACTCGGGCGAAACGTAAAACAGTTTTAAAAAGGTTCCAGCATCGACGGCGATCACATTTTCCCATCGCAGATAAGCGTGTAAGCGAAAGGTTCCTGCCTCCATCATCGATTGGAAAGCAAAATGCTTGAAAGCTTCGATGGACGAAAAATAATGCAGGATTTTTCCATCGTAACAGGATAAATAGCACATGGTTTCTTGGACGATTTGTTCCATACGCTCCGGGTCCCGAAACCATTCTTCGAAACGGGAGAGAGGTTCCCATTGATGAGCTCGTTCGAGATGACAGACGGGCGTGATTTCCACCAGGATAGGTAGAACTGCAACGGCATCGGTCGACATTTTAGTTTTGCTCGGTTCAGAAGGAAGAACGAGAATGAACCCTGTAGGCAGAAAAACTCGGATCTATACAAATACTAGTGGAAAAAAGGCGGGGGGAAGGGAAGTTCTTCCTTCCTCCCAAAGAATAAGAAAAGTGGGTGGAAAGAAAAAAATCATTTCGCTCTCAGGAAAAAAAAAAGAATTTTTTTCTTGTCAACATGTTGTCTAGACATGTTTCTAAAAATAGATTTCCAACAAAGGTTCATTCTTTTCTTAGAAATCTATTTTTAGAAAAAAACTGACATATCCTTCACAACAAATTTCTTTTTTTTTTCCTCCCTCCAGCCAACTGGATGGGCAAGCGTTTCGGGTCAGATCAATCCGTGCTGACATTATTTTTTTTAAATACAATGGAATTAGTATAGGAATGTACTAGAAACTGAACCAAGGTTGAAAAGAAAATATCACAATCAATACTCACTTCTTGACGATTTCTTTTTCCAAAAACCTGTCGAAAAATTCTTGATGGGTTATCCAATCTCTAGACCTGTCTGAAGGGAATCCAATCTAAGGTGAGCGCGCATTTACCTGACGCGAAACTAGGAATATCTGCATAAATAACAAAACGTCCATTCTTAAAAACTCATCGTCTAGTCCATTGAGTTGGTTGGGGGGGGGGGAGAAAAAAATTCTCAGAGCTCTGAAAAAATTTCTGAGTAAAAAAAAAAAAAACTTTTTGTTAATTTTTATCATGTCTTATAGACATGATAAAAATTAACTGTCCCCTCTTTTTGTCAAGGAAGGATGTCTCACCGTTTCGAAAACGAAACCAAAACTCATCCTTCTCATGGCAATTATTCCAAAATGAGTCACGGTTTGTTTTTCGAAACGGTGAGACATCCTTCCCAGACAAAAAGAAGAGAGAGTTAATTTTTATCATGTCTAGAAGACATGATAAAAATTAACAAAAAGTTTTTTTTTTTTTTTCCATCACTCAGAAATTTTTTCCAAAGGTCTGAGAATTTTTTCCCAGCCGACTCGATGATCCAAACAAGACAGATCCAAATTGTTTCTAGAAGGAACTCTCCCTTCTCTATTTAAACCACTCGTGTTTCCAACTTCAGTTCAGTCTGTGCTGTGAATTCGACCTGGATACACACTTCTCCCTCCTGGAAAGAATTTCTGTGAAGGTATGCGAACATTTTTCTCAGCTCTTAGAAAATTTTACCAGCTGACTTGATCGACGACAGACATCTCGAACATTCTGTTCGAGATGTCTTTTCGATCTTCTTTTTATGAAACGGAAGCCGTTTCATTTTCGTGCAGTCCATGCTGACCTGAATATACATTGCTCACCTGAATATCCATTGCTCCCTCCCCTTCTGGAAAGGGTCGTAGCTTTTTTAGATCCTCGTCGCTCTTTTTACGTTTCGTTGGATATCTAGGACGAACTTTTTTACCTTATTCCTTTCAAACTCTAATATTGAGGTTGGAGAGCCGTCATGGAAAATCAGCCATGATCCTGACGAATCTAAACCGACTCCTTGAAAGTAGAGCTATGTCATGTTTTTTTTATGACAGATTTCCAAGCTCCGAGTGATGAGAAATTTAGAAATTTTGCAGTGTTAACGGAAAGGAGGAGACAGAAACCTGGAGAATGGAAATGAAGCTGAGAAAAAATGCTAAGAGCTCAGGAAAAAAAAAGGCTCTTTCCAGGAGGGAGGAGAAGCGCAATTCTAGGTTGAGTGCACAGCACACACGGATCTGAAGTTGGAAACGCGAGGGGTTTAAATAGAGAAGCGAGAGTTTCTTCTAGAAACAATTTTGGATGTCTTGTTGTTTGGATCATCGAGTCGACTGGGAAAAAAAATTCTCAGAGCTCTGGAAAATATTTTCTGAGTGATGTGAAAAAAAAAAAAAAAACTTTTGGTTAATTTTTATCATGTCTTCTAGAGATGATAAAAATTAACTGTCCCTCCTTTTTGTCAAGGAAAGTTGTCTCACCGTTTCTAAAAATAGATCATGACTCATTCTTGGAATAATTGCCTTGAGAAAGGGTGAGTGATGGTCTATTTTTAGAAAGGGTGAGACATCCTTCCAAGACAAAAAAGAAGAGAGAGTTAATTTTTATCATGTCTTAAAACATGATAAAAATTAACCAAAAGTTTTTTTTTTTTTTTTTTTTTTAAATCTCATCTAGAGAATTTTTTCTAGCCGACTCGATCGACAAGACATGACATGACCATTGTTTTTTTTTAATAATGGACTTTCACCTATCCCTTTCAACCCTCCGAATTTGGCTTTGGATCCGTGTCCTTGCTTCCACATTCAGAGCTCTTTTCTTCAACATTTCGATGCAGGGGAAGAATCAATTCTCTCACGACGTTTAGATATTCTTTCAGAATGCTAGAAAACTCATTCAAAGAAGAAGTATCTAAGGGTGGAGTTGCCGGTTGAGGAAAATTCACGAGTCTTGGAACCGGATTATGCGAATCCGTCTGTATGCCAAACTGTAAAGGAGAACCACCCGCTTTAGGAGAGCATATAATAGTAAGATCCATCTTTTTCCAATTTTTGATTTGTATACTTGTTTCTTCTTACTCGGAACATTTTCCTTTTTCTTCCTCCTCATCCAGGAACTGAATTCCAGGTGGAACGGAAGCATTTGTAATAAACTGTTGTTTCTTGGTTCCACACGCCTGACATTTTCCCGTGACCATCGGCCGTCGATTTTTCGACATGCGATAGTGGACGTCGACCGTATCGGTCTTGGCTCGGCATTTCACACACCAAATGGATTACGAAATAGGTTCCGCGTCAGAATGCTCCATTGCAGTAACACACTCTTTATTATTTTCTTCTCTTTCGATAGAGAGAGAGATCTTAACCAGAAGTGTAGATATAAAATTTAGGATACGTTTCGGATCCGTCGGCTCTTTTCGCATACCCCACTTCTTCACAGAGGTATTCCGTTTGCTGATCCGCTCTTCGAGGATAAAACTCGTTTCTCCAAGCATCGCGAGCATAACGAATTCGATCGCCGGCCGTTAAACAATATTCGACTCCATCCGCCTTTTTAGGATACATTTCATGCCCCGATTCGTCTTTGGCATAAGGGAATAAAACAGACGTATAAAGCGAATACTCGTCCCCATTTTGAAATTTCGGGTAGTATTCTCGTCCAAAAGCCGTTCGGGCATACCGTCGAGGAGCTAAAATGTATTGGTTTCCGTTTAAATCTACCGCGTAATACTCATGACCGTTTTCGTCTCGAGCCAAGATAGTATTTCCTTCAGGATCCGTAACGTATAATTCGTAGTGAGGATGTTGGGGGCCGGTCGGGTATCGTTCTTTTCCGATGCGTCTACTCGATAAACAGACATGCTTAGTTCTCGTCGCCTGCTCCTTCCTTCCTCCCACTCGAGACCCGTTGAGATGAGGGTATGAGGTTGATATCTATAAAATGGGTTGACCCTTTCACACTATTCCATTGTTTAAAGACGGGTGGGTTAGGAAAAAAAATAATAATAAAAGCAAATATCTGAACGGTTCAACACAATGGGTGAATGGAAAAAGGAATAGTTCTCTCTCTCCACTCACAGGATGGTTTCTTCTTCTTGAACGGCTCACACTCAACTGAAGCGAAACTCGGAACTCGAAATGTTTAAATAGATCATAGAGTCCATTCCAGAAAGAATCCGGAGATGTCTTGTCCATCCAAGTCGACTGGGAAAAAAATTCTCAGAGCTCTGAAAAAAATTTCTGAGTTTAAAAAAAAAAAAAAACTTTTGGTTAATTTTTATCATTATTAACTGTCCCCTCTTTTTGTCTGGGAAGGATGTCTCACCCATTCGAAAATTCGAAAAAACAAACCATGACTCATTCTTGGAACGGTTCCCATTAGAAAGGGTGAGTGATGGTCTATTTTTAGAAAGGGTGAGACATCCTTCCCAGACAAAAAGGGGGTTCATTAATTTTTATCATGTCTAGAAGACATGATAAAAATTAACCAAAAGTTTTTTTTTTTAAGTAACAGAAATTTTTTCCAGCCGACTCGATCGACAAGACGTCCCCATTTTTATTTAAGAATGGATTCTTGTTTATTTGTGTAAGCATTCCGAGTTTCGTTTTAGATGAGTCTATGTTGTTGAAGAGGAAATATGGGTACCCTCATTTTTTTTCCTATCTGATTTCTAAGATGAATTCAGTGAGTTCACCTTGACCTTTTCAAATTTTGTTTGTTTACTTTTAGCCCAGAGGTCGACGGATGAATCATTCTGTTTTTTATATATTTTTTTTGTGTCCCTCTCTCTCTCTCTAAGAAACCTATCTCGTTCCATGTCTTCTCGAAGTGCTATTGGTTCGTTTCGAGACGAGGTCATTTCACATCCCTCCCCTCCTCAAAAAGTATATATATATATAAATTAAAGGAAGTGATTTTCATACACACACTTCACCTTTTTGAGTGGTGTCACGATGAGCCTATGCAGTAGAGAACGTCTTAGGGAAAGAATGCGTGAACAGAAACGACGCTGGCGAAGCAATTCAGCTAATCGAGAGCGAGAACGAATACTTCAAAGGGAACGTTATGCTGTTCTTAAAAAGAACTCCCGACCGCGAAAGAAACATCTTCCTCCCAAGCAGTGGGAAAGCTATACGAATTTGCAGTATAAGGATATTTGGTCCGAAGAAGCCTATCAAAAATGTATTCGACAATGTAATAAAGAGCAATACAATTTCCTGATCTACGTTCTCGTCCGTTTGTACACTTATTACGCGTTACCTGAATCGAAACGTCCCCCTCCTCTGGATATTATTGTGCAAGGATCTGCCGGAACGGGTAAATCTTTCCTGATCCAAGTCTTATACCAAACTCTGATTCGAACGCCTCTTTTTAGCGAAGCGTGCTCGGTTCTCAAACTCGCACTCAGTGCTCAAGGAGCGGTCTACATTACGGGAGATACTTTGCATCATGCCCTGCGTCTTCAAATGAACGGGACTTTTGTTCGACCTCTGACCCAAGAGACTTTAGACTATTACAGACCCCTGTATGCTCCTTTACGGATGGTGATTCTGGATGATGTTTCCACGATCGGATCCAATTTATTTTCGCGCCTCGACCAGCAACTTCGACAATTGTGTCATGTGCCGGATAAGCCGTTTGGGAATGTGCATATGATTAAATTCGGAGATTTGCAGCAGCTCCAACCGATTCGCGACACGCCCATTTTTTATTCTGAAGGGTGGTGGACGCCTCAATCCACGCTCTACTATGAACTAGTCGAATGTATGCGATTCTCTCTGGATTACGAGGAGAGACTCGATCGTTTAACGAGAAATCACTTTTTAGAACCGGACGATGTGGCATTTTTCCAGTCCCGCGTTCGCAGTTTCGACGAAATTCCTCGCGAAGCTATTATTCTCTGTTTTTCGAGCAAGGATGCAGAGAAATATAATATGAAACGTCTCCAATCCCGAGGGACGTACTGTTCGTGTCTGGCTCGAGACGTGATTTATTCCGAGAGCGAAAAATTGCGGAAGAGGATGATGAAACGGAGTCGACATTTACATCGATCTCAGATGGCGAATCTCGAATCCGTCCTCCATTTACAAAGAGGAGCGCGATATCAATTGACTAAAACGCTCGACAGATCCAAAGGATGGATGAATGGACCGATTGGAACACTACACCAAATAGACCAGGACGAAGACGGAGTTGTGACGCGTGTCTGGCTGCAATTTTCCAATAGTCTAGCTCCTATCGATCGCGTCTCCATTCGTATTGACACCTGTTCGACGAAAAGACTCGCATTTTATCGCGAACAGTTTCCTTTGATGTTAGCCGAAGCGATCACGGCTCATAAAGCCCAAGGAGCCACCTTTCCGTCGATCGCAATTTACATGCACGGACCTTTTAATCGATTTCAGCAATATGTCGCTTTTTCTCGAGTGACTCAACCCCAGGGATTGTATATTCTGGACCAGTTTCGTCCCCGCATGAAATTGGCGAGCAAGCAAAAATACGAGGAGGAACTGGAGCGATTGCAAAACATGTCCCGGATTTCGTATGATATATCTGCTCGAAAAGAGAACCAAGATCCGTACGAGTTTCTCATGAACCTTCTTCAATGTGGGAATCGTCTTTCCTTCCATCTTTCCAATAGAAACATCTCCCAAGAAAAAGAAATCGTCAAACTAGAAGAAAAACCTTCTTTCCATGTAAAACCTGTTATAAAATGTCAATCTTAAATCTTTTTTTAAAAATTTAATAAAAAGAAATATTCTCCATCAAACCCCCCTCCATTCTTTCAAAGCTTCACAAAACGCTCAACAATGTCCACACAATGGGAAGAGAAAAATCGATCTTAACGGTCCACACAACATGTTGACTCCTCAAAATATGTCTCTCCCAAATGACAGGATGCTTCTTCTTCAACGGCTGACACTCATCTAAAGCCAAACTGGGAATGCTTAAATAGATAAGCGAGAGTTTATTCTTAAAAAAATGGCGCTGTCTTGTCAATGGAGAATCGAGTCGGCTGGGAAAAAATTTTGAGAGCCTGGAAAAAAAAATTCTCTAAATGTAAAAAAAAAAAAAAAAAAAAAAAAAATTTGGTTAATTTTTATCATGTCTTCTAGACATGATAAAAATTAACTCTACCCTCCTTTTGTCTGGGAATGTTGTCTCTCCGTTTCTAAAAATAGACCAGAACCCATTCTTGGATTTTTATTCTTTTTAGAAAGGATGAGTGATGGTCTATTTTTAGAAACGGTGAGACAACATTCCCAGACAAAAGGGGAAGGTAGTTAATTTTTAGTTAATTTTTATCATGTCTAAAGACATGATAAAAATTAACAAAAAGTTTTTTTTTTTTTCCAGAATTAGAAAATTTTTTTCCCTGTCTCTCAAAAATATTTTCCCAGCCGACTCGATTCTCCAATTGACGACACAGCGTCATTTTTTTAAGAATGGACTCTCGTTTATCTATTTAAACATTTCGAGTGTCACTTCAGATGAATGTCAGCCGTTGAGGAAGAAAAACGCAGTTTCCCATTTTCTCATTTCCTTCAGAGAGAGAGAGACCTAGATTTTCGAGACTCGATGACTTTTCAAGCATTTTTTGTTTAACCTATTCGACTTCATATTTGTCTGACGTTCAAGAGTATGATCTCTCGTGGATGGATCTCTTCCACCTCATTCTCTTTCCAGTCGATTTAGAAGGGGAAGGGGAGATTTTTTTTCCTCATGGAGGATGTCTCCTGAATACCGTTCAAGGAGTCTATGGAGAAATTATATGGTCAGAGTCACGGATTTTCAGGGCAATCTGCTTCTCAGCTAAAAAAAAGGATCTCTTTCCCAGTCTGTCTTCGATTGCCTCGTTAACTGTGAAACCCATCGCTTTTCCGATTTTATGGTTCTCCCAGTATAATCAGACAGTCGGTCACAAAAGTATTCGAACACCGGTACCCTATCAGAAAATGACAAGATGGCGTTTTTTCCCCCTCTTTCTCTCTGTGTGTCGTGTTATTCCATCCTAGGTTTTCTTCTCCCCCCCCATCTTGGAAAAAACTGGAAAAAATTGGTTACGATCTCTTTTTGAATGGGGAGATGCCATTTTGAGCAAAAGCTGACGACCCTATCTTGGAGAATGAACATGACCGCTCTACACACCCTTTCTCTCTCTCTCTCTCTCTGAATTGGGAAGCCATTTTGGGAAAAAGCAGACGACCCTATCTTGGAGAATGGAAATGAACGCCTCTCCCTCTCTCTTTGGGAAGCCATTTTGGGACCCTCTATTCTTGGGGAGGGAGAAAACTGAAGTCTGCACTTCGCTGTCTCTGAATGCGGAAAGCCATTTTGGGAAAAGCGGACCCTCTTCTTCTGATCTTGGAGAACTGGAACTGAACGCTCTACACGATCTCTCTTTGAATTCAGACGGTATTTTGGGACCTTCTAATGTTGGAAAACTGAAATGGACGCTCTACGCTTTTTCTCTCTCTCTCTCTCTCTTTGAGAGGAGTAGCCATTTTGGAGGATTCTCCACCACCATCCTAACCTTGGAAAACTGAAATGAACGCTCTACACCTTCTCTCTCTCTCTCTGAAATGGGTAGTCATTTGAAAACTCCCTAACTTTGGAAAAAAACAGAAATGAACGCTCTACACCATCTCTCTTTGAAAATGCGGGGTGTCATTTTGAGACCTCCCTCCCCTAAACTTGGAAAAAAAACTGAAATGAACGCTCTACACTTTCTCTCTTTGGACATGGGTAGCCCTTTGGGGACCCTCTCCTCTTGGTAGAAAAAAAAGAACTGAAGTGAAGACTCTACACAATCTCTCTTGGAATGGGATCCATATTTCGGGAAACGTGGATCACTTCATGCTGGAAAACTGAAGTGAACCACCAAGATTGGAATCTATATAATATTTTTTTTAATTGACATCATGACCCTCCTCCAATTTGTTATTAAAAAAGTTTTTTTTTGTTTTGGTTTTTATCCCATTTCCGATGTGATTTCAGAAATGCAATTCCATAACAGTTCAATTTCATTCGAGGTTAAATGATCTACAGTCTTTGACCCACCCATCCGTATGATTATTTTCTTCTCCTTCCTGTTGCACCAAATTTTGTAAGTCCATATAATCATTCCATACGGGAAGGGCTGGATCCTCACAAGGCTGTCTTGAAACACTTGGAGTCTCTTTGGGATGAGTGGAGGGATCTAGGATGTCTGGACCCGGCTGCGATTCTACCTCCATGATTTCTGGACCCGTTGGAAACCCGTTGTGAACCCGACCCGTTGTGAACCCGGCTGAAATTCTACCTCTACGATTTCTGGACCCGTTGGAACTTGTGAACCCGGCTGTGATTCTGCCTCCATGATTTCCGGACCCGTTGGAACTTGTAGACCCGGCTGACATTCTACCTCTACGATGTCGGGACTTTTTGAAGCTTGTGGACCCGTCTGACATTCTACCTCTACGATGTCGGGACAGGTTGGAGAAGAAGAAGAAGAAGAAGAAGAGGATACTGGAAGAGGTTCTGTCTGTCAGGAGTCCAAAAGAGGTTGCCTGTTTGAGCAAGTCGGGGAAGAAGAAGAAGAAGAAGCTTCTGGGTTCTGAAGCGGATCTTGCACGCCAGGTAGGTTCCGGTAAGTCGACCGTTTTTTAAGAGGTAATTTTTTTTCTTCCTCCTCATCTTCAATTGTGATGACTTCAATTTCATTCCGTTGCCGGGTCGATTTTGTTTCGGGCCATGACGGTTTGGTCCAGCTCCTCTTATCATCTAAGGAAGGGATGGGTAAAGGTGGCGGAGGGTTTTCTTCTTCTTTTTCTTGAAACATCATCGGCGATTGGAAAGAAATCTCCTCGTTCAATTGTTTCCAAAGCGAGTACGAGCACCGATCGACGAGAAAGAGACTCTTCTGGGTTGTGACGATGAGATATTGCGTTTTCGGGGGAACGACATAGTTTTGAAAAGGTCTTAGAATATATTTCTTATATTTCATCCTGTCGCTGACTTTAAAACTTCTTTCCTTCAGATTGGGGGACGATGATTTGTAATAGGCGAGAGGAGCGGCTGTGGTTTGAACAATATGAACTTCGTCCTCAGCCGTCATTCTCACTCCAAACGTAAAATATCGTTTCGTGAGAAAAATATTCTTCCACCGAAAACTCGTGCGCGGATCCGTATATCGCCGGTCTGTTTGAATGGGCCGTCTCAAAGCTCGATCCATCCGATTCCAAGAGAAGGGAGATTCCTCTTTCGTTTGTTGCGATTCGAATAAATTTCTGTATATATTCTGAACGAGCAGGTTGGAGGATTCGACATCTTGGTTGAAAGAAACGATCGCTTGATGAGGTGGTAAATGCGGAATAAATGTCGCACAATGACACGCCAAAAAAATTTTCAAGTTGGAGGTTTGCTTTAGCGTCTTCAAATGCTCCCCGTTCGAAATCCGTTGAGTTGGAAAGACGTCTAATAGCGACATGGCTCCCAATGGAAAAGAAATGATCTCGCCCAGTACTCTCGTCTTTTTATATATATAGACACACACAGACACACATAGAGGCTCTATGACGGCCGTTTTATTTGTTTTTTTTTGTTTCTCTCTCTCTTTTTTCCAAGAAATCTTATCTCCATGACCTCTTTTTCTTTTCTTAAAAGATGAATGTATGTGGGAATGAGGAAGTGAAAGTAATAATTTAATAAACAAAAAATTATCCAACCATGACCTTCTTTTTTTTTTTTTTCAAAGTCACCCTTTCCAATCCAAGGACGTCCAGAGATAGAGGAAGCAGGGAGAGAGGAGGAGGGAAGGGAAGGTCACACTCTCTTTCTCTCTATAAATAAAAGGGGAGAGCCCCAAAGTCGTATTTTTGTCCAAGTGGATCATGAGGAGGCATCCCCAGCTCACTACGTGTATTCCTTTCAAATATAAATATGTTGATCTTTCCTTTTATATCATCCAAGGAGTCGTTTACCTGAAAGCCTCCGATTTTTCAAAATGTGCAGGTTATCATACCGTGGGGAGTTATCAAAAGATGCGGGACGAATTTTTATCCGACGAAAACGTGTTGATGGCTCGTGACATTCCACCTTTGGATGCACAAATTTTGTTAATGAAACCAGCCAAATATTTTTACACGTCCCACTTTCTAACCGTCTCGCAAATGAATGGATCGTTTTGAGAAGACAAAAGGGATTCTCGTTCATTTTAGTGAATGGTTGCACAAATGTTTGCACGAACCTCTCTCGATCGAGAAGACTGGGAAGAATACCTAGTATATTCTTCTCGAGGACTCTCCTCCTTCGTCTCATCTTAAACAGGCCACGACTTTTGAAAAAATCCTCGAGCAAGAAAAAATAGAATGGTGGAACAACTACCCCATCCCTCTCCCCGAGCATCAAGAGGAGCCTGTTCAGAAGAAAAAGAAAAAACCTTTCCAAAAGCCTATCCTCATCCTCCTCGATAATGATGGGGATGAGGAGAAGCCTGTTCAGATTCCTCTCCGTTTGTCAAAACCCGTCGAGGATGAAAAACCTCTCCCTTCCTCAAAACCCCTTGAGGAAGAGAGACCCCTGAAAAAAAGAGATCTCTCCCATTGTCAAACCTCCTCGAAGATGAAAAACCTCTCCCTTTCTCAAGACTCCTCGAGAAGGAGGGACCTCTTGCTTTATCAAACCCCCTCGAAGATGAAAAACCTCTCCATTTATCAAGACCCCTCGAAAATGAGGGACCTCTCGATTTGTCAAAACCCCTCGAGGATAAGGGAACCAAAACTTCTCTCTCTTTCGAAGAGGAGGGACCTCTCAATTTGTCAAGACCCCTCGAGAATAAGGGAACCGAAAATCCTCTCCCTTTCTCAAGACTTCTCGAGGAGGAGGAGGAGGAGGAGAGACCGCTCCATGTCTCAAGACAGGACCCCCCTCTATCTCTTGAGGATCCGAGGGAAACGATTCCTATTGAAAAACCATCTATCGACAATCCCCAGAAAAGGTCTTCGGAGGAGATTACACTTCCATGTAGAAAACGAATCTGCCACAATCATCATCATCATAATAATAATAATAATATACCCCGTTCTCAACAACAGAATCCTACAACATTTGCAGATAAATGCATTCAAACCAATCCCTTTATAGTAACCCTTTTGATTGGAGAACCCGTGCATTAGCCTCGAAAAAAAAATGAGATTCTAGACTGTTTCTATGACCAGAATGTTAAGCCAATAGATAGGTCTACCTCAGAATTTTTCTTTTTAAAAGAAAATAAATAAATAAATAACCCAAAGACTATTCGTAAATATAAATGGTAAAGTCTCGAGTCGGCTGGAAAAAAATTTTCAGGGCTGAGAAAAATTCTCCAACTCAGGAAAAAAAAAAACTTTTTGTTAATTTTTATCATGTCTTAGACATGATAAAAATTAACGGCCCTCTTCCCTTTTCGTCTGGGAATGTTGTCTCACTCTTTTGAAAACAAATCGTAATTCATTCATGGAATGATTGCCATTAGCGAAAGGATGAGTCATGGTCTATTTTTAGAAAGGGTGAGACATCTTTCCCAGACAAAAAGGGAGGGTCATTAATTTTTATCATGTCTAAGACATGATAAAAATTAACCAAAAGTTTTTTTTTTTTTTTTCATTAGAGAATTTTATTTCTGCTCTGAGAAATTTTTTTTTCTCCCAGTCGATTCGAGACTTTACCATTTGTTTTTAAGAATGATTTTCCCCTGATCTATTATTTCAAAATTCCAAATTTCGCTTCAGAACCATCTGTGCTGTTGAAGAAGTAACATGATATATGTATTTTTTTTAATGAGTTCTGTCAAGATTGAATTGTGCAGGATCGACCTTGCGAATTTCTTCTCTGTGTCTTTAAATAATAATGATACCGAACCGCTTTTTGTAGAGCGCAATGGAAAAAACCTTTTGTATGGTTAGGACAATTCATGTGTTCGATCCCATTGTATTTGAGAATCTCTTGCGTCGATCCCGAAATGCAATAAATGGATCTTTGCAACCATTTCTCTAAAAACTGCCGTTTCATTTCTCCTCGCACCCAAATCATGGAAAAAGGTTCCGTCAACATCGTTAACACCCATGGAAAATAACTGTATGGAATTTCTCCTTCGTACCACGACAAGCCGTGATAATAATCACTCGCCCACACAGCGGTTCGTTTTTCTTTTTCGGTGAGCATTTGCCATGGAAACGGGGCTTTAAAAACAAATACCCCTCGAGAAGTACTGTCCAATGTGATGTAAGCCAATTCTTTCACAATAAAGGCTCCTTGAGAATCGTAGAAACCTTCAAAGTCGAGCACGAGTTCCATGTTTTTTATTTCTTTTTCTTTCCAATGTGACCTTTATTATTATTATGATGGATGTGTATTGAGATACGCACGATATTATTCAAAAAACAAATATATATGCGAATGTGACCTTTCCCAGAATTCATACGACCTGTCACGTGCAACCTTCTCTCTATATATATAAAAGAGGAGACGGCGAGAGAACGCTATCCATTTTTTCCTTCAGGACACACAGCGAGAGAGAGAGAGAGAGAGAATTTTGTTTTCTTTTTTTCCTCAATTGAAGAAGATGGACATTTTGAGTGCCAAACCTCTCAAATATTCCTACATTGTTCTGCACATGGAATACTTTCACTGTTATGATCCAAAGACGGGAGATATATGGTTCATCTTGAAAGAACTGGGCTACATCACTTCCGATTTAACCTTATGCGGATCCATGATTTTTCTCCCTCCTGTCCATTACGATGACTTATCGTCCCGCAATCAAGCTGTGGTCAACCAGACTACAAATAACCGACACGGCCTGCAATGGACCGAGGGTCGTCTTTCCTAAAACATCTTCCTACGATCCTGAAAATGCTGACCGAAAATGTGGAGGTGATCTACGTCAATGGATACGATAAAGCCGAATTTTTCAGCAAGCTCTGCCAGCGATCCGTTTACGAGTTTTACATCCCAGGGAAAACCGAGTGGCGGAACAAGTCGAAATGCACGCGACACCAATATTTCCAAAAGATGATTCATTGTGCCGAGAACAAGGTGAGAAATTTTCGATACCATTTGATGGAGGGTAGTTACGTTTTCCGGAAATTACATTGTTACCCCTTCGAGAGCAAAGCTGTCGAAGACGAAGAGGAGGCGGAAGAATCTCCCCAGGAGAACTCGTGCGACGATGAGGAGGAGGAGGAACTTTCTAATAATAATAAATGTCTAAGTTGGGATGCTTTACAGACCCAAGAATATTGGTCTCAATCCTTATCTCACCTAGACCTGAAAGAGGATCCTCAAGTGTACTCTTTGTGGTCCTCTTCTAAAATTTGGTCTTGGAGAGAACCCTTAAATGTTCATGAATGAAATGGTATGTAAATCCCTAGAGAAAAAAATAGAAAAAAAAGTTCCTTTTTTCTTGTAATATGTTAATTTCTTTCCAATCCCATTTCTTTTCCATAACTCCACCCCAATCGACGAGAAGAAGAAGAATTTTCCAAGTTACACAAGATGAATCTTCCAAGTTACACAAGACGTAGAAAGATTTCACAAGGATTTATAAATCACACTCTCCCACATGATATATGTATAGAGAGAAAAAGACCCTCTGTTCTCTAGCCAATACGTCAAGACTTCCCTAAACTAAGAGAGATTATGAGTACCGAGGAAACCTTAGCAGAGCAAGTGGAAAGACTTTCAAAGAGATTAGAAGAGTTAAGACGGGATAGATTTACAGTTCCGCCGACTAAAGAGGAAACTATCATCGATTTCAACAAACCGCTGTACTTTCATCCCCTACCCCAAAGAATGAGACGAGTGGACTCGCCATTGAACAGTTCCAATCAGAAACAAAATGTCACTTATTTGAATAGCCAATTTCAACACATGAATATTTCATAAGTATTTTTTTGTTTTTTTTCCCTAAAGCGTAGGGAGATCGGATCAGTAGTTTTTCCCTTTTCATCGTCGAAAAAGATTGGGAGGAAAAATCTTTCTCAACTCTCTCAGAAAAATTTTTCAGCCTTTAAAAAAAAAAAAAAAAAAAAAAAAAAAACACTTTTTGTTAATTTTTATCATGTTATAGACATGATAAAAATTAACTCTACCCCCCTTTTGTCTGCAAATGTTGTCTCACACTTTCTAAAAATAGACCATCACTCCTAAAGAATAGAATTCCAAGAATGGGATCTGGTCTATTTTTAGAAACGGTGAGACCCTATTCCCAGACAAAAGGCGGGTAGAATTAATTTTTATCATGTCTAAAGTTCAGGGTCCATCCATCTTCTTATGTGAAACGGTGACCCTGACGAATATGACGAATATGACGAGATCGAGATAAACAAGTCCTGTGAGTTGTTTTGTAATCTTGACGCGATCCAAGAAAGAATTTTTATTTTTTTTGAAATAGGCGGGGGGTGGGGAGAGAAAATATTCTCACGACCCTCAGATATCTTTTCATAAATATATTTTTTATCAAAGTGTTTCTTTCATTCCGATCCTTTTAAGAGGTTGGAATGACCCTGACATTTAGATGGGGTCGCGATCCCGACAGATGTCGCGCGAGTATAAAAATGTGTGTCCTCCACGAGATTTCTTCAGAGAACAGAAGAAGACGTGAACTGAGCTGGTAAGTCCCTTTGGTCCTATGAATATGGTTATCTATAAACTCGATTTGATTCCTTGTTTTTTTTAATAATCATAATAATCATAACTTCATTTAAAAAGAACTCTCTTCTTAACCCTTTGAAAAGAAAAATGTCTCTTTCAAGACGACAACTCTAAAACGTTTTATTTTTTTTTTCCCTTTCTAAATCTTCCCTGTTATACATATATACCTTTTCGACTCTTTTTTTGCTCCTGTTTGTGGGAGACATCACCGTATTCATCGCCATGGCGTGTTCAGAAAACTTTATCGTGCTCGATCTAGAGGGTTTCCAGTCCTACAACCACAAGAAGGGTGAATTTACCTACGTTTTAAAAGAATTGGGTTATGCGACAAAAGATTTTTTGACCGTGGGATCGTTGACGTTTGCTCCTCCTCACCCCTTCCACCAACTAAGTGAAAAATCCAAAAGACGAATGCCTGGCTGACGAGAAACCGGCACGGACTTTGTTGGAACGAGGGTCATATTCCCTACAACCATTTAGGACGCATTCTCCAATCGCTCACTCACAGCTTCTCCACGATTTATGTGGTGGGATGCCAGAAAGCTAAATTCTTTGCTAAAGCCTTGGATTATCAAAAACCCGTGACGGAAATTTATGTGCCAGATGGAATCATTTGGAAGTATCGGGAAAAATGTGCCCCACATCATCAAAGGAGGAAATATTTCCATTGTGCCGAAACCAAAGTGCGCAACTATCGATGGCATATTACGGAAGGAGATTTTCATATCAATCACGTCTATCCAGACGGAACGGAGAAAGAGGAGAGGATTCAGGAGGAAGCAGACAATCCTCTGCAAGCTTTTGATAAGGCCTACGATCAGTTAGAGAAGGATCCGTCCCCAAAAGCGTACGATAACCTCATCCAAAAATAGGATAATCTGTCCTGTTTCCAAGTGATGGAACATCCGGATGAGCATACGCCTTTCCACTTGATGGGCTCTTCTACTTCTCCTTTGTCGTCAACTTCCTCCAATAACTCGAGGAAGACGGAGGGTTGGGGAGACATACCTGAAAATATTCCCCATTACGATCCAGCAGCCTGTTGGGACGAACCTTCCAAAGAATCTCATGAGACCCCCAAAATACGTATCTTCAGAGGATCCAAAGACAAAATCCACTGAGTGTTGGGACGATGAACGGACAACTCATGCTCCAAAATCCACTAAGACTGAATCCACTGAGTGTTGGGACAATGAACAGACGACTCATGCTCCAAAATCTACTGAGACTATGTCCACTGAATGTTGGGACAATGAAACCGAAAAGACGGCAGAGAATTGGGATGACCGTTCTCAAAAGTATTTGAATTGATATATACATAAACTCAGGAGAAAAAAAATAAAGAAAAGATTTTTAGAAATAAGTAGGAAAAGGTTCTCCGCTTTCCCTATATTTATGGAAATGGACTAAGAAGAGAGAGAGAGACGAATCAGGAGACCAAAAAAAATGTGTCTTGGAAGGAATGAGTGCAAATGCATTCGTTTCCTTCCGAGACCCATTTTTTTTGGGTCCCTCTCTCATCCAATCTTGGAAAAGAACTTTGTCCTATTTTTCTAGGTCCATTCAAAAAGAAATGAATCTATCCATAAATTTTCTTAAAAGAAAAAAAAACAAAAAGATCCTTTACCTCTTGACGGTCCAAAGTCGAGAATCTTGGAAAAAGTCATCCACTCTCCATCCAGTCAAGCTTCTCTGTAGAAAATCTAGTAGGTGCATCTGCATTCTTGAATACCCGGCAGTTATTATTGGACGCGAAACGTCGAATGCTGAAATAGTTAACAGTGAGCCCATTCTTAAAGAAACGGGGATGTTTTATTCATCCAGTCGAGTGCGGAAAAATTTATAAGAGCCGGAGAAAAATTTCTCTGGCTGAAAAAAAAAAAAAAAAAAAATACCCCCCTTTTAGTCTGAAAATTGATGTCTTCAATTTTTCAAAAATTGAAGACATCAATTTTCAAATTTTCAGACTAAAAAGGGGGGTAATTTATTTTTCAGAAACTTTTCCCAGCCGACTCGATGTGAATAAAACTTTACTGTTTGTTAAGAATGTTATTTAATGGATCGATTTCAACCTATCGAGTTTCGCTTGAGTTCCGGCCGTGCTGTGGGCCCACCTGGATACACGTTTTCCCCTTTTGGAATAGAATTTCCGTCAAGGTAGGCTACTTTTATTCTTTTTGCATTTTTCATGTCATTTCATTTGTATTACAATATACTGAATACGGGCGTTCGAACTGATTTCTAGGCTATTTCTATACAAATGGAGCTCGATCCAAGAAAGAAATGATGTCTTTTTTTTTATTTTGTGGACTGCCAATTTGTATTGGAATATACTGAAAACGGGTGTTTGAGTCGGTTTTCAGTATATTTCAATACAAATAGAGCTCGATCCAAGAAAGAAATGATGTCTTTGTTTTATTTTGTGGACTGCCAATTTGTATTGGAATAGACTGAAAACGGGTGTTTGAGTCGGTTTTCAGTATATTTCAATACAAATAGAGCTCGATCCAAGAAAGAAATGATGTCTTTTTTTTATTTTGTGCACTGCCAATTTGTATTGGAATATACTGAAAACGGGTGTTTGAGTCGGTTTTCAGTATATTTCAATGCAAATGGAGCTCGATCCAAGAAAAAAATGATGTCTTTTTTTTATTTTGTGGACTGCCAATTTTGTATTGGAATATACTGAAAACGGGCATTCACGTCGGTTTTCAGTATATTCCAATACAAATGGAGCTCGATCCAAAAAAAAAAATGATGTCTTTTTTTATTTTGTGGACTGCCAATTTTGTATTGGAATATACTGAAAACGGCCGTTCACTTTGGTTTTCAGTATATTTCAATATAAGTGGAGCTCCATCCAAGAAAAAAATGATGTCTTTTTTTTATTTTGTGGACTGCCAATTTTGTATTGGAATATATTGAAAACGGGCGTTCACGTTGGTTTTCAGTATATTTCAATACAAGTGGAGCTCCATCCAAGAAAAAAATGATGTCTTTTTTTTATTTTGTGGACAGCCAATTTTGTATTGGAATATACTGAAAACGGGCGTTCACGTTGGTTTTCAGTATATTTCAATACAAATGGAGCTCCATCCAAGAAAAAAATGATGTCTTTTTTTTATGTTGTGGACAGCCAATTTTGTATTGGAGTATACTGAAAACGGGCGTTCACGTTGGTTTTCAGTATATTTCAATACAAATGGAGCTCCATCCAAGAAAAAAATGATGTCTTTTTTTATGTTGTGGACAGCCAATTTTGTATTGGAGTATACTGAAAACGGGCGTTCGAGTCGGTTTTCAGTATATTCTAATACAAATGGAGCTCCATCCAAGAAAAAAAATGATGTCTTTTTTTTATGTTGTGGACTGCCCTATTTTGTATTGGAATATACTGAAAACGGGCGTTCGAGTCGGTTTTCAGTATATTCCAATACAAATGGAGCTCTATCCAAGAAAAAAATGATGTCTTTTTTTATGTTGTGGACAATCAATTTTGTATTGGAATATACTGAAAACGGGCGTTCGAGTCCTTTTTCCGACTATTTCTACACATATTCCAGTATATTAAAATGACGTTATGGTTGAGTCCAAACAGAGTCGTTCCCGGACAGAATCGTCTCCGGACAAAGTCGTCCCCTCTTTTCTTTGAATTCTATTCTTTAAAAGGATGAGTCATGGTCTATTTTTAGAAAGTGGGAGACAACATTCCCAGACAAAAGGGGGGGTGAGTTAATGATAACATGATAAAAATTAACAAAAAGTTTTTTTTTTTTTTTTTTTTTTTTTTTTTTTACACATCTCAGAATTTTTTCTGAGCTCTGAGAAATTTTTCCTAGCCGATCCCATTTCGTTTTTCGACTTTCACTTTCAACTCTTCACTTTTCCTATCCACTGTCGTTGGAATTGTGTTCACTGGAGGCTATTTCTTTTTTTGCAATCTCGCTTTTAGTTTTCTCTGAGATTCTTTAGAAATGGCTATACAAATTTCACCATCTATATAGAGATGATGTCCAAACAAAGTCGTCCCCGGACCATCTTGATGACCGAATATGTATAGAAATAGTCTGAAAATGGGCTTGGGACCGGTTTCTGGACGATTCCTCTACAAATTCGGCCGCATCCAGAAAAACAAAAATACATCGTTATTTTTTGGGTGGACAGGAGATGATAAATTTCTTTTCTCTCTCTCTCCCAAGATTGGAGGAGAGAGTGGCCCAGAAAAATGGGTCTCGGAAGGAATTGAATGCATTTTGAAATGCACTCATTCCTTCCAAGACCCATTTTTTTGGTCTCCTGATTCAACTCTCCAGTCTATGGAATAGGGAAAGCGGAGAACGTTTCCCCTTCTTTAAGCGACTGGAGACCATATCGCATCATCATCATCATCATCACCATCATCCTCTTTCTGATACTTTTCAACGAAAGCTTGATGTCTCTGGATGATTTTGGGGAGATGATGGATCCCGAATTGAGTGATGGAAAAGAGAGGACTCTTTTTCCTTTCTTGTTCGTCTTGCACAGTCTCTCGGAGGGTGATATACGTTTCCCCGTCCTCCTCAATTTTCGTGAAGTCTCATGAATATTTTACACATCCAAGGGAAGAGCGACTTGTTATGCAGGGATTTCAAAGCGACGAAGGCCGCTTCATTCGAAGTGAGGACAATCTGGTTCGGTTGACCCCATTCTTTGGAGTAGTTGTCCAAATCGCCTAGTCGAAGAAAATGGTGTCGATTAGGGAAAAAGACTTGGAGAACACTCGTCGTATGCGAGACGTTCGTAGGCAAGAGAGTCAAGATATCTTTGGCATTCCAGTACAGGAATCCTAGATCCACATACGCGTGCACGTAATAGTCATCGTTATATTCCAGTTTGAGCAGCATGGCTTTTGTGTTTTTTTTTTCCGTTCTCAAGGCGAAACACTCGTCTGATATGAACAAGAGCTCGCTGGCGATCCGTTTATATAGACTCCTCAGAGAGAGATAGAGAGAGGGAGAGGGGAGGAGGAACAAGGTTGATGAATTCTAAAATAAAAAAAAATGATAAAACATGAGTGTTTGTGAAGGTCATAGAGAGATGATTATAAAGTTGTTTTATTTTTTATTTTCTGAAAAGAAAAAACCAAAAAGGTCCCATTCCATACGACATAGCCTTTGAGAAGGTGACGGGGTCATGTGTCTACAAAGTTGATAAACTCTACAATAAAAAAAAGCTTTCATCACGTAGCTTTCGAGAAGAAAATGACAGGGGTCTCTAGGAGAAGGTCATAGGTAGTATACAAAGGATGGTTGTTTTTTTTTCTTTCGTTCCTCTCAATCCCATGACCTTTGAGAAGGTAACGGGGTGTCCTTTAGTAAAAAAATAGAAGGTCATAGAGAGAGAGAGAGAGAGACAAAGTTGATTTTTTTTTCTAGAAGTCAACCGTCACGTCGCCCATCACGTGGTCTTCTCGTATATATAGAGAGGCGAGTGGAAGACAGACTCTATTTCCCAGAGAGAGAGAGAGACTGCTGTGCGTATCCGTATTTCTACTCAAGATGATGATCCGCGTCTTATATAATGAGTTTGTGAGCATTCGCTGTTATGTGGATGACGGAAGATTGTTTTGGAACGCTACGGACATTTTGCCTCTGATTCATACTTCCAGTAAAAGAACCTGGGACATTCTCTCCGTGTTTTTCGACGAACACCACGTCTTCAGGAAAATAAAAGATCTTGAGAGTCTCGGCAGTTCTCAAGAGGGATATGTCCCTCTTGAGACCCATTTTTTTTATCAGTTCTTCAAACCAATCTTGGAAAGAGGGGACACAATAAATTGTGCGTAAAGTCCATTTCGATGAAGACTGGATTTTGTTTTTGAAAAGAAAACATAATGTTATATATAGATAGCTAAATCTTTATCATGATATTTTTTAAGAATTTCTTAGCCATTTGTCAAAGAAGGGGACTGTAATTGAAGAATTTATGAATTTGGGAACATGTCACCCATGGCAAATCTAAAATCTTGGAAGTGGATACTGGAAAGCCCCGCTCTGATTATAATTCTGAGTTCTAGCATGGGACATTTTTTAGATCAATAAGCTAAACTATTTTTCTAGTCTCATATTCTCTCGTGACTAGGGTTTCAGATTTGGGTAGAGAGAGACACTGTTCTGAACAGAAACGTGGAATGCTTTTAGCTTTTATAGAAAAATGAAGAGTTGAAAGTGAAAGTCGAAAAACGAAATGGGATCGGCTAGAAAGAATTTCTCAGAGCTCAGGAAAAAATTATAAGATGTAAAAAAAAAAAAAAAAAAACTTTTTGTTAATTTTTATCATGTCTTCTAGACATGATAAAAATTAACTCACCCCCCTTTTGTCTGGGAATGTTGTCTCCCACTTTCTAAAAATAGACCATGACTCATCCTTTTAAAGAATAGAATTCCAAGAAAAGACTGGGTTCTGGTCTCTTTTTAGAAACGGTGGTGAGACAACATACCCAGACAAAAGGGGGATCAGTTAATTTTTATCATGTCTAGAAGACATGATAAAAATTAACAAAAAGTTTTTTTTTTTTTTTTTTTTTTTTTTTTTTTTTTTTTTTACATCTCAGAATTTTTTTCTGAGCTCTGAAAATATTTTGCCAGCCGATCTCATTTCGTTATCATTTTTTTTATTTTAGAATTCATCAACCTTGTTCCACCTCCCCTCTCCCTCTCTCTCTCTGAGGAGTCTATATAAACGGATCGCCAGCGAGCTCTTGTTCATATCAGACGAGTGTTTCGCCTTGAGAACGGAAAAAAAAACACAAAAGCCATGCTGCTCAAACTGGAATATAACGATGATTATTACGTGCACGCGTATGTGGATCTAGGATTCCTGTACTGGAATGCCAAAGATATCTTGACTCTCTTGCCTACGAACGTCTCGCATACGACGAGTGTTCTCCAAGTCTTTTTCCCTAATCGACACCATTTTCTTCGACTAGGCGATTTGGACAACTACTCCAAAGAATGGGGTCAACCGAACCAGATTGTCCTCACTTCGAATGAAGCGGCCTTCGTCGCTTCGAAATCCCTGCATAACAAGTCGCTCTTCCCTTGGATGTGTAAAATATTCATGAGACTTCACGAAAATTGAGGAGGACGGGGAAACGTATATCACCCTCCGAGAGACTGTGCAAGACGAACAAGAAAGGAAAAAGAGTCCTCTCTTTTTCATCACTCAATTCGGGATCCATCATCTCCCCAAAATCATCCAGAGACATCAAGCCTTCGTTGAAAAGTATCAGAAAGAGGACGATGGTGATGATGATGATGATGATGCGCTATGGTCTCCAGTCGCTTAAAGAAGAGGAAACGTTCTCCGCTTTCCCTATTCCATAGACTGGAGAGTTGAATCAGGAGACCAAAAAAATGGGTCTTGGAAGGAATGAGTGCATTTCAAAATGCATTCGATTCCTTCCGAGACCCATTTTTTTGGGCCACTCTCTCCTCCAATCTTGGGAGAGAGAGAAAAGAAATTTATCATCTCCTGTCCACCCAAAAAGAAACGATGTATTTTTGTTTTTCTGGATGCGGCCGAATTTGTAGAGGAATCGTCCAGAAACCGGCCCTCAAGCCCATTTTCAGACTATTTCTATACATATTCGGTCATCAAGATGATCCGGGGACAACTTTGTTTGGACATCATCTCTATATAGATGGTGAAATTTGTATAGCCATTTCTAAAGAATCTCAGAGAAAACTAAAAGCGAGATTGCAAAAAAAGAAATAGCCTCCAGTGAACACAATTCCAACGACAGTGGATAGGAAAAGTGAAGAGTTGAAAGTGAAAGTCGAAAAACGAAATGGGATCGGCTAGGAAAAATTTCTCAGAGCTCAGAAAAAATTCTGAGATGTGTAAAAAAAAAAAAAAAAAAAAAAAAAAAAAAAAAAAAAAAAAACTTTTTGTTAATTTTTATCATGTTATCATTAACTCACCCCCCTTTTGTCTGGGAATGTTGTCTCCCACTTTCTAAAAATAGACCATGACTCATCCTTTTAAAGAATAGAATTCAAAGAAAAGAGGGGACGACTTTGTCCGGAGACGACTCTGTCCGGGGACGACTCTGTTTGGACTCAACCATAACGTCATTTTAATATAGTGGAATGTGTGTAGAAATAGTCGGAAAAAGGACTCGAACGCCCGTTTTCAGTATATTCCAATACAAAATTGGCTGTCCACAACATAAAAAAAAGACATCATTTTTTTCTTGGATGGAGCTCCATTTGTATTGAAATATACTGAAAACCAACGTGAACGCCCGTTTCAGTATACTCCAATACAAAATTGGCTGTCCACAACATAAAAAAAAGACATCATTTTTTTCTTGGATCGAGCTCCATTTGTATTCTAATATACTGAAAACCGATGTGAACGCCCGTTTTCAGTATATTCCAATACAAAATTTGCAGTCCACAAAATAAAAAAAGACATCATTTTTTTCTTGGATCGAGCTCCACTTGTATTGGAATATACTGAAAACCGACATGAACGCCCGTTTTCAGTACATTCCAATACAAAATTGCAGTCCACAAAATAAAAAAAAGACATCATTTTTTTCTTGGATCGAGCTCCACTTGTATTGGAATATACTGAAAACCGACGTGAACACTCGTTTTCAGTATATTCCAATACAAATAGGGCAGTCCACAAAATAAAAAAAAGACATCATTTTTTTCTTGGATGGAGCTCCATTTGTATTGAAATATACTGAAAACCAACGTGAACGCCCGTTTTCAGTATATTCCAATACAAAATTGGCTGTCCACAAAATAAAAAAAAGACATCATTTTTTTCTTGGATGGAGCTCCACTTGTATTGAAATATACTGAAAACCAACGTGAACGGCCGTTTTCAGTATATTCCAATACAAAATTGGCAGTCCACAAAATAAAAAAAGACATCATTTTTTTTCTTGGATCGAGCTCCATTTGTATTGGAATATACTGAAAACCGACGTGAACGACCGTTTTCAGTATATTCCAATACAAAATTCGCAGTCCACAAAATAAAAAAAAGACATCATTTTTTTCTTGGATCGAGCTCCATTTGTATTGAAATATACTGAAAAGCGACGTGAACGCCCGTTTTCAGTATATTCCAATACAAATTGGCAGTCCATAAAATAAAAAAAAGACATCATTTCTTTCTTGGATCGAGCTCTATTTGTATTGAAATATACTGAAAACCGACTCAAACACCCGTTTTCAGTATATTCCAATACAAATTGGCAGTCCACAAAATAAAAAATAGACATCATTTCTTTCTTGGATCGAGCTCTATTTGTATTGAAATATACTGAAAACCGACTCAAACACCCGTTTTCAGTATATTCCAATACAAATTGGGAGTCCACAAAATAAAAAAAAGACATCATTTCTTTCTTGGATCGAGCTCTATTTGTATTGAAATATACTGAAAACCGACTCAAACACCCGTTTTCAGTATATTGCAATACAAATTGGCATTCCACAAAATAAAATAAAAGGAATCATTTCTTTCTTGGATCGAGCTCCATTTGTATAGAAATAGCCTAGAAATCAGTTCGAACGCCCGTATTCAGTATATTGTAATACAAATGAAATGACATGAAAAATGCAAAAAGAGGAAAAGTAGCCTACCTTGACGGAAATTCTATTCCAAAAGGGGTAAACTTGTATCCAGGTGGGCCCACAGCACGGCCGGAACTCAAGCGAAACTCGATAGGTTGAAATCGATCCATTAAATAACATTCTTAAAAAAACAGTAAAGTTTTATTCTATTCCAAAAGGGGAAAACTTGTATCCAGGTGGGCCCACAGCACGGCCGGAACTCAAGCGAAACTCGATAGGTTGAAATCGATCCATTAAATAACATTCTTAACAAACAGTAAAGTTTTATTCACATCGAGTCGGCTGGGAAAAGTTTCTGAAAAATAAATTACCCCCCTTTTTAGTCTGAAAATTTGAAAATTGATGTCTTCAATTTTTGAAAAATTGAAGACATCAATTTTCAGACTAAAAGGGGGGTATTTTTTTTTTTTTTTTTTTTTTTTTTCAGCCAGAGAAATTTTTCTCCGGCTCTCAGAAATTTTTCCGCACTCGACTGGATGAATAAAACATCCGCGTTTCTTTAAGAATGGGCTCACTGTTAACTATTTCAGCATTCGACGTTTCGCGTCCAATAATAACTGCCGGGTGTTCAAGAATGCAGATGCACCTACTAGATTTTCTACAGAGAAGCTTGACTGGATGGAGAGTGGATGACTTTTTCCAAGATTCTCGACTTTGGACCGTCAAGAGGTAAAGGATCTTTTTGTTTTTTTTTTCTTTTAAGAAAATTTATGGATAGATTCATTTCTTTTTGAATGGACCTAGAAAAATAGGACAAAGTTCTTTTCCAAGATTGGATGAGAGAGGGACCCAAAAAAAATGGGTCTCGGAAGGAATCGAATGCATTTGTACTCCAAGACCCATTTTTTTTTGGTCTCCTGATTCGTCTCTCTCTCTCTTCTTAGTCCATTTCCATAAATATAAGGAAAGCGGAGAACCTTTCCCTACTTATTTCTAAAAATCTTTTCTTTATTTTTTTTCTCCTGAGTTTATGTATATATCAATTAAAATTTCTTTTGAGAACGGTCATCCCAATTCTCTGTCGTCTTTTCGGTTTCATTGTCCCAACATTCAGTGGACATAGTCTCAGTAGATTTTGGAGCATGAGTCGTCTGTTCATTGTCCCAACACTCAGTGGACATAGTCTTAGTGGATTTTGGAGCATGAGTCGTCTGTTCATTGTCCCAACACTCAGTGGATATAGTCTTAGTGGATTTTGGAGCATGAGTTGTCCGTTCATCGTCCCAACACTCAGTGGATTTTGTCTTTGGATCCTCTGAAGATATTTTGGGGGTCTCATGAGATTCTTTGGAAGGTTCGTCCCAACAGGCTGCTGGATCGTAATGGGGAATATTTTCAGGTATGTCTCCCCAACCCTCCGTCTTCCTCGAGTTATTGGAGGAAGTTGACGACAAAGGAGAAGTAGAAGAGCCCATCAAGTGGAAAGGCGTATGCTCATCCGGATGTTCCATCACTTGGAAACAGGACAGATTATCCTATTTTTGGATGAGGTTATCGTACGCTTTTGGGGACGGATCCTTCTCTAACTGATCGTAGGCCTTATCAAAAGCTTGCAGAGGATTGTCTGCTTCCTCCTGAATCCTCTCCTCTTTCTCCGTTCCGTCTGGATAGACGTGATTGATATGAAAATCTCCTTCCGTAATATGCCATCGATATTTGCGCACTTTGTTTTCGGCACAATGGAAATATTTCCTCCTTTGATGATGTCGGGCACATTTTTCCCGATACTTCCAAATGATTCCATCTGGCACATAAATTTCCGTCACGGATTTTTGATAATCCAAGGCTTTAGCAAAGAATTTAGCTTTCTGGCATCCCACCACATAAATCGTGGAGAAGCTGTGAGTGAGCGATTGGAGAATGCGTCCTAAATGGTTGTAGGGAATATGACCCTCGTTCCAACGAAGTCCGTGCCGGTTTCTCGTCAGCCAGGCATTCGTCTTTTGGTTTTTTTCACTCAGTTGGTGGAAGGGGTGAGGAGGAGCAAACGTCAACGATCCCACGGTCAAAAAATCTTTTGTCGCATAGCCCAATTCTTTTAAAACGAAGGTAAATTCACCCTTCTTGTGGTTGTAGGACTGGAAACCCTCTAGATCGAGCACGATAAAATTTTCTGAACACGCCATGGCGATGAATACGGTGATGTCTTCCACAAACAGAGGCAAAAAAAGAATCGAAAAGGTATATATGTATAACAGGGAAGATCTAGAAAGGGGAAAAAAACAATAAAACGTTTTAGAGTCGTCGTCTTGAAAGAGACATTTTTCTTTTCAAAGGGTTAAGAAGTTTCAAAGTTTCAAAGGTCTTTTTAAATGAAGTTATGATTAAACCATATTCATAGGACCAAAGGGACTTACCAGCTCAGTTCACGTCTTCTTCTGTTCTCTGAAGAAATCTCGTGGAGGACACACATTTTTATACTCGCGCGACATCTGTCGGGATCGCGACCACATCTAAATGTCAGGGTCATTCCAACCTCTTAAAAGGATCGGGATGAAAGAAACACTTTGATAAAAAATATATTTATGAAAAGATATCTGAGGGTCGTGAGAACATTTTTCTCTCCCACCCCCCGCCTATTTCAAAAAAAAAAAAAAAATAAAAAGTCTTTCTTGGATCGCGTCAAGATTACAAAACAACTCACAGGACTTGTTTATCTCGATCTTGTCAGGGTCACCGTTTCACATAAGAAGATAGATGGACCCTGAACTTTAGACATGATAAAAATTAACTCTACCCGCCTTTTGTCTGGGAATAGGGTCTCACCGTTTCTAAAAATAGACCAGATCCCATTCTTGGAATTCTATTCTTTAGCAAAGGAGGAGTGATGGTCTATTTTTACAAAGTGTGAGACAACATTCCCAGACAAAAGGGGGTAGAGTTAATTTTTATCATGTCTAAGACATGATAAAAATTAACAAAAAGTGTTTTTTTTTTTTTTTTTTTTTTTTTAAGGCTGAAAAATTTTTCTGAAAGAGATCAGAAAGATTTTTCCTCCCAATCTTTTTCGACGATGGAAAGGGAAAAACTACTGATCCGATCTCCCTACGCTTTAGGGAAAAAAACAAAAAAATACTTATGAAATATTCATGTGTTGAAATTGGCTATTCAAATAAGTGACATTTTGTTTCTCATTGAAACTGTTCAATGGCGAGTCCACTCGTCTCATTCTTTGGGGTAGGGGATGAAAGTACAGCGGTTTGTTGAAATCGATGATAGTTTCCTCTTTAGTCGGCGGAACTGTAAATCTATCCCGTCTTAACTCTTCTAATCTCTTTGAAAGTCTTTCCATTCGCTCTGCTAAGGTTTCCTCGGTACTCATGATCTCTCTTAGTTTAGGGAAGTCTTGACGTATTGGCTAGAGAACAGAGGGTTTTTTTCTCTCTATACATATATCATGTGGGAGCGTGTAATTTATAAATCCTTGTGAAATCTTTCTACGTCTTGTGTAACTTGGAAGATTCGTCTTGTGTAACTTGGAAAATTCTTCTTCTTCTCGTCAATTGGGCTGGAGTTATGGAAAGGAAATGGGATTGGAAAGAAATCAACATATTACAAAAAAAAGGAACTTTTTTTTAATTTTTTTCTCTAGGGATTTACATACCATTTCATTCATGAACATTCAAGGGTTCTCTCCAAGACCAAATTTTAGAAGAGGACTACAAAGAGTACACTTGAGGATCCTCTTTCAGGTCTAGGTGAGATAAGGATTGAGACAAATATTCTTGGGTCTCTAAAGCATCCCAACTTAGACATTTATTGTTATTAGAAAGTTCCTCCTCCTCCTCATCGTCGCACGAGTTCTCCTGGGGAGATTCTTCCGCCTCCTCTTCGTCTTCGACAGCTTTGCTCTCGAAGGGGTAACAATGTAATTTCCGGAAAACGTAACTACCCTCCATCAAATGGTATCGAAAATTTCTCACCTTGTTCTCGGCACAATGAATCATCTTTTGGAAATATTGGTGTCGCGTGCATTTCGACTTGTTCCGCCACTCGGTTTTCCCTGGGATGTAAAATTCGTAAACGGATCGCTGGCAGAGCTTGCTGAAAAATTCGGCTTTATCGTATCCATTGACGTAGATCACCTCCACATTTTCGGTCAGTATTTTCAGGATCGTAGGAAGATGCTCGTAGGAAAGACGACCCTCGGTCCATTGCAGGCCGTGTCGGTTATTTGTAGTCTGGTTGACCACAGCTTGATTGCGGGACGATAAGTCATCGTAATGGACAGGAGGGAGAAAAATCATGGATCCGCATAAGGTTAAATCGCAAGTGATGTAGCCCAGTTCTTTCAAGATGAAACATATATCTCCCGTCTTTGGATCATAACAGTGAAAGTATTCCATATCCAGAACAATGTAGGAATCTTTGAGAGGTTTGGCACTCAAAATGTCCATCTTCTTCAATTGAGGAAAAAAAGAAAACAAAATTCTCTCTCTCTCTCGCTGTGTGTCCTGAAGGAAAAAATGGATAGCGTTCTCTCGCCGTCTCCTCTTTTATAGAGAGAGAGAAGGTTGCACGTGACAGGTCGTATGAATTCTGGGAAAGGTCACATTCGTATATATATATTTGTTTTTTGAATAATATCGTGCGTATCTCAATACACATCCATCATAATAATAATAAAGGTCACCTTGGAAAGAAAAAGAAATAAAAAACATGGAACTCGTGCTCGACTTTGAAGGTTTCTACGATTCTCAAGGAGCCTTTATTGTGAAAGAATTGGCTTGCGTCACATTGGACGGTACTTCTCGAGGGGTATTTGTTTTTAAAGCCCCGTTTCCATGGAAAATGCTCACCGAGAAAGAAAAACGAACCGCTGTGTGGGCGAGTGATTATTATCACGGCTTGTCGTGGTACGAAGGAGAAATTCCGTACAGTTATTTTCCATGGGTGTTAACGATGTTGACGGAACCTTTTTCCATGATTTGGGTGCGAGGAGAAATGAAACGGCGGTTTTTAGAAAAATGGTTGCAAAGATCCATTTATTGCATTTCGGAATCGACGCAAGACATTCTCAAATACAATGGGATCGAACACATGAATTGTCCTAACCATACAAAAGGTTTTTTTCCATTGCGCTCTACAAAAAGCGGTTCCGTATCATTATTATTTAAAGACACAGAGAAGAAATTCGCAAGGTCGATCCTGCACAATTCAATCTTGACAGAACATATTAAAAAAATACATATATCATGTTACTTCTTCAACAGCACAGATGGTTCTTAGGCGAAACTTGGAATTTTGAAATAATAGATCAGGGAGAAATCATTCTTAAAAACAAATGGTAAAGTCTCGAATCGGCTGGGAGAAAAAAAATTTCTCAGAGCTGAAATAAAAATTCTCTAATGAAAAAAAAAATTTTTTGGTTAATTTTTATCATGTCTTTAGACATGATAAAAATTAATGACCCTCCCTTTTTGTCTGGGAAGGATGTCTCATCCTTTCTAAAAATAGACCATGACTCATCCTTTCGCTAATGGCAATCATTCCATGAATGAATCACGATTTGTTTTTCAAAAGAGTGAGACAACATTCCCAGACGAAAAGGGAAGAGGGTCGTTAATTTTTATCATGTCTAAGACATGATAAAAATTAACAAAAAGTTTTTTTTTTTTTTTTTTTTTTTTTTTTTTTTTTTTTTTTTTTGAGTTGGAGAATTTTTCTCAGCTCTGAAAATTTTTTTCCAGCCGACTCGAGACTTTACCATTTATGTTTACGAATAGTCTTTGGATTATTTATTTATTTTCTTTTAAAAAGAAAAATTCTGAGCTAGACCTATCTATTGGCTTAACATTCTGGTCATAGAAACAGTCTAGAATCTCATTTTTTTTCGAGGCTAATGCACGGGTTCTCCAATCAAAAGGGTTACTATAAAGGGATTGGTTTGAATGCATTTATCTGCAAATGTTGTAGGATTCTGTTGTTGAGAAGGGGGTATATTATTATTATTATTATTATTATTATGATTGTGGCAGATTCGTTTTGTACATGGAAGTGTAATCTCCTCCGAAGACCTTTTCTGGGGATTGTCGATAGATGGTTTTTCAATAGGAATCGTTTCCCTCGGATCCTCAAGATATAGAGGGGGGTCCTGTCTTGAGACATGGAGCGGTCTCTCCTCCTCCTCCTCCTCGAGAAGTCTTGAGAAAGGGAGAGGATTTTCGGTTCCATTATTCTCGAGGGGTCTTGACAAATTGAGAGGTCCCTCCTCTTCGAAAGAGAGAGAAGTTTTGGTTCCCTTATCCTCGAGGGGTTTTGACAAATCGAGAGGTCCCTCATTTTCGAGGGGTCTTGATAAATGGAGAGGTTTTTCATCTTCGAGGGGGTTTGATAAAAGAAGAGGTCCCTCCTTCTCGAGGGGTCTTGAGAAAGGGAGAGGTTTTTCATCTTCGAGGAGGTTTGACAATGGGAGAGATCTCTCCTTCTCGAGGGGTCTCTCTTCCTCAAGGGGTTTTGAGGAAGGGAGAGGTTTTTCATCCTCGACGGGTTTTGACAAACGGAGAGGAATCTGAACAGGCTTCTCCTCATCCCCATCATTATCGAGGAGGATTAGGATAGGCTTTTGGAAAGGTTTTTTTCTTTTTCTTCTGAACAGGCTCCTCTTGATGCTCGGGGAGAGGGATGGGGTAGTTGTTCCACCATTCTATTTTTTCTTGCTCAAGGATTTTTTCAAAATTCGTGGCCTCTTTAAGATGAGACGAAGGAGGAGAGTCCTCGAGAAGAATATAATAGGTATTCTTCCCAGTCTTCTCGATCGAGAGAGGTTCGTGCAAACATTTGTGCAACCATTCACTAAAATGAACGAGAATCCCTTTTGTCTTCTCAAGACGATCCATTCATTTGCGAGACGGTTAGAAAGTGGGACGTGTAAAAATATTTGGCTCGTTTCATTAACAAAATTTGTGCATCCAAAGGTGGAATGTCACGAGCCATCAACACGTTTTCGTCGGATAAAAATTCGTCCCGCATCTTTTGATAACTCCCCACGGTATGATAACCTGCACATTTTGAAAAATCGGAGGCTTTCAGGTAAACGACTCCTTGGATGATATAAAAGGAAAGATCAACATATTTATATTTGAAAGGAATACACGTAGTGAGCTGGGGATGCCTCCTCATGATCCACTTGGACAAAAATACGACTTTGGGGCCCCCCACCTTTTATTTATTGAGAGAAAGAGAGTGTGACCTTCCCTTCCCTCCTCCTCTCTCCCTGCTTCCTCTATCTCTGGACGTCCTTGGATTGGAAAGGGTGACTTTGAAAAAAAAAAAAAAAGAAGGTCATGGTTGGATAATTTTTTGTTTATTAAATTATTACTTTCACTTCCTCATTCCGACACACATTCATCTTTTAAGAAAAGAAAAAGAGGTCATAGAGATAAGATTTCTTGGAAAGAAGAGAGAGAGAAACAAAAAAAACAAATAAAACGGCCGTCATAGAGCCTCTATGTGTGTCTGTGTGTGTCTATATATATAAAAAGACGAGAGTACTGGGCGAGATCATTTCTTTTCCATTGGGAGCCATGTCGCTATTAGACGTTTTTCCAACTCAACGGATTTCGAACGGGGAGGATTTGAAGACGCTAAAGCAAATCTCCAACTTGAAAATTTTTTTGGCGTGTCATTGTGCGACATTTATTCCGCATTTACCACCTCATCAAGCGATCGTTTCTTTCAACCAAGATGTCGAATCCTCCAACCTGCTCGTTCAGAATATATACAGAAATTTATTCGAATCGCAACAAACGAAAGAGGAATCTCCCTTCTCTTGGAATCGGATGGATCGAGCTTTGAGACGGCCCATTCAAACAGACCGGCGATATACGGATCCGCGCACGAGTTTTCGGTGGAAGAATATTTTTCTCACGAAACGATATTTTACGTTTGGAGTGAGAACGACGGCTGAGGACGAAGTTCATATTGTTCAAACCACAGCCGCTCCTCTCGCCTATCACGAATCATCGTCCCCCAATCTGAAGGAAAGAAGTTTTAAAGTCAGCGACAGGATGAAATATAAGAAATATATTCTAAGACCTTTTCAAAACTATGTCTTTCCCCCGAAAACGCAATATCTCATCGTCACAACCCAGAAGAGTCTCTTTCTCGTCGATCGGTGCTCGTACTCGCTTTGGAAACAATTGAAATAGGAGATTTCTTTCCAATCGGCGATGATGTTTCAACAAAAAGAAGAAGAAAACCCTCCGCCACCTTTACCCATCCCTTCCTTAGATGATAAGAGGAGCTGGACCAAACCGTCATGGCACGAAACAAAATCGACCCGGCAACGGAATGAAATTGAAGTCATCACAATTGAAGATGAGGAGGAAGAAAAAAAATTACCTCTTAAAAAACGGTCGACTTACCGGAACCTACCTGGCGTGCAAGATCCGCTTCAGAACCCAGAAGCTTCTTCATCTTCTTCTTCCCCGACTTGTTCAAACAGGCAACCTCTTTTGGACTCCTCACAGACAGAACCTCTTCCAGTATCCTCTTCTTCTTCTTCTCCAACCTGTCCCGACATCGTAGAGGTAGAATGTCAGACGGGTCCACAAGCTTCAAAAAGTCCCGACATCGTAGAGGTAGAATGTCAGCCGGGTCCACAAGTTCCAACGGGTCCAGAAATCATGGAGGCAGAATCACAGCCGGGTTCACAAGTTCCAACGGGTCCAGAAATCGTAGAGGTAGAATTTCAGCCGGGTTCACAAGTTCCAACGGGTCCATAAATCATGGAGGTAGAATCGCAGACGGGTCCAGACATCCTAGATCCCTCCACTCATCCCAAAGAGACTCCAAGTGTTTCAAGACAGCCTTGTGAGGATCCAGCCCTTCCCGTATGGAATGATTATATGGACTTACAAAATTTGGTGCAACAGGAAGGAGAAGAAAATAATCATACGGATGGGTGGGTCAAAGACTGTTTAGATCATTTAACCTCGAATGAAATTGAACTGTTATGGAATTGCATTTCTGAAATCACATCGGAAATGGGATAAAAACCAAAACAAAAAAAAAACTTTTTTAATAACAAATTGGAGGAGGGTCATGATGTCAATTAAAAAAAAATATTATATAGAGTCCAATCTTGGTGGTTCACTTCAGTTTTCCAGCATGAGGTGATCCACGTTTTCCGAAATATGGATCCCATTCCAAGAGAGATTGTGTAGAGCCTTCACTTCAGTTCTTTTTTTTCCTACCAAGAGGAGAGGGTCCCCAAAGGGCTACCCATGTCCAAAGAGAGAACGTGTAGAGCGTTCATTTCAGTTTTTTTTCCCAAGCTTAGGGGAGGGAGGTCTCAAAATGACACCCCCCCATTTTCAAAGAGAGATGGTGTAGAGCGTTCATTTCTGTTTTTTTCCAAAGTTAGGGAGTTTTCAAATGGCTACCCATTTCAGAGAAAGAGAGAGAGAGAGAGAGGTGTAGAGCGTTCATTTCAGTTTTCCAACATTAGAAGGTTCCAAAATACCTTCTGAATTCAAAGAGAGATCGTGTAGAGCGTTCATTTCCAGTTCTCCAAGATCAGAAGAAGAGGGTCCGCTTTTCCCAAAAGGGCTTTCCGTATTCAGAGACAGCGAAATGCAGACTTCAGTTTTCTCCCTCCCCAAGAATAGAGGGTCCCAAAATGGCTTCCCATTTCAAAGAGAGAGGGAGAGGCGTTCATTTCCATTCTCCAAGATAGGGTCGTCTGCATTTTCCCAAAATGGCTTCCCAATTCAAAGAGAGAGAGAGAGAGAGAGAGAAAGGGTGTGTAGAGCGGTCATGTTCATTCTCCAAGATAGGGTCGTCAGCTTTTTCTCAAAATGGCATCTCCCCATTCAAAAAGAGCTCGTGACCAATTTTTTCCAGTTTTTTCCAAGATGGGGGGGGAGAAGAAAACCTAGGATGGAATAACACGACACACAGAGAGAAAGAGAAAAAAAACGCCATCTTGTTATTTTCTGATAGGGTACCGGTGTTCGAATACTTTTGTGACCGACTGTAGTTAATTTTTATAATGTCTAAAGACATTATAAAAATTAACAAAAAGTTTTCTTTTAAAACAACTCAGCCACTCAGAAATTTTTTCCAGAGCTCTGAGAGATCTTCCCAGTCGACTCGATAATCAAAACAAGACACACAAAATTCTTTCTAGAAGGAATTCACACTTATCTATTTAAGCCACTCGAGTTTCGACTTCAAATCAGTCTGTGGTGTGGATTCGACTTGGATACACTCTTCTCCCTCCTAGAAGGAGATTCTGTAAAGGCATGCTAACATATTTCTCAGCTTTTAGAAATTTTTTTTTCCAGCCGACTCGATCGACGAGGCATTACCCTATTTTTTAAGAATGGACTCTCTGTTATCTATTGAAGCCTTTCCCGTTTCGTTTGCGTTGAGTCCATGCTGTAGACCCAGCTGGGTACAAGTGTCCTTATTCTAGAAAGTATCCACCGGTTTTGTGTTTCATTTCATAGCTATGACGATTTGTTTGTCCTATTCATTTCAAACAACAGCATTGAGGTAGGAGAAAGTTTAGAGCATCCGTGTTTGTCTACGAGTGAACATCGGGTCTCCCACTGAACACAATGGAGACCTGTTGTTCGATCTCTCGTCTCTCAACATGAGCCTGCTTCAGACGACACATTTGAATTTTTTTTTCCAAGAATGTGTAAAATGTTTTCTCTGAGATCCTTTAGAAATAGATCTCTCAACGTGATGTATACAGACATTCCACTTCAGGACAATATTTCCCAATTTCCTCGTAGCTGTATAAGCGAATTTGAAATTTGGACTCGTAGCTCTCAAACGGAGGAAACTTAGATCTGCCGAACGAAAATCACTTGAGTGAAAAAAAATTAACCATTTTCGCTTGAGCGATTACGAGAGTTTCAGCGACCACGAGAGAGTGGTCCAAAAAATACATCCCGAGGAGAAAATCAAAACTAGCTCGTAAGAGAGAAAAGCTAACCCTACAACACATACACACACATGTTTTAAAAGGATCATGCCATTAGGAAAATAATAATAGGATTCTATTTCTTTTAATAATAGGAAATTCATGTTTAAGAGAGGATCTCATCTAAAACGTATAGTAAATATATGAATCATGTTGGATATATAGCAATAAAACTTGGCATTGAAATTTTTTTATAGATTCATGACAAACAGAAAATTATACAACGTTTTACTCGAAAGTGTTTACAAAAGAATACTTTGAACAAATACTTGAAAAAAACAGAAATGGAAAAGAGGACTTACCTTTCGTGAAAAGTATTTCTGTGTAGACGAAAGCGGGAATCAATCTCGCAAAACATTCTTATCCTAGAACGATGTCAGCACTCAGGGCGTTTTAGTATCGACTCAAAGGATAGAGTTTCCCATAAAATATTCAAAGGGTAACATTTTCAAAATTCGTAAGTCATTCCATTGGAATCTCCTTCTTTGATCAATAAATAGCTTCGAAATAGGAAAAGAAACTTCCAGCTCATCTAAGGTTCCGAAATGGTAAGATATTCTCAAAGAATTCGTCTTGAAAAAACCTCATGGGTTCCAGATTTGGGTAGAAAAAGAGACCCATCCATCCAATGAAAACACCTCCCAAGAAGAAGCAATGTTCCCATACCTCCACAGAAGCTCTTTCCAGGAGAGAGCAGCGTGTATCCATGTTGAGTGCACAGCACAGACTGATCTGAAGCTGAAACGCGAGTGCTTTAAATAGATAAGCGAGAGCTCCTACTAGAAACAATTTGTTCAGTCTTGTTTTGATTTTCGAGTCGAGGGGGAGAACTCTCACAGTTCAGAAATTAGACATAATAGAAATTAACTTAACCTCCCCTATTTTGGTTCGAATCAGGTTCCAACATGTTTCAACATGCTTCTAAAACAGATTTCCAAGAAAGAGATGACTCATTGTTTTTTAGGAATTCTATTTTTAGAAAGGATGAGTCATGATCTATTTTTAGAAAGGGTGAAACATCATCCTAAACAAATAATAATAATTTTTATAATGTCTAAAGACATTATTAAACTTAACAAAAAGTTTTTTTTTCACAACTCAACCACTCAGAAATTTTTTTCAGAGCTCTGAGAGCTCTCCCCCTCGGCTCGAAAATCAAAACAAGACAAATCCAAATTGTTTCTAGAATTAATTCCTACTTATCTATTTAAACCACTCGCGTTTCGACTTGCAATCAGTCTGTGCTGTGGATTTGACCTGGATACACACTGCTCCTCCCTGGAAAGATCCATTATGAAGGTATGCGAATATTTTTTCTCAGCTGTTAGAATTTTTTTCCCAGCCGACTCGATCGACGAGACATCCCTCTATTTTTTACGAATGGACTCTCTGTTATCTATGGAAGTCTTTCCCGTTTCACTTCCGTGCAGTTCGTGTTGTGGACTCACCTGGATATCTATTTTCTGCCCCCCTTCTGGAAATTCCCATAGCTCTTTTGGATTCTCGTAGCTTTTTTTTGCGTAGCTTTTGAAAGCAAATCTGAAAAATGTTTTTTAATGACAGCCTTCCGAGTTTCGCTTTAGCCATACCAGGGTGATTTGAGAAAACTAGAATAAGATCTATCCACACGATCTTTCTCGAGTGTTCAAAGAGAGGGGGATGGTATGGTAACAACATTAGGAACTAAAACATTTTTAATACAGTTTCACTCTATAAACAGAAAATCTGACAATATTAATGTTTAGAAGCATACTTTAAACAACTACTTGAGAAATTAAAATGGGACATGCCTTTCATGAAAATTAATTCTATCCAGACGAAAGCGGGAATAGATTTCAAAAAGCATTTTTAACCTAGAGCAATGTCAGCTCTCGGGACTGACTCAGAATTTTCTTCTGAGCTCTGACAAATTTTTCCCAGCCGACTCGATCAACGAGACATCACCCTATTTTTAAGAATAGACTTTCCATTATTTAATGAAGCATTCTGCGTTTAGCTGCATTTCAGTCCCTGCTGTGGACCCACCGGGACACATGTTTCCCTGATCTGGAAAGAATTGGTATCAAGAGATTCCTTCTATGCTTTTCCCGTTTCATTTCATATCTGTGAGAGTCTAATGAAATACAAAAGAGTAAGAAAGCAATGTTCACATACCTTCACAGACGCTCTTTCCAGGAGAGAGAAGCGTGTATCCACGTTGAGTGCACAGCACAGACTGATCTGAAGCTCAAACGCGAGTGGTTTAAATAGATAAGCGAGAGTTCCTTCTAGAAACAATTTGGATCGGTCTTGTTTTGATCATCGACTCGAGAGGGAAGAACTCTCAGAGCTCTGGAAAAAATTTCTCAGTGTCTGAGTTGTTAAAAAAAAACTTTTTGTTAATTTTTAGATTGTTTTTAGACATCATAGAAATTAACTAACCCAAATTTAACGTGAGCCATCCTTTTATTTTCTCATCCAACTAAGATGGATGAGTGAGACGATTTTGTTCTTGCTCCCTTCGTGAACCGAGACGTGGCGTAGCGACTGTTTGTGCTTTTCTCTGCGCGCAAACCTTGATCGCTTGAGCAGCCATTTTGTTTCCCAGCTCACTCAGATAGGTCGTTGTGTAACTTTTCCGACACCTGGCCGAATTTGACATGAACCATCCTTTTGTTTTCCCATCTAACTAAGATGGATTCTTGGGACCCTTTTATTTTTTCGCTCTTCGCCAACCAAGTCGGGCCGCAGCGACCGTTTGTGTTTTTCTCTGCGCGCAAACCTGGATCGCTTGAGCAGCCATGTTGTTTCCCAGCTCACCCAGATAGCTCGTGTTTTTTTCGACACGTAGCCAAGATGGACGTGAGCCATCCTTTGGTGTTCTGATCGAACCAAGATTGACACGAGCCACCATTTTGTTTCTCAACGGAAAAATAAATTTTCTGAATGGGTACCGGTGTTCGAATTCTTTTGTAACCGACTGTACCATTATTGGCGACTTTATCGCTTGCGCCGGCAAAACGGAAAAGTACCAAAGTTTCGTGTCTAGTTTATGGGAAAAAGCTCCACATACTCTTGTGCAAAAACATCAACTACGAGTCCAAACTTGAATGTAGCACTAACAGCAGTATCAGAGAAGATGATAAACGAATACCAAAAAATAACGAGACATTTACAAATTAGTCGAAAACTCCTAACGTTTTATTACAAACTTTGATGGTTTGAGAGGAAAAATAAAAAACGGGAAGCAAGAGCTATCATTGACTCAGCCTCACATGGGCCTTATGTTTTGAAGAATACCGCTTCTGAAATGCAATTTCCGATTATATGCAAAGAAAAACAGCATTCGTTATTTGGAGGGACAACCACTGAAATTATAGTGTGTGTGTGATTATGGCAAAGCCTCGAGGGCTATCTGCCCAAGGGGAGGAATGCCTTCGTGGAGGACTTCCTAAGGGAAACTGGCTCATATAACACGTTACACACGGGGAAAGCCAGAAAACGCCCATGCAGCCAGCCCGTTCGCGGGATTCGAACCTCGGACTGAACTACCAGTGTTCAGCAACTTTACCGGTCGGCCGCCTGAAATTATAGATCACGATGTTTTTACGGTGTTTTTTTTATCGAAAACAGATGGTAATTATTAATGCAATTTTAAGGCTTTTGAACAAGAGGTAATTTGTAGTAATATACTACCAGTAGGACGAGGCGACTAGGTAAATGAACTTAGGGAAAATGATATTTAACTGAATGTTCAAAGTGATGGATCGCTAGAAATATAAATTGGAGCTGATATTTGGAAAAAATTGGGGCTTTAGACTACTTCCCTCAGGTCTTGCGGCTATTGAGACCAAATTAGAATGGACGGTTATGGGCCAAAACTTTGTCTGAAATTTCAAATAATTTAACTTTTCTTGTCACTTCAATGCTCAATAAAGAGACATTGGTATCCGATTTGTGGGCTCTTGACACGCTAGGAATTTTAGACCCTTTAGAAAAGAAATATAAATTAGAACTTCAAGAAGAAACCAGGAAACATATCTTATCTACAGTTAAAAATGAAGAAGGTCGTTTTCAAGTATGCTTACCGTGGCTTGGTGAACATCCGCCCTTGCCAGAAAATTTTAATTTGGCTATTAAAAGATTAGATTCGACTGTTAAACGATTGAAAACTGATAATCTTTATGAAGAATATAGGGAAGTTCTCTGTGAGTGGGAACGAGAAGGAATAATAGAGTCTCTACCGAAAACTGAAATTGAATTAGCTTGTCATTACTTACCTCATCGTCACGTAGTCAAAGAAAACAGTAAAACAAAGATTAGACCTGTATTTTACGCTTCAGAAGAACAGAAAGGAACACTTAGACTGCCTTGAACAGAGTTTGAATCTTACTGAACTTATTCCTTCAGTTCTCCATCGATTCCGGATGAACAAAATAGGAGTTACATCCGACATATGAAAAAGCTTTTTTTTTTTTTTTTCCAAATCAGCATTAATCATAAAGATAAGGTTTTTTGAGATTCTTATGGTAGCAAGTCGATGGCCAACTTAGATATTACAGACACTTTAGAGTTGTGTTTGCATTCTGCAGTAGTTCTTTATTTACTCAGTTCTGTTATTCAATATTATTTAGATTCAATTTTGAAAGATGCTGTCGAATGAAAATTAAAATATTCAACAGAAATGGTTGAAAAGTTGAAGAACAGTTTTTTATGTCGATAACTTTATAACTAGCGTCAAAAATGATCAAGAATTACATTACTTCATACAGATGGCTACAGACATTTCAGCTAAAAGAAAATTTTAATTACGTGGCTGGGAATATACTGATAAATCAGAGTATTCCTTAAACATTGTTAATGTATTAGGAATGCAATGGAAACGTAATAGTGATACACTAAGCTTGAATATTATCAATGTTATTTTTGAATTGCCTGAAAAGGTAACTAAAAGGACAATTTTAGCAACTGCTCATACAGTATTTCATCCTCTGGGAATATTTTCGCCTATTACTTTGTTTCCTAAGCTTATGCTTCAGATACTGTGGAAATCTACATTGTCTTGGGATCAAGAAGTTGAGTCTGTAACCAAGTCAGAATTTTATAAGTGGATGAATGATTTAAATTACTTGAAAGATTTGAAAGTACCTAGGTAGTTGCACTGTGAGTTTGAAATAATATCACTTCATTTCTTTTGCGATGCAAGTAAATTGGCATTTTCAACTGCAGCTTTCATTCGCACTGAAAACGGAGATTCTGTGAAAGTTAATTTGTTGCAAGCTAAAACAAGAGTTGCTCCTACTGAGAAGAAAGAGATTTCTATTTCCCGATTAGAACTCATGGTCGCTACTATCTGTGCTCGTTTATCTTCGTCCATTTTAAAAGAGTATAAAGTACAAAACGCTTGCTTTTGGACTGATTCTTCAACTGTACTGGCCTGGATACAAAGAGATGTAGCATGGGATGTGTTTGTTCATAACAGAGTTATGGAAATAAGACAACTTACTCCAAGGGATGTCTGGAAGCACATCCCAGGAACAATGAACTCTGCCGATTTGCCCAGTAGAGGATATCCTGCCCGCTATTCACTCGCGCCCCATTGGTGGGAGAGAAAGGAATGTTCACTGCGAGTTATATTCACTGCGAGAAAACTGGCCAAGCAACGACTTCATTGTAGAAGAAGAAAAAGTAGCGAAGGAGAAGAAAAAGAAAATTGTATCATTTTTGATTTGTACAAATTCCATTGTCTAATAAATACTCTTCGGTTCTCAACTTACCACCGGAGTATTAGAATGATGGCTTGGGTTTGTCGATTCATTCACAACAGGTATGAGAAGAAAAGGAGAGATGAACTTGCCGTTCCTGAGCTTAATGAATCTTAGAAATTTCTCCTTTCCGTGATAGAAACTGAATCTTTTGCTGGAGTTAAAGATAAGCGTTTAGTATCACTAAATACATTTCTAGGCCAAGGAATCATTAGGACGAAAATAGCAGTATTTCAACGAGATGATGAGTCAGAGTTTAGAACTCCCGCCATTCTACCCAGTGACCATTCTCATATGAAAATCATAGTAATGTATAGGGTATTTCTCCCGCTTTCTTAGCGTGCCTTCTTGGTGTAGTGGTTCTGTATGCTATGCCGATATTCCAGAGGTTCGTGGTTCGATTCCCGGCGAAGGCGATTACTCATTTTTCATCTTGCCTACTTCCAAAAAATGCCTAATGTCTCTACAGTGGCGTCCGAACTAAAAGGGTGTTGGATGACGATTCTAAGCACCCAGGATTTGGCGATTGGATCCCCTAAAAAACCCAGTCGCCCTTTAAAAAGGGGAGTACATAAGGTATATCTCCCACTTTCCTAGTGTGCCTTCGGGGTGTAGTGGTTCTGCACGCTGTGTCGATGTTCCAGAAATATGTGGTTCGATTCCCGGCGAAGACGGTTGCTAATTTTTCATCTCTCCGGCTTCCAAAAAAATCCTAATGTCTCTACAGTGGCGCCCGAACTAAAAGGGTGTTGGATGATGATTCTCTTCACCCAGTATTTGGCGATTGGGTCCCCTAAAATACCCCAGTCGCCTTTTAAAAGGGGCAGTATAGTATATAGGGTATTTCTCCCGCCTTCTTAACGTGACTTCGTGGTGTAGTGGTTCTGCACGCTGGGCCGGTATTCCAGAGGTCCGCGGTTCGATTCCCGGAGAAGGCGATGCTAATTTTTGATCTTACCTGCTTAAAAAATACCTATTGTGTCTACAAATGGAAGAACTTTAAATTAAAGGATAGGTCGGAGTTTCTCACGTCTTAAATTCTGTACAAGAAAGATTCTGGTTGCTATCTGTATGAAGAACTGTTTCATCCGTCTCGAAATCTTGCGTTATTTGTAAAAGTTATTCTAGCAAAAGGGCAATCCTCGAGTCCTACCACTGCCCAGTGATCAAGATGCCTCTGTGTTGCAGATTACTGGTATTGATTTTGCAGAATTGTTGATACTTAGGGATAAAAGAAAGGCATGGATTTGCTTGTTTACATGCGCAGTGTATCGTATTTAGAAATCGTAACATCTCTGTCTACAGAAACCTTTCTTCAAGCTCTTCATTTCTTGTTTCTTGGCCAGGTAGACTCACTATAATTCATTCGGGTAACGGTACCAATTTTGTAAGTGCATCTAATGCTTTTGCCTCAGTAAATTTCAATGAAATCTCTAGAAGAGGAACTGAAGGAATTTATACCTCCCGGTACTTCTTTGTGGGGAGGTTGGTGGGAGCGTCTAATTGGATTAATGAAGAAAATGTAAAGAAAAATCCTTGGAAAAGCGTGTTTAGATTACGAAGAAATGTGCACTGTTTTGTGTAATTGTGAAGCCATACTCAGTGATAGACCGTTTACAGTTGTATCAGCTGATTCAGATCTCACTGCTATAACACCAGCCACATTCTTAAGCAAATTACAGAAATATTTATTCCCTTTGATAAAGCAAAAAATCAATTCAAATTTCTTTAGACGTAGAATGCGGCACATTTAGAATACCCGTAAGACTTTTAGGAAGAGATTCCGCCAAGAGTATTTAGGGACTCTGAAATTTCAAGAGGAAAATAGGTCAAACATTGTGATATTAAATTAAGTGACATTGTACTAGTTGGAAATGATGATAAGAAGAGAATGATTTAATCTTTAGGTAAAATCCTTGAATTATATCCAGGAGTCGATGAAATAAATCGACGTGCAAAAATTAAAACTCAGAGTGGTGAATTAATAAGAGAAGTACAGAGTCTCTAACCATTAGAACTATCATCTGCAGAGAGACTTAATCTAGATAGTGATACACGACACCAGTTCAAGACACCTGCTAAAAAGCAATCTACAGTGAAAGCACCTCAACAGAGAAACATACCTGTTTCAAATGACGGAGTCCCTCGTATAACGAGACATGGAAGAACTATGAAGAAAACTCAGAGATTAGAGTTATGTTCACAAACGTTGCAATGTTCAGTTCCTTATTTCTCATTGCAAGGTGGGAGGATGTAAGGTATAATTATTACGAGTCTAAAGCCTATTAATAATTAGCTTTTTTTGTGCGGCAACGTTTATATGTATTCCATGAATTTGTTTTGAGTTGTAGCTTTCGTTTGGATTTCAGATGTAAACATTAGTAAATTTGAATTTAAATGAAAGATTCGGAATCTTCTTTTCAGAGTTTGACATATGCCTCAGTTCCAGGCATACAGGAAATATTTGTAATTAAAGTCTACTATAGTGTTTCCTTCTTTTTTTTGGAACACGCGAAGCAGAACAAAAGGAGCAGACAAGGTCTGATTAATGGGTCGATTACAGTTAGCGCACAAGACACTTTGCCGACAGGGAATTTAGCCGATACCTATGTTTAACCGACACGGGCAGTTATTAGACAGGAACATTTAGCCGACTGCCCACTCCGCCGGCAGTGTCATTTAGTTGACAGGGAAATCTAGCCGACAGGGGCATTAGCTAATTGAGAAATTTAGCCGAGAGGATATTTAGTCGAAATTGACCTTTAGCCGACAAGACATGTAGTCGACGTGTACATTTAACCGAAAAGACATTTAGCAGACTGCACAGCCCACAGGGTCATTTAACTGACAGGGGCATTAGCTGATAGGGAAATTTACCCGATAGGATATTTTGTCGACGAGGACATTTAGCTGAAAGACATATAGCCGACATAGACATTTAACCGACAGGATATTTAACCGACAAAATATTTAGCCAACCGCACGTTTAGTTTAGCTGACAACGCGTCTACGCATGCACACACACACATACACACGCAAAAAGTGACAATGCTTTAATAAAATATGTCCATACTTATTTGACAAAAGGCTGTTTCCAGGTTGTACCTATTGTTAAAGACTGTACAATAATTAATATCGTTATTTAAATTTAACAACTATACTTCATCTATGACTTTCAACTTATGTTTCTGTTATTACTTTTCTTTTTTGCTGAATGGCAACAATTATTATTATTGATACTGAGAAACATATGTTATTATTGTTATTGAGAAAAAAATAAATAAAAGCAACGCTAATAATTTACTTGAGTGGAGACAGCCAAATGAGAATGACAATGCTAAGATAAGATATTCAACTTTTTACTAGTAATCCTGGTATAAAGACTGAATTTTCGGAAACTCATCTTGCTATTGATTTTTTTAAATTATACTTTTCCGATGAACTGTTTAAAATTTTAACCAGAGAAACTAATCGATATGCTTTTCAGATTTTAGAGTTGCGGCCAGATATAAGCGGAGAAAAGCATGAAAGCGACTGGACGCCAGTTACATCTGATAAGCTTCAGAAAGTTCTTGGATTAGTCTTACTTATGGGACATACTGAAAAAGATAGCTGTTCAGGAACGTGCACGAACTCAGTTAATACACAATAATTTAATATGTTCATTATAATGTAGATTTTTTGTAGCAACAGTGATGTTTTGTTATATATTACTTTGAACGTGATAACGCATGGAATGTTATTCTTTTTGTAATGTTTAGAATGCTAAATAAAATAGTTCGTTGTTAATTAAAAAGGTTTTCTCTGCTAAATATATTACCATTCGTCCGAAGTTATTAAATAAGTAAAGAAATTGATTAATTTCAAACAACTGGCGTCCGCTACAGGACAAAATGGCTATTTGAAGAAAACGAAACAACAGTTTGAAAACGAAACATTGATTTCGTTTTGGAATTTATCAAGTGAGTTTATGATTTATTTGATTATATCCTTTATTATTTGAATATATTGGATATATTGAATTTAAAATCATGGAAATTTTATTAAGAAAGCGTAAGCCACTAAGGCAATCGTTTACGATTACTGCCAATGCTTTAGATGCTGAAATTCTAAAGCTTGACGTGGTTAATCAACTCCAAGTATTGAGCTCACAGTTGGAAGGAAAATTCAACAGATTAGTGAAGTTCAATCACAAATTTTCGAACTTTTGTTGAAAAGTGAAAACGAAAGTGAATATTTAGCTGATTTTGACACGAATGAAACATATCGTGATAAATATATCAGTTTAAAAACAAAAGTAGAAAACAAAATGGTGAATTCCACTCCTGTAATTACACCTGGAATTTTAGAAAATTCCACGAAAAGGAACTTTAAATTACCAAAGTTGGAGCTTCAAAAATTCAATGGGGAGACCCGAAATTGGTTAGAATTTTGGGGATAGTTTAAGAAGATCGATGAAGATGTAAATATAGATGACGATGAAAAATTTCAGTACCTATTGCAGGCAACGGTCGTTGGATCCCCAGCGAGAGAGCTCATAGATAGTTATCCTCCCTCAGGCGCGAATTATAAAGAAGCTATCAAGCAGATAAAATCTCGATTTGCACGAGACGAATTACTGGTAGAAATCTATGTTCGCGAATTATTAAAGTTGGTTTTGGCTCAAGCTAGCAAAAAAGGAAATATGATTCTATCCAACTTATATAAGTTAGAGACGCAACTCAGAGTTTTGGAGACGTTGGGGGTAAAAAGTGAGATTTATGCAGCTATGCCCTTGTAGAGTCTTCACTACCTGAAGAAATTCTGAAGGCATGGGAGCGATCTCGCCAGCGTAGGAAAAGTGTTGCACACACTGAAAATTTGGAAAATTTATTGCATTTTCTCCGAATTGATGTTGAAAGTGAAGAGCGTCTTCAGTTAGCCCGTACAAGTTTTTCTGCTCCAGACAAATATGACTCGGTTCCAGCCACAGCAACTTGTATTTATGCAGGAGATTCAAAGAAGAAACAGCTTAATTTTTGTGTTTGGTGTGACAAGAAAACACATAATTCTTATGAGTGCTTTAAGCTGCGCAGCCTTTCATTGGAAGATAAGAAAAATTTATTAAAGAAGGAAAAAGCTTGTTTTAACTGCCTAAAAATTGGGCATGCTGCCGAAAAATGAAAACGTTCTGTGAAATGCCTAGTTTGCAACAAATGTCATGTAACGGTGATGTGCAGGGAACTAAAAGGTTCTAGAAGTTCAAAAAAAGAAGAAACTAAAGCAGCTAACGAAACGAGTGAGACTTTATTGTCTAACCAAAAACTGCAAACAACTCTTCTCCAAACTATTATGGTGAAGATTGTCCATAATGGAAAAAAGGAACTTGTGAGAACGCTTTTTGACAGTGGGTCACAAAGATCTTACTTACGGAAAGACATAATAAAGAGACTAGATTTAGTCCCATTAGATCAAGAGCCACAATTTGTTTGGTGGAGTTGAAACTGAATCTCAGGTCCATGGTATTTTTGATATCGAAATACAAGGAACGGAAAATAAATTCAAATACGAATTATCGGTTTTAGATAAAGAAAACATTTGTGGATACATTCCTAGATTGAAACTCAAACATATATGTTCCTCACTTCGAGAACATAAAATCAAAATCAGTGATTCTGGAAGAGATATACCAGATATCAGATTGTTAATAGGAGCCGACTATTCCGGACAGTTGATGACGAATAATATCATTCCAATTGACAAAAACCTTATTGCCATTGAAACAAAATTGGGTTGGACCCTACAAGGCCCAGTGCAAAGTCATAATACCTTGCTTGATACCGTCGGACTTTGTTATTTGGATATCACAGAACTATGGAATTTAGAGACAATTGGCATAAAAGGTCCGGAGGAAATGAAGAAATGAAACGATCAAATTTTTCCTAGAGAACATTAAAGTAATCGAGGGCAATAGGTATGAAGTCTGTTTGCCTTGGAAGGATAGTCATCGGATTCTTGAAGATAATAAAGATAAAGCGAAAAAAGACTTTTCGCCAATACACGAAGACTGCAGAAGATGGGATTTTTCGATGAATATGGTATTATTAAAGGCTGGCACGAGGAAGGTATAATTGAAATAGCTCCGAATAATAGTGATACTGGTCACTATTCATCTCATCAAGCAGTAATCAAGGATTCCGGTCTGACTACGAAAGTGCGACCTGTATTCGATGCATCATTGAAGGATGAAAATGGGACTTCCTTGAATGCTTGCCTCGAAAAGGGGCCGAATTTAACCCTTTAACTGCTTAAGACGTGTTTAAACGTTTCTGGAATTTCTTTAAAAATGCTTAAGACGTCTTTACACGAATTTCAAATCGCACGAAAAATGCTTAAGACGTGTATACACGAAGCCCGAATTTCGCGAAGATTGCTTAAGACGTGTTTAGACGACGCGATCTGGTCTTCCTTCCCCTACCTTTCTGCAGGCGGCTGTCAGTTGACACAAAGCTCTTAATAGGGTGTGAAGTCTTTTTCAAAAGAGCACTTCAGAAAAAAGTCCTTAGAGTGAAGTATCTTTGTCAGACAGCAGGTATGTATTATCTGTGTGCCGACTAAAAGTTTGCGAAAGAAGATAAATCGTTTTAAAACTGTTTGCCTTGTGGTACTTTGTACAAATGAAAGTCAAACAGGATCCGACGTTGTTATAGTACATTGCCGAATTTTAGTAGAAACAAGAAAAAATAAGAATTGTAACGGAGGACGCCTTTATGCCTATATGTTATAGAATCAAATATTTTATTTTTGTATTGAAAAATGATTACAATTTCTGATTCGTCAGGAAACAATATAAAATGTTGCAACCAGCTTTCTTGTTTGCCTTCGTATTTCAAATGCGCGTTATTATAATGTTATATTCTTCTTTTTACATTCTTAAATGTTAAAACTGTGCTTTCAGCATGCCTGAGTTTTGGACTCGTATGTGTGGCTCTATGCTCCGTAGAAATGGCGAACTGACATATAAAAATTATATGAATGTTGAAAGGAAGATATTCTACTCGAAACTTCAACTAAATGGAATAAATGAATACGCCGAAGGAATTTCTAGAAATACTCGTATTTGTTTTAAAAATTTTATTATTAAGATTTTAAATACAAAATGTTTTGAAATCTAAAGAAAAAAATATGTAATCCTTGAAACATTTTTGGAAAGAAATCTATCGATATGAAATCTCTTAAAATTAATGGAGTGTAAATTAATTAAAACAGTTAGTGTACGGAAGGGTTAGATATACTGCGCACAAAAAATTACAGTCAGAAGATCAATTATTTAAAGATATAAATTAATTACATTAAAAGAATTTAAAATAAATTAACATCTGTCCAAATGTCAATGCTAACAGCAATAGCACGAATGAAAGTTATTCTTTAAATTCCGAACTTAGTTCATCCGTCGGTACGCAATGATTGTGTCTTTGCGATTACTTTTTTTATAGATACTACAAAAGGCCACCAACGAAGTAGCGGTAAAATCGTTGAATACTAATAGTTTGAAGCGGGTTCAAATCCTGATGAATGGATTGCCTGCATACCAGTTTTAGCGAATGTTTGTTGCGCATGTTTAATGTGAATATGAGACAATTTATTTAGCTTTTCATGATGACGTGCCTTGACTACGAGTCCTCGCTCGGGTTGTGTTTGGTTTGGCTTGTTAGATTATTAAGCACGTGAAGGCGATCTGTCTAAGGGGAGGTATGCTTTCGTGACAGATTTTCTAAGGCAAACAATCTCGCACTGCAAAAAGTTAAAACCATAAAAACGCCCATGCAATCAGCTTGTTCACGGGGGTTTGAATGCAGGTCAAACTACCAGTATGTTAAGAGAAGCGATTCCAAGAATGTTTAATTATTTTATTTAGTTTGTCATAAGCTAAATAAAATAATTAAACATTCTTGAAATCTCTTCACATTACTGAAATGGCAATAACTTCGAATTATACTATGCTACCACTTTTCCTCTAATATGAAATTTTGAACTTTTCCGTTATCGGACAGCCCACCAGGGACTGAGCGGAGTCTAACGGAACAACTGGTGGTTCTGTCCGGGGTTCGAATCCCGGGAAACGAGTTGGTTGCCAGGATGATATTCTTAGTTTTCCATATGTGTAACATGTATTCAAGCCAATTTCCGTTAGGCAGTCCTCGAACGAAGGCATCCTTCACCTTAGGCAAATAACCATCGAGTACTTTGCCATAATCAAATAAACCTTTATCCATAACATGCTTCAAATATTTTTATGTTGAAAAATTCATGCATCAAAGTTGGCTCCCGTTGAATGAAATATGTTGTTTATTTTTTCTTTGTTTTTTATAACAACAATGTTCTTGTTTTCAGAATCTGAATTATCAATAAAATTCTTTTAATAATATGCGATTCTATTTTGTTTTTTTGTTTAATGAAAAATTAATTTAAGCGACAAATCTCTTACATTTAGAAAAATTTTCGATTTTCGAAACGAGTTGCTGTCAAAAGCGCATCTTCTCGTTGCTGCATATATTTATTTAAAGCAAACTGCTTGGCGCGTGTGTTTTTATATTTGAAAAGATTCAGAGAATTTTCAACATGGAAATAAAGTTATTAATTTTACTGAATTTTGTGGATTGTGTTTTGAGGTAAAAGTCAAACCATCAGATATGTGATAACCTTAAAATAAGGGTATATATAATCAGGATTTTGCGGCCAGACATTCCCAGCGAAATAAATTATAAAAAATTATCTATGTAGAATTAATGTATATTCCGTTTAGTATTTTAATTTATCAGTGTTATTACACATCAGTTTATCAGTGTAAGTTATATCGAGTTTTAGTTGTGTTCGATATAAGAATTTTATTTGGTTTATATAAATCCGATTCGTTTAATAGTATTATATTTATTAAATACTATTTATTAGGTTTTCAAATCTGTCAAACCCAATCAATGGCCTCCTGGCTAAGATATCTGATTATTGCTATTTCGACTCGTATTCGAACCCAAACAAACGAACTGGTTGAATTTTGTGATTTCCCCTATGTGTAACATGAACATGAGTACGTTTTACTTAGAAAGTCGTCCATGGAGACATTCATTGCCTTCGGCTGATAGATCTCGTTTCCTTTGCCATACTCAAAAAATCTAAAAATTTTTCAAAAACACTAACAGATGCATATAACAAAATAAAATTAAGTAAATGCATATAAGAAAATAAATTAAGTAAATGCATATAAAAAAACTGAAGTAAATGTATATAACGAAAAAAATAAATGAGGTAAAAACAAATTTTCAATAACTTTTCAATACAGCAGTTTTTAAATTGCTTGTTTTCAAATTTTATTTCATTTTTATGTATGTACTAATATACAGTGTATGTGTGCGAAAGTGTGCTTGTTCAGCATATCCATATATATTAATTAAATAAATCTGATTTGAAAATGCATGCACTAACGCGCTATTCTCGTAATTTGAAAAACACTAAAGTATTGTCTGAGAAAAATATTTATAAAGAAAATTAAATTTCGTCTCCTTACTCGGTGCTGTGTAAAAAATTTAAATAAGCTTATTAATTTTTTCTTCTTTATTAAAAACAAATTAGTTTCTTTTCATCTATATATGAAAAATAACAAAATCATGTTGTCAGAATGGAAATTCTTAAAAATATAAAACTCGTTTTCTTCGAACAAAAGTTTCTGAGAAATTTCTCTAGGTCAGCAGGTAGTAACAGGTCCACTGACTGCTTTGTTTGAAAAACCCGATGAAGTGGATGATTTTACCCCTAAAAGGTTTTCTTTAACAAAGCAGATGCAGTCCAAATGGCTTTGCTGAGAAGCGTTCGTATTTGAATAGCTTGAAGCTTGAAAGCTTGAGTTGAAAGACTTATTGTTTCCGAAGCAATCAGTCAGACAGCAATAAAATTTTTATAAATATTTCTCTCTCTCTGTGAGTTCTTGAAATCTTGGAATGGGTGAAAGTTTATTTTGTTTTACATATATAAGGAAATTTCATGTAAAGCAAAATAATTCAAGGCACATATTGTATGTTAATCATTGTACGTCCCCTAAGCTCTTCGGTTGGGTATTAAGAAAAGAAATTCCTATACTGCTTTTGTATTACTTGTATATTGAAAGATTTGAAAAAAATAGCTTCATAGGAAAAGTTTTTCTCCGATGAACGAATACAGCTGAAACATGTTTCTGTCTTCAAGTATATCCACAAAACATGAAATAGTATTGTACTCTTTTGTATTCTATTGCATTTTTTTATTACTTCGTGGTAAATTTTTTGATTCTTAAATTTCTCTCTCTCTTTTCTTATAATACACAAGTACTCTTTCAAATATGGCTGACCTATGAACCTAAATTTTTATACTATAAAATTTTATATAAAAATTAGCCGTAATCATTAGACACAGCTTTGTGTATATTATATTCTTGAATACATGCCTGCAATTAATACTAAGAATACTATTGATAAAATTCGTGATATAATTAATAATGAAAATACTGTTTAAGCTAAAAACCGATTTGAATCTTTTTTTCATTATAGGGTAACATGAGCCAAACAATTTTCGTTAGAAATATACAATTATGCTAACTTGACACATCAGATAGAAAGTATTTTATCGTCATCATCGGCTATGATAAAAGACTTTTACGCTTAAGATTTTGGATTATGATAAAGCACACAGGACCTATTTGTCTAAGGGAAAGGAAGTCGTCGAGGTAGATTTTTTTTGGGGGGAAACAAACTGTTAGTTCACAATCAATTGTACTTATGAAAAACCCCTAAACCCCCCATGCAGCCGCTAGAATTTACCGGTGCTCAGCTATCTTACCGCTTGGAGACTAGTTGGCTTTCTGAACTTACGCAATACCTATCTGAATTTGAATATTTGCATAAAAAACGAGCAAAATAAAATGACACATTGTAAATAGTACATTTTACTGAAATCAAACTTTCTTTGAAAAAGGAAAATTAATTGTAAGGAATAAGATGGATGCATTTAATTAAACGGCGCGCAATAACAGCGCTGATCATATGTTTCGTATAGGAAATCATTTTCTTCGTGTTATCGTATAACGGAAAATATCCACAGATTTTTACAGTTTTTAAGAAGTCATTGGTTATATGCTTTAAGAGAACACCTTCGTGGGCAATTTTCTAAATAAAATTGGCTTGAATTCACGTTACGCATCGAGAAAATCATAAATACCACAAGCAGCTAAGCTGTTCGGTTGCCAACAACAAAATACCAACATCCAGCAATCTTATTCACACTCAACTATAGTGAACTTAAACTAATGTTTGTATATTATTAGTAGTATTAAAATAACGAAAATATTTATTCTAATAAAAATTTTTGTTTGAATATCCTCCCTAGTAAGGTATTTCCTTTGGTTGGAGATTTGTCAACAATAAATGCTATGTTTAAACAAGACATTTATTTAGAGCATAAAAATGTATGCTGGGATCCCTAGAAAAAAAAATATCGCCGGAAAATTTATCTCCGAAAAAATATTTAATTATTCATATTCTTATTATTAATTATTAATTATTAAATGAAATGCTTATTTATACTTTACCAAATGTACAGCAACACTCTTTCTTTACAAAAATACCATATTGAATAAATTATATTGTAAGCTAATAAGCAACAACATTGCTTTGTTTAATTAAGATACAATAACAAGCCGAACAAACATTAAATTGGATGTCAAACAACAAAAATCAGCGTTATATTTTCAAATTTTCACAATCTAATTTTCATTATATCTTACCTCGTTCATTTGCGCTTTTGCAGCTGAAGATGATGGTTCGGTAATACCATCGAAACTAGTCTTGTGAAAATTTGAAAATATAACGCTGATTTTTGTTCTTTGACTTCCAAATTAATTGCTTTGTTTGTTATTAATATGTCTCATCCTTCCTATTTCAGATAAAATTTACTAGTGTTTCTTGGACAGAAAAGCAAGAATTTTTAATTTGAATCCATAAATTTATGATACACTGAAAACGGTTTCATGTTATAATTCCCTTTCTGAATATCTTGAATGTATATGAAAAAGTAAAATGCAAATTTAATATTAATATTACCACCCTTTAGAAAACCCAAATATTTCGTTTATTACTCTCTTAAAACTACGTAATAATTAAGGAAAAAAGAAATTATTTAAAATAATTATTAGTTGCCTGCAGTTGAAGAATATAGGAAAATGCAGAAGGTCCAAACTAGCGACAGTTTTAAAGAGATTCGCAGATAATCACTCGACAGGCTAAGGGTTAATAGAAATTCTTCCAAAACTTTTGATACAATTGGTATTATGTAAATCAAGAGTAGCGCCTGCCAAAGAAGTAACTGTTCCTATATTAGAGTTGCTTGGAGCACTTATAGCTACTCGGCTGTATCGTCAAGTCCCTGACGTTCTTAAATTGACAAAGTGCCAAGTGTACCTTTGGAGTGACTCGTCTGAAGTTCTCACATGGATCAAAAAAGACTCCCACTGGAGTGTTTTGGTGACAAATCATGTAGCTGAAAAAAGGAGATGCACAAATCCGGACGACTGGCATTATGTACCAAACTCAAGCAATCCAGCTGATCTTTCCTCTAGAGGGTGCGATGCCAAAATGTTGCTACAGAACATATGGTGGAAGTGGCCGGATTGGCTTAAAAAAGAGCATCAGGGCTAGAAACTGATGAACTGAGTAGAGAATATGTTGCAATTTCCTAAAATTGCAAGGTGGGAGGATGTTCAGGAACGTGCACGAACTCAGTTAATACACAATAATTTAATATGTTCATTATAATGTAGATTTTTTGTGGAAACAGTGATGTTTTGTTATATATTACTTTGAGCGTGATAACGCATGGAATGTTATTCTTTTTGTAATGTTTAGAATGTTCAATCAAATAGTTCGTTGTTAATTAAAAAGGTTTTCTCTGCTAAATATATTACCATTCGTCCGAAGTTATTAAATAAGTCAAGAAATTGATTAATTTCAAACAATAGCATTCTGGATTATAGGTGCACGGATGATTTAATTGACACCAGGTTTTCGTAAGGTAATGTCAAGAGATACCTATGTTAGACCTAAGAAACAGATTTTTAACGATTTAAAAATTTTTGCATTTTGAAAACAATAAGGAAAATACCTCATAAAATTATGAATTATGACAGACTGAGGAAAATTTTTAAAGTTTTTTACCATTTAAAAAGAGCTTATAAACAAATTTACAGCACCACAGAAGAACTCGCGATAGTCGAAATTATTGTCAGATTTAAAGGACGAATAATATTTAGACAGTATTATCTCAAAGAAACGCAAGCAATGGGGCATAAAAATATACAAGATCACTGATAAGGAAGGTTACACCCACGATATGGAAGTTTAACTTGAGAAAGGTGAATCTAAGGATCCATACTTGTAAGCGTCTTAAAATGTCGTTGAAGAAATGAGTGGAACTATCAGGGATAAAGGCTATAAATTATTTATGGACAATTCCTTTTCCTCACCAGTAATTTTCGTATATTTATCAAATGAAAATAAAATAAATTTATTTGGAACTATTCGTCCGAATAGGAAGCATTTCCCAAAAGATGTAAGCAAAGGAAAGCTGAAAAGAGGAGAAACCACTGTGCGTTTCACAAATCGGATGACAGCTCTACGCTGGAAATATAAACGTGACGTTTTCATGCGGCCAAATATGCATAATCCAATGGTTATAGCAGATGAACAGTCAAAACCCAAGATCGTAACATTATAAAAAAAAATCTGGGCTATGTTGAAATTTAAGCGATTGAATGGCCAATAGTTATACTTTTGGCAGAAGAGCTTTGAAGTGGACGAAAAAACTATTTTTTTCATCTACTTGACCTAACAGTGCTAAACGCGTACATTCTAACAAAATAAGCTATATTGGAAAAACATTACAAAGTTTTTCGGATGAATTTGATTAGGGAGCTGATTTATTATTCTAATCTTCAAGCTCATACGCTGTCTCCATCAAGTCGAGAAAATAAAAAAAAAAAAAAAAAAAAAAAAAAAAAAAATCACGCAAGTATCTATGCTCCCATTTCCCTTTTGATACAAAGAAATGACGAAGATGGGCTGTTTGTTCTACAAGAGGTTTATGTGATAACAGCTTAAGAGGCAATCACTTCTAGAGACGCGCGCGGCTACGCGGAACACTTCTAAGAAACGATATTCTAGTAGCACTGCTTTAAGCGGGAGGCTTCCGAGAAATTTTTCGTCTAGCTAGGCGCAACATATCCCGGCTTTGAGCTACATTTTGAAACTTTCCCGAAAATGTTCCGCCTAGAGACGTGTTCGTCGTACGTTCAACCAATCAGACGAAAGTTCTGCTTCTGAAGGCTCACGGGTAACTTTCAATATGGCGATGGCTCTCACTGTGAAGTCATGGATGGTGGAAATAGAGGCCGATTTAATTAATGCTGTTTTGTTGTAATATAATTGCCTGCGTCATTTTTAAAATGTTTATATATTCATTAAATAGATAATCGTGGAAATTTCAGAGTTGACAGTTCTTGCAGTTCGGATTTGTTTACACATTGTTCGTGCCAAAAGTTCGCCAAATTTGTCGTATTTCGTGCTGATCGTGTATTATCACTGTTATATAATATAATTCTATTTCTTAAATTTAAGTTGAATAATTTTTTAAAATCCGTTTGTATATGCGCAGCTTTTCTCCTAATTACTTATCTTTTAAATTGTTAATTGCATAATCAGTGACACATTTTAAATAGCATAAAAGATGCATAAAAAAAGAAAAGCATAGATTATGTAATAATGAGAATAATCATTAAATTTGTCTATTATTTTCATGTTATTAATGAAATACTTTTTGGATTATAAATACATTAGAAACTATACTTTTATTGTAAATGCTACATATTGAAACACTAAAAATTTATGTATTTATTATTATGCATGATGAAAAACATTTGTATATACATTCATTAACATAAATCTTATTCATTACATTAATACTAATAAATATATATCAACAACTTCTAAACCTATCTCTCTATCTGTATGGAAATATATGACTTATTATATATGTATATAATATGTATGTATGTATGAATACAAAAATGAACATTGTCAAAAAGTTTATTTGAAGTTACTTCTAATTCATATAACGATCATGTAACTGGCAGCAACTGTGGTCATTAGTTCTTTTCAAATTATTATGGATATGTAATAATCAGTTGAAAAATAATTGATAAGCATTTGAGTACTAAAGAGTGTACACATTTTGTTTTTGGGTTAATTCGTAATTACATCATATATATGATCTACTTAATATAAACATGACTAATAAATAATAAGAGATATAACAGCTGTACATTTATAACATTTGATTACTTAAAACAGTGCACAACTGATTATCACCTTCATGTGTGTTTACATAATGAATTATACTTCCCAATTATGTGCACGGGCCTACTAATGGCCGAAGCGTCGTTGAACACTGACAGTTCTGTCTGAGGTTAGAATGCCACGAACGGGCTGGCTACATGGACTTCTTGGTTTTCTCCATTTGTAACTGGTATACAAGCCAGTTTTAAAAAATCTTCTAGAAAAGTATCCCTTCTGTTAGGCAAATATCCCTCGAGGCTTTGCCATAATCACATAAAACAAACTCATGATGTGCACCTTCTAATTTCTAGAGTAGGTATAATTAATGTGTTTTAGGTATACTACCGAGTGTTCTATGGGACAGTAACAACCCGCACATGTTTGATTGCTCGTGTATTCATATGCTTTATTTAATCTTCATTTTGCTGAATAGTATCTGGCTGTGAGGATGTAAATATCAGCCATATAGATTTTTGTCATAGAAGATCTCGTTTTTTTTTTTTTTTTTTTTTTTTTTTTTTTTTTTTTTTTTTGTGTGTGTGTGTGTGTGTGTGTGTGTGTGTCTGTTTGTTTATACTTATGGACAGAACAGTAATTGCCATAAAGTTAGTCAAGAAAATGCTTTCACCAGGTCACAAATTTTCATTGGAATGCAGACATTAAAAAATATACATAAATAATATCCGATAAATGGACTTATCCATCACACAGCTATTACATCTCTTATTATTTATTAGTCATGTTGACAGAATTTGGTTATTACTGATGTAATTTATTGCTATAACCAGAAGTGTGTTTATCTGTTACTTGAAGTACCAGAGCGGAGATCAAAGTGATTAACTTGATAGCAATCACCTTTCTATTATCTTCCATAACTAAAGTTTAAAAGGAAAAGAGTGTGAGTGATACAAAACAACACGAAGAAGCAAACGTCACTTGAAAGGAAACGTCACTTTTGCCAATCTGAGCGATAAATGATTCTTGTTTGGCTTTCAGCCTGTTTACCAAGTGAAGATGGTAACCCGATTTCGCGGAACAGCGATTCTCAGAATTGTTCCTCCAAATGTTTTGTTCCGGCAACAAATATCTTATGTGATTACAGCGGAGATCAAATGTCATATATAAAGCATGTGACTCTGCATAAACTGTTTTGAAGCTTATCACATGTCATTTCAGAAAAACAGTTAACTCGAAAAAGTAGCAATAGTCAAGTAAATGAAAACAACCTTCCTATAATAGCAAAAACAGAACACAAAATTTCTAATATCACATCAGAAAACAAAATAAGAATTTAATAGAGCATGTCGCTATTAAAAGCCTTTTTATAAGGGTCAAAAACTAAAAAGAAAAAAGGGGGAGGGGAACTACACTCAGATGGTCATGAGGACATAACATTGGATTTTTCATGTGTAAACAACTAGGTTTAGATACCGGCAATGATCTATCTGTATCTTTTCGTAGATTTCATCATTAAAAACGTTAATGTAAGCCAGTTCTTCTGTCAGAGTCCTTCACGAAACATCCCTGTCTTCAGCAAGTAGTACTATTATACTTTATTACATTATCCATCTGAAGCGAATGAACAGGCTCCATACGCCTTTTCTCCCATGTGTAACGTCATTATAAACCGCTTTCTCTCCAAAAGTCCTCGATTAAGGCTAAGGTTACATTAATTAATTCAGAAAAGCAACTCGAGGGCTATCTCTCTATGGATAGAGATGTCATCATGGAAGACATTCTAAGGGAAACTGTCTCGCATTCAAATTATACATTAAGAAAACCATGAAATATTATGTTCGTCTGGCTTTTAAGCCGGGTCGAACTACCAGTTTTGAGTGATTTTACCGCTCTTTCACCTAGTAGATTCCTTCACGAAGGCATCCCTATTTTGAGGGAACTTATAAGGTATTTTCTCCTTCCTTTCTGCATGCCTTCGTGGTGTAATGGTTAACACATTCGGTGCGTATATCGAGAGGTTTAGGTTCGAGTATCGGCGAAGACATTGCTCATTTTTTTCACGTCCTCTGCGTTGAAAAATATCCTAATGACTCTATATTAGCGCACGAACTAAAAGGTTGTGAATGATGATTCTTTACCACCAGGATAGTCGCCCTCTAAACGCGGAAGTATATAAGGTATTTTCTCCTTCCTTCCAGCATGCCTTCGTTGTGTAATGGTTAACACAGTCGGCGCGTATTTCGAGAGGTCCAGTTTCAAGCCCCGGCGGAGGCATTGCTAATTTTTTACGTCTCCAGCATCAAAATAACCTAATGATTCTACAAATTAATCTTAGTTTCCTTTGTCAAAATCGAGTAAGCAATAAGCATTCCTTTGTTATAATAAACCAAAATGTTTCTCACCTGGCTAATAACATTCGCTGCAGACACATATATTTTTATGTTATGTTTCAAATTTCAGCGATCTTGCGCTCTGTTCAAGATTACCAGATTTAATAAAGCTCCTTTTACAAAGTAGACAAAACTACCTTTTTTAGGCCTGTTTTACACTTGGAGCTTAAATCTAATAAGATAAAAGAAAGGCCACTTTGGTTAGATTTAAGGCTTAAACCTAATCAAAGTGGCCTTTCTTGCCGCCGAGGTTATAAAACTGTTCAACAGTGTTAACTTCGTTCGAACTCTACTATTATGAGTGCAACTTTCTCTCATTTATCTTTTGTGATTTTCATTCATTGTTAAGTGAATAAAACCAGTTTTTCTTCAAATTCTATTTTAGGATGACACCTTCCAGAAAGTATTTAGGTTTATATAACTCCTAAATTAAATCAGAACATTAGTTACTTAGCAAGAAATTTCGTCCAGGTTTAATTTGCTGAAATTCTTACGTTCTTAGATAGATAACAAGAATTCAGATAAGATGATAAATAAATAAAACAAATTCTTTAAAAAAGGAATATTATTTTTTCTGTAATAAGGTATATTCCATTTCATTATAAAATCTATAAGAATCAGAATTAGATTGCGGTAAAGCGCGCGAACATTATCTGCCTTAAGGGAGGGATGTTTTTATGGAAGTCTTTTTAACAGAAAACTGCTCGTATTTACACTCATGTCCATAAATTAAGGATAATTTGGAGTCACTCGGAAATCGAACTCTAAAATAACTATATCACCTGTAAAATCACTACACACATCTGCAAGAATCATATGCAAATTTCAGGAAGTAAGCAGATGACACCGATGGCACGTCACAATGACGAGAGTGTAAGAGAGTGATATATAAGGAATACAGGCAAAGAAGTAAAATTGTTCGCAGGCGCTTTATAAGCATTTCAGTGCAATACCGAATAGTTATGATACAAAGGACGCATTTGGATGATTTTTACGTGGTAGAATTCTCGGCGTCTGGAATGTGGGCGTACCCAACTGGAAGTATCAGTCGAACTTGGAATTGCTCAGAGTGTCATCTCCAGGCTTTGGCAACGATTCCAAGATGATGGTAATGTGAGTAGACGTTACAGCACAGGTCGCCCCAGAGTTACAACGCCGAATAAGGACCGGTATTTGGCAGTTACGGCCAAAAGAAACAGGTGGAACACAGCCTAAGACCTGTCTCGTCAGCTCTCTTCAGCCACTGGTACGACAATTTCAAGGCAGACCGTGTACAGACGCTTAGGTCAGATTGGTCTATATGCTCGTAGACCTGTCAGATGCGTTCCACTTACTGCAACTCACTGTCGCCTGCGGTTAGCCTGGAGTAGAGAGCATGCATTATAGACACCGCAACTGTGGGCTTGTGTGATGTTTTCCGACGAGTCCAGGTTTAGCTTGCAGTCTGATTCTCGCCGGACTTTCATATGGAGAGCTCCAGGTACCCGTAACCACCAAGAAAACATCATTGAACGACACCGTTACAGTGGTGCTGGAGTGTTCGTTTGGGGTGGAATTATTCTGGGTTCCAGAACTGACCTGCATGTTCAAATTGGAACCATGACAAGCCAAATCTATCGGGACGTCATTCTGGAACAACATGTACGTTTGTTTCGGGGCGCCATGGGCGCACAATTTGTGTTTATGGATGACAACGCCCGTCCTCACTGTGCAAACATCGTAAGCGAATGCCTTCAGTTGGAGGATATCACCCGTATGGACTGGCCAGCATTCTCACCGGACTTGAATCCAGTAGAGCACGTGTGGGACATGCTTGGCCGACGAGTTGCAGCCCGTCAACCTCCTCCTAGATGTCTACCGGAACTTCGGAGAGCATTGCGTTTTGAGTGGTGTAATATCCCCCAAGATCAGATCGATAATTTGATACTCAGCATGCCTAGGCGTTGTACGGACTGTATTGCATCGTCTGGGAGACATACAATGTATTAACAATCATACCAACCATGTAATATTGGTTTTTTGTAAATAAGTTTTTTTTGTAATTTGCTCCAGGGAGAAAAGATCGCTAATTTCTTTAATAATATCAAACGTATAACATCTTTTTTTGCTCTTTACCTTTTGTTTAATAAATAAGCTTTACAAATAAGTCAAATTTGTTTTGCTTCTAACTCTTCCTTTGCCTGATTTTGCATTATCCTTAATTTATGGACATGAGTGTATGTTTCCGATCGAAAACTTTACATGTAACCAGCCTGTTCTCTGGGATTTTATTGGACTAATTTGGTTTGTTCATTAGATTACACTGAAGCACTCGACAACTATCTGTATAAGGGGTGGGAATGCCTTCGTCGAGGACTTGCTCAGTAAAGCTGGCTTATACCGACGTTACCGAAAAAAAAAAAAAATATGAAAATGCCCATGAAGCCAACCTGTTCGCTGTGATTCGAACTCGAGAAAACTAGCAGTGTTCAGCCACTTTAGCACTCGCCGCTGGGGGTCCCGTAAAAGTTAGATTAAGAAAAAATATTGAAATAACCGATTTAATTTTATTAATACTTTTACCACTCGGCAGTACATAAAATTGGGCATTTTAGGGTGATTGTTTATGAATAAACTATATTGTAGTTTTCTCCAATGTTTCATATTACAGTTTTACATGGAATTTTGAATGTTTTATATTACGATTTTACATGGATTAACACAATTTTGGGGTTATTTGTCATGAATTTATTTTACTCCGTTCATGATTCTGATTCTTTATTCTGTCAAAGAAACGATTTCGGACTTTAACAAAAAGACACATAAGAGGATACTTTATAAAAAAATTGTCATAAACAATTTTCTTAATTTTGCTTTGAAAATATTCCTGGGTAATAGTCTTGATCACTGAAAGAAATATAAAAAACATATTTACTACACTGTAAATGTCAACACCCTGTATGCCCTTATTCTTTTGAAAGTATGAAAAATTAATCTTTTAAAAATAAATTAGAAAATTCATTGTGTAGAACATATATTATGTCCATTTCATTTTAAAATCAAAGAAAAATTAAACTTTGGATATAACGATGGTTTTGAACGAAATCCGCCTATGAAAGGAAATTGACGTAGACATTTAAAACTGTTCTGTAAAATATTTTTGATAAATTTATATTTTCTAAAATTTTAAATCATAGATTAATATTCTCTTCAACAAATATTAAAAAGAAGCCAAAAGTGCCTTCATATACGGACAAAACTAAGATGCAAATATTTAAGAAATTGTCTCATCAGACTTTGCACTGCAGGTATAAAATGAATTGCATATATGTATATTCGGAGAAATTTTTCACTACTAACATAAACAAAATCGAATTTTATACAGAAAATTCTCTCTGCAGATATACCTCCTTTGCTCGATAGTCCAAAGTAATATTTGTTAAAGTTAAATAATCAAGCAAAATTAATGTATGTCTGTTTTTTTATATATTACAATAACAAAATTAGGAAAAAAAAAAGATTTACAGCTTTATTATTTCTATAAGTTCATCTCAAAACCTAATAGTAATGAATCATATTCTAATCATCTAATAGTAATGAATTCATTATTATTATTTCGTTAAATTATTCAGTACTATTATTTTATTAATGAAAATAGATTATAAAATATTGCATTCCAAGCTGCAGGCCTATAGAACTAGTTCATATTTGTTATATTTTGTCAAATTGAGTTCTCGTTTCCTAATTTCTAGTAAAAACAAAGGCATAAAATTCACAAATTATTACCGAGATTGATCAGAAATTGTAAATAGTATATAAACATTGTATACATTTTGCTCTTAATAAGTAAAGACAGTTTAGTTTAAATTAAATCAAAATAAATCTAAAAAAAATCGTAAATATATATACTAGACTATTGAACAGCATCCGTCAAACATGTAAATTTTATTGCATCTATGGAGGAGACAAATGACCACTCTAACTACTTTTCTCATTAGGGAACAGTAAAGGAGGGGAAAAGTCTTTTGGATCGAGCCGTCCTAAAGTTTATATTATGAGAATTTAGGCCAGGATTTAGAAGGTTAAGAAAAGAGGAGGTCATTTGACAACAGGAAGAGTAGTCATAGCTGCAAATTTACTATTTACAGCTTCAGAGTATGTGTAGAAGGCATGTACTTTTGTTCAAGGCAACATGCGACCTCAGACTGTTTTTCTGCTCAAAAGATGAACTTAGCTGGAAGCAAAATATTTTAAGAGATAAACAATGCTGCTTTGCTTGCCTGACAGTGGGATATTCAGATCGTAAGTGCAAAGTGTTTCTGAAATGTGTAGTGTGTGGTGAAAAACATGTGCCACTTATGTGTGATACTCTAGATGTCTGAAACAGGAAATCGGACAAGAGTTATGAAAAATGTGCAAGTTCTGAAATTAGCATGTCTAACACCACTTATGGCCCAAAGGTATTCCTTCAAACTATGAAAATAAAACTAGTGCCAGATAATAAGGAAGTATTTATTAGAGCAATCCTATGTTTAGGCTCTTAAAAACATATGTATTAAAAAATCTAGCGGAAGAAATAGGATTTAGTTCAGTGAGAAAAGAAACTCTTTTACACTCTTTATTTGGAGAAAATGATTCTGAAAAATGTGAACACACATGTTATAGAATCAGATTAAGGAATCCAAAAAATAATATAACTTGTAACATGGAAGCTTTAGACCAGCCCACTATATGGGGTAATATTTCACCTCTTAGTTCAGGTCCATGGATCAAAGAGCTTCAAGAAATGAAGATAGCATTGTCAGATGGGGTAAAGAGTCCCAACCTGTTCAAGTACTCTTTGGAGCTGACGTGATAGGAAACCTTATGACAGGTCAGCGTAAAATATTGACTTTTAGACTTGTAGCAAGGGAAATTTTACTTGGTTGGACTTTATCAGGAAAATTACCTGATAAAGAGATATCTTCAACCAATGCTATGCTCTTAAACCTCACTTTTAGTAAAATAAATGGATATTTCTGAAATGTGGAAATTGGGGTCTTTAGGGATACAAGATCCTTCAGAACAAATAACTAAAGAAGAACTTTATGAGGCCTCTATGAGACATTTTTTAAGGACTGTGAAAGTTGATGAAGATCAACATTTTCTTGTTAGTTCACCATGGCTTGACATTCCTTTGCCAGACAATTTTAATCTGGCACTAAAATGGTTACAAGTGACCACCCGTAAGCTTAAACTTGAGAATTTATATGAGGAGTAAGGGAAGTGTATGGGAGCAAGAAGGCATCATCGAAGAAGTTCCTAAAGAAGAAATTAAGTCATTTTGTCACCATTTGCTCCATCGACATGAAGGCGAACAGTACGACTAAGATTAGACCTGTAATGCTTCTTCTAAAGAAAAGGGAACTCCCAGTCTCAATGATTGTGTTGAAAAGGGACTGAATTTGATAGAATTAATTCCTTCCATATTAAAGAGATTTCGCTTGTACAAATTTGACATAACAGTTGATGTCGAAAACGGCCTATAGAGAAAAACTATAAAACAAATTAATAAACAATTCTGTTTTCACTAGATTTTTGTTATTAACTTTTGGCAACAAGAATGCGAAGTTTGTTTTTAACAGAAGAGATTAAGATGTCGAATGTAATTTCGATTTAGTTTTTCTGTATATCTTCACATGAATTATTTGAAATTAAAAGATTTTATCAAAAGATTTTATCTTAAGATGTAGAAATTCTTGAAATAGATATCCGAAGGTAGAAAAGAAAGAAGAAAGGTAAGTGAAACCTTTCTCCTTAATTTTAGAACTAAGAATTTTGAAAACTTGAAATTAACGCTGAGGTTTTCTAAATGGCATCCCTGGGGGGACTTGATTAATTGATTTTGAAATGAATAACTGATATTAATGAAATCGAAACTAAAAATAATTTGAAATAACTTGTGTTTATTTGATCATTGTGAAACATTGAAGCTTAACACTAGAATTTTTATTTGATTTAATTGACAGTGATAAAGTGAACTGTATTATCTATACTTTAAAATATAGACATTTACTGAATCTTTTCATATTCTGAATTAATTTGAATTGATAACACTCTTAGAAATTCGTACGTATACTTGAAAATATGGCCGAAGCACAATCATATGAGTTATTAAAAAGGAAGCTGCGAAATCTCAAATCATGACAACTTTTGAGCCTCCAATAGTTCCTCGATTAGAACAAATTTCGAATTTTGATAACCTTCGTATTAAAGTCCCCAAATACCATATTGCCCGATTCTATGGAGATGACGGCTCAAAATGACTTACCTTGTGGAATAGTTTCGAAACAGCTGTGCATAATAATGAGTCCCTAAACAAAATAGATAAATTTAATTATTTAAAGGCTCATTTGGGGATCTGCTTTGAATACTGTGGGTTTTCTTATTTCGGCAGAAGCCTATGATAAAACTGTACAATTATTAAAGGATAGATTCGCCAATACCAAAATATTGATTCAAGCACACATGAACAAGATTCTCACTATGCAGCCATTGAAAAATTCTAATGATATTAAACCTTTGAGGAAGTTTGTAGATAACTGTAATGAGCAATTAAGAAGTTTTAATTCATTAAAAGTGTCTCCCAAACATTATGGCAGTATTTTATACCATATGCTATTAAAACGTATTCCGACTGATTTAGTTTTACAATATAATAAATCACAAGAAAACAAATCTGGTTCGAACATTCAAGGTTTACTTTCGTTTCTTACGCTTGCTTTGACAGTGCGTTAATAAACGTTTTCTAATAACAGGTTATCATTCGAATTAAGCAATCGAAACCAAGACTCCAGACATAACTTTCCGCAAGAAAAGAATTTGAATAAAAAAAATTTAAAGAATGTTCCAACTGCGAATGAATTATTGACGGCTTCGATGCCAGTCGGGAGTAATATAAAGAAAAAAAAATAACTTATATATTTTGTGATTCCATGACTCATACTTCTGAATGTTGCAATGTAGTGATGAATCTTACTTTGGAAGAGAGAAAAAATATGTTATTACGGATAGGAGCCTGCTTTAACTGTTTACAAAAAGCAAAGCATTTATCGAGGAGTTGCGCATTAAGAAAACTAAATGTGAATTCTGTTCTGGATTACATCACAATTTTTTTTGCTTTGAGCAAGAGAAAAAGGAAAGAATAAATAATATGGATTCAGAGTCTACCGATCTAACTAAATCAAAGCAAGGGAGAGTTTTTTTTTTTCTAAACGTCACTTGTTTACATTGAAAATAAAAATTCAAGACAACTGGTGAGGGCGATTATAGACACTGGAAGCCAGGAAAGTTTCATTTCAAAATAAGTTGCAAAAACCATGGGTTTGAAGAGCAGAGGAAAAGAAACGATAACTCATGCGCTTTTCGGAGGTCAAAAATGACTTCAGTTCATGATAGATGTACGATTAAGTTATGCAGTTTTGATGAAAAATTAAAATTTGTTGTGGAAGTCAATGGTCAGGAGCATATTTGCTTAGGCATACTTAGAGTTAATGATCATAACATCTTACAAGAATTAAAAAGAATGAATATTTTTGTAACCGATTCTTATATGAATAAGAAGCTTTGTTTTTTCGAAAACGACGTTAATGAAATTCATATCTTATTTGGTTCTGACATTGTGAGAAAATTATCAACTGGTAATGTAAAACAACTTTCTGATGGAGTCACCGCAGTAGAAACGCATTTATGATGGACAAATTTAGTAAAATATAAATATGAATCTGACTTTGAAGCAAAAAATTCGCTGTTGGTGCACTCTTTGCTTACGAATCTTCTAAAATATCAGGTTTATGGAATTGGATTCGCTAGTCATAAAAGACCCCAGTGAAAAGCAAAAAAAAATTAAACTACAGGATCTTGCTTTGAAGCATTTTGAAAATACGGTAGCAAGAAATGAAGAAGGCAGGTACATTGTTTGCATTCCTTGGATTGAGGGCCACGCAAAACTTGGAGATTGTTTCGAACTGGCTAAAAAAAGTTTGAAGAACACTGTACTTGATTGAGATTGAGAACTGTACGAAGATTAACTGATTATGAGAATGGATTTGATGAATGGGAAGAGGAACGCATTATCGAAAAGGTCGATTTGAATGAGTCTAACAAAACTGGGAAATTTTACTAATTACCCCACCGACATGTGTTTAAAGAAAATTCTACGACTAAAATTCGACCAGTTTTTGATGGTTCTGCTCGACAGAGAAGTTTTAATTCATTCAGCGATTTTGTAGAAAAGGGCCCCAATCTCTGAAATAATAGATACAATTTTGAATGGCTTAAGATTAGGGAAAATAGGACTCATATCGGATATTCGAAAAGCCTTTTTGCAAATTTGCTGTACATGAAAATGATAAGAATTTTCTACGCTTCTTGTGGTGGTTAGGAGGAAATCCTGAGAAGTTTGTTATATACTGGCATTATCGCGTTGTTTTCGGCCTTTCGTGCAGCCCATTTTTATTAGCGGCAGTTTTAAATTATCATCTAAAGCAGTGGTGCGCAAACTAGGGGTCGCGACCCCTGTGGTGGTCGCCAGAAGTTTTTCGGGGGTCGCCAAATTTTTATGAAATGCATTTTGCCTGCATGCTGCATACCATGCAATGTACATATAAAGAGTGAAGCGCCGTCACTCACTGTTTAATTGCAATTTCATGCTGTCCGCTCTTTCTTTGACTGTAATGCGTAATTTATGTAAAGTGTGAAGACGCACGTTTTTCACTCCGGTAGATAGCGCCTTGTTCGCGGTAATTCGCCAGTTTTACTGTAAAGTGTTTCCTGAAATGTCACGAAATATCGAGTCAGAAGTCATAAAACGTATACAAAATTCACCTGTATTTGCTACACCTGGACGAGACTACCGATATTACTAAAATGTCACAACTAATTATTTACGTTAGGTTTATTTTTAATGAAGATATAACAGAAACGTTTTTATGTTGCAAAAGTTTGGAAGGAAAAACAACTGGAGAAAAAATATTCGAAGTAATAAATGAATATTTTGAAACAAAGTCCCTTACCTGGGCAAACTGTGTTTCGGTTTGTACTGATGGTGCTGCAGCATTAACAGGTTCGATTAAAGGGCTCAGAGGCTTAACTCAGAAGGTGGCGCCTCATATTGTATTTAATCACTGTATGATTCATCGGCAAGCTCTTGTTGCAAAAGAAATGGATGAAGAGTTGCACAACATATTACAAAACGCTGTTGGTTCAATTAACTACATTAAATGCAACAGCCACAACAGCCGTCTCTTTTCAATACTTTGCAATGAGATGGGTTCAACGTATGAGAGATTACTGTTACACACCGAAGTCAGATGGCTTTCACGTGGGAAAATACTGCGACGGATATTTGATTTGAGAAATGAAGTGTACATGTTTTTAATCGAAAAGAAACATAGATTGGCAAGTTATATCAATAAAGTTTGGCTAGAGAGGCTGAGCTATTTAGTTGATATTTTCGAAAAACTTAACGACTTAAATCTGAGCTTGCAGGGTGAGAATTCAACTATCATAACTTCAGCCAGTAAAATTCAAGCTTTAAAGAATAAGCTTAGTCTCTGCAAACTTAATAAAAACAACACCGACGTGTTCCCTTGCTTTAACGATTTTATCAAGAAAAATAATATAGATATATTTACATTTAAAAACATCATTTCCAATTACATTGAAAAGTTAAAGGAAAAATTTTCGAGAAGATTCGAGGATTTTCCTGAAAGCGATCTTGGTTGGATTCGTGATCCATTTTCCTTTGACATATGCAGTTCAACTCTTCAAATTAGTTATAAACAGCAATTGATAAATCTAATTAGTGATTATACTCTTCGAAATCAATTTAAGACTCAGCCTTGTCAGAAAGTTTGGCTATCCGTGGTAAAACAATATCCCGTTTTATGCAAGAATGCCATCAGTGTGTTAATACAATTTGCATCAACGTATTTATGTGAAACTGGATTTAGCAAACTAGTTTCAATATAAATACCGCTCGCGTTTAAACCCTGAAGAGGATATGCGAATTGCAATTAGCAACATACATCCAAACATCGATGAGATAATTAGAAACTTGCAGCCACATACGTCTCATTAAAGGGCAATTTACTGATTTTTGTGTTATACAAAAAATATTTTCTTAAAATTATAAATAAAATTGATATGAGTCAGATATGATGATGTTTTTTTTCGATGAAACGAAAGAAATGCGCGAAATATACATCGTATTTGTGAACATTTATCTCTAGGGGTCACCAATAATTTTCTCTCTACAAAAGGGGTCGCAGTCGAAAAAAGTTTGCGCACCACTGATCTAAAGAATGCCCCTGACCGTTTGAAATGGCAGCTGATATGCAAACTAACATTTTTCTTGCTTTTAGTATAATTAAACTCTGAACTGAAATAAATCTTTATAGGAAACTAATATTCAGTATAAAATGCTCAAAGGAAACACACGTGCATTTATGCGAAATTTTAATTTTATAACTCTTTCCTGTAATGAGATCTCTTAATCAGTGTAAAGAAATTTTTTTAAAAGTCTGAAGTTAATGGATATTTTAAAAATCTGTGATGTGAAGAGATATGTTTACACAAAGTTTTCAATAATTACACTTATTTTAAAAATTTTCTCAGATAAAATTAATGAGGAGAATGATAAATATTTAAAAAATTGAATTACAAAAATAAAATTCAGAGTACTACAGTAATTGAAATTTACATTGCTTCTTTAGTCGAAAAGAGACCTTTTATATATTTGTTATGTTTATTAGTACAATCGAAATCGAAAGAAAGTTTAACGCAAGAAACCTCTTCCTTCTAGAATTTTCTTTTCATTAAGTGTTCGAAGTAAATTTCTAGATGGAAAATTTTCAAGATAATGAGGGGAAAAGAGAGGGTTTTCGAACTCCTAATAATTATTAGGAATGATTATATTTTATGCGACCCTAAACATTATGGATTTAAAGAAATTAGTTCTCTTCCTCTTGCTTTCATCGAGATAGGATATATTTTTTCGCCTATTTCGGCAACGGGGTAGAGGGATGACGAGCGCCCAGGCCACCTTTATCTTGGCTATGTGCCTGTAGTAAGTCGTTACACATGCGAAAATGTCTGAAATTAGTAATTTAATGCGTTTAAAAGAGGTCTTAAATATTTTCCTTTATTCTTATATTATTGTTAAGAGCTCTTATTATTAAAATTAGTGATATTATCGTAAAATTAATTAAGCAATTTTACTATGCAGTATACCGTTGCAGAAAGCGAGGGTTACGTCAACAATACATTGCGTATACTGCAAAATCGCGTTCTGCAAAGTTAATTTCTGTGGAAAAAATGTGTTAGGTATAATTTCAGATTTAAAAAATATGTATAATTTTAAAAAAAACCTAATATTGCTTTTATTAGAGAGAAAAAATTACTGCTAATAAGTACGAGGTATAATTATTTTTTAAAAAAGCTGGTATTTTTGCTTGGAAGAATAGCTAACGAAACTCTAAACGTTTCGCTGTTGGGAGATGAGAGTTCTTCAATGCTTCTCATTAAGTGCCCTTTTCTTTCTTCACTGAGTCAACATCCATAGTAAAATCAGGCAAAAGTAGCACTACCATTTTTAGCATTCAATTAATGACTTGGAAGGCAAAGATGCTTTATCTTCTTCGCTGTTTCTGCTTTCTCTGTCGACTAGTTTTATACCATCATCCATTTTTTGATTTATTATTTCTCAACGAATTCTTCGATTTCTCCATCTTCCATATCTGAAACTCCTGCGATGACAATTTCTTTTGCATTTTGTACAATTTCTTTGTCTTTCCTTTCAATCGATGGGAATCTTAAAATTGTTGATAACTTCAGGTCAGAGTTGATCAGTGTTGATGAATGCATGTTGAACCGTGTATGAATAATATTCTAGCGTTAGGCAAATTAAATGGAAATCATTAAGGTAACATGCATATGCGATGAAGTTCCACAAATCCGAGCCCGCCAAGAGGTTACTGTAAATAGAGAGATTTACAGTTTCTTGAAATCTTTTATGTATGATATCATTTCTAAAGTATCTAATTCTACGGTATCCTTCTTAAATATATAAAAGTAACAATCTGAATATGCCGAAAGTGCTTCAAATGAACTCAACGAAAAATTGCTCTGACGTCTTCAGAAAAATGTGTTAGGGCACAGATTATTATGAAGCCCAAGATACTTTAATTGAGTAACGTTTATAGGCAGAAAATTTTATTACTTATATTATTATTATCACAACTGCCGAAGGGTCCAGAATTTATAGCCACAAGTGATCCTTTCAGTGTTGGATTTCCTCCTGACCGCATTTAATGCGCAGCCGGTGTCATACACAAAAATATTGACTAGAATTTGGCATCATAAGGATTTTTTTAATGATGGACAGAAATTGATGAGATATTTAATATATACTTTTATAGCGACAGTAGGTATGTTTTGAAAGCAGGAGAGATGAAAAATGAGCACTGCCTTCGCTGGGACTTGAATCGCAGACATCTCGAATACGCGCCGAACGTTCTGATCACTGCACCATGAAGGCATGAAAAGAAGGCGAGAGAAATACCTTAAATACACCCTCTTTTAAAAGGCGACTGGCGATTAAGGCACCCAGTCGCCAAATCCTGTTGGTGGAGAATCATTATCCACCACCTTTTTACTTCAGGGCGCCATTGTAGAGACATTAGAAATTTTTTTGACAGCAGGAGATTTGAAAAATGAGCAATGCCCTCACATGGATTCGAACCATGGACCTCTCGAATGCGCGCCAAACGTGCTGACCACTACACCACGAAGGCATGCGAAGAAGGCGGGAGAAATACCTTATACTTTTATTGTAAATGGTACAGTATTAGGCAGGGACTGATTATGCGTGTAACGTGTTTTAAGGAACTATGTTACGACCTTTAATTGCGTCTATCTAAAACGATTAAAACTTTTGGCGGCGTCAAGAGTATACGTAATGTTCGTACATTAAAATTACACTGCTTACCAACCAGAATGCAGTACCTTTAAAGAGGCTTTGAATTTGTATATGTGCAGATCTGATAAAGATATGCAAATTAGCAGTATTGTAGTACACATTGTAGCAGCACTCTAGTAATAAAATCAGAAACGCCAACTAGAACCACTATAAAATAGGAGAAAAGTAGGCTGTTTTTAGTACTGGAATTGCGTATTCCACTTTTTCAGGGTGTGTGTGTGTGATTATGGCAAAGCCTCGAGGGCTATCTGCCTAAGAGGAGGGATGCGTTCGTGGAGGACTTTCTAAGGAAAACTGGCTCGTATACACGTTACACATGGGGAAAACCACGAAAACGCCCATGCAGCCAGCTCGTTCGCGGGGTTCGAATCTCGGACCGAACTACCAATGTTCAGCGACTTTACCGCTCGGCCGCTGGTGGGTCCCCTTTTTCAGGGAAACTGCCGTATGTCTCGTTATGAAAATTAAGCCAAAAGAGCAATTTTCTGATTCTGAGAGAGGAAGAACTGTGATTTGCAGACATCGCGGATCAGCCTTACGAGAACAGTGTGACTGTGATGGTCGAAATCAAGCCTCTGTGATGCGAATACAGAATCTTTGGGGGAAGAACCGAACAGAACAACCGACGATACAGAATCTTTGGGTGCAGACCACCTAAAGGAAAGACTGCACCAGGTGTGTCGCATCATTAAAAGAAAGGGCACCGTTGTTGTGCCAGCACCTCCCAATACAAGACCTAACACCTTCTGTTCGGGGGTTCTAGCTGTGCGCATGGCAACGTGAGATCAAGCAGCAGCATAACGCATGAATTAAGGTCTGTCCCATAGATTCCCATAGTAAATGAATTAGAATCTATTGCATATCAATCTGTGTTAGCACATACATTCGACGTTGTCTGCAGAAAAGGAAAATCTTTTCAAGGTGCCAATTCCTGCGATTACCGTTGATTCTGTTCCATAGGCGTATGTGGCTGCAATGATGAGTTGAATACGAGGCATGAGCAAACGACCAATGGCCAGATATTTGTTTCAGATAAATCCTCATTTTCTTACAACAAATCGATGACCGTATCCAAGTCTACCCCGCGGTACCTACATCATGATCCTTGCATTAAATCGTCACACTAGTTCGACTTTAGATTCGACAGTGCATCGCCGGTTGGTTCGACGTCACATTCGTTCGACTAGTCATCATCACACCGGTTCGACTCTTGAAGGTGTGACTGGGAATGGTATTTGACTTTTTTCCCACATTCGCCTATACATCATCGGGCACTGAACAGACTTGTACATCATCAGACACTACATTTATTAAGTTATGTATCCGGTTGATCTTCCTTATCCTTAAGCCAAGCGGTAAAATTTTAATGACAATGCACGATGTCATCTGCACACAGTGTTAAATAGTTTTTTTATTGCTACCGGTTTGCATTGTTTCCTTGTTCCACCCATTCTTCTCATATGTCACCCATCGAACACGAGTGGTTGATGACTGGTGAATGAGATGCCGAGCATACATCACTACGCAATATGAGCTTAGCCAATACGTGGAAGCTGCATTTACAACATGGATATTCAAAAACAAATCCGAAGTATTAATATCCAAGATAAATTAAGACCTGGAAACTAATTTAAATATTTTAGCGCACTTAATTTAAACTGCGTAGTTTAAATTTTTTTACATATTTTATTTTAGACCTTTGCTTAGGAAAGGAAGAAAATACTGGCTGTGTACGTAGGAAAATTATTTCTACGATGAGTATAACATGAAATACTTAAAGGTATTCTGATCCATTCGACAGCATACAATAGCATGCAAATAGTTAAAATTTTTGTTTGATTTAAGATCTAAAAATAAACCGCTTCTGTAAAACCACAAAATTTTGTTACGATAAAATTCTAGAAAAATAATTTTTAACATGGAAAATACATTTTATCGATGCAATAGCGCAAAGATCGAAATTATGAGATAATTATTTTGATTCTTTAGCAGTGATAAGCGAAAAAATTCAATTTTAAATTAAAATATTCAATAATGAATTTTGAAAAAAAAAAAAAAAAAAAAAATCCGCAAGAATACGTATGTAGGAAAAGGGCAAGAAAATTTTTCGAGATAGAAGTGGATCGAAAATTAATTTCAAGTTTTGATTCAAATAAACAAGTAAACCAACCAACAAGAAACAAATGAACCTAATTAATAAGTATAAACCCGCATATTTGCCCCAGATATGAAATAATAAGGGTTTAATATCATTATACATATGAAAAAATTAAAGAAAATGGCAAATGAAAATTTCAGATTGTAATTCCTTACTTGGAAGAGGTATTTATTACCATCTATTAAATTACTATTCAAATTTCAGGGGAAAAATATGCAGTGAATACTCCCTAAGACAGCTACACACAGTTCTGGGTAGTTTCGGTCTTCTGCACAACTGCCTGCTTTACAGAGACATCGATTGTTGATTTACATAATAGATTTTTCCTATTCAGAGCTCTTAGAGTCAGTTAGAGAAAAATACTGGTGTAGATGATTCGGCTTATTAATAATATAATATTAATAAAAGTAATAAAAAATCTTAAAGCTGACTTCTTTGGTACTGAATTTTCTGAAATATTTTAAATGAATAATATTTAAATGTATGATAAATTATATAAAAAGTCATAAGTATGATAAATTAAATAAAAAGTCATAAAAGTCATATTCCACATTATTATCAAGTCATAAAAGTGTTAATGATTTCTGCTAAGCTATAACGCCTAAAGCGGTTTTACGATAAACAGATAAATTCTACAATATATAAAATCATATATTTAATAGACCAGAAATGACAAATGCTGCGAAACAAAATACTCGCTATGATACTATTTCGTCACAAATTATTGCCAGTTGGTAATTTATGCGTTAATTTAATAAAGAAAAGACTTAATTATTTAAGATGTAGTAATTTTTTCACTGCATTATTTACGAATGAGACTTGCAACAAATATTTTCTTAAAATGGGAATACTCTATTTTGCCAAGAGATGAAATTCTCTTACTGAAAGCAGTAAAAACAGACACAGGTTTTAACTAAACCAGTAAGTATTAAAACATTTAACACTATTTAAGAGGGAAAAAAAGAAAAAAAATCTTCTATATAAATCCATTTCGCTTATGATTCCAAAAGCATATTCAAAAACGACATTTTTTCCCCTCTTATAACGCATTAACAATAATTCATCCCCTCCACAATAGTTTGAAATCAGTTATACTGTAAGGAAGACTGAACTGCATATTAGATAACCATTACTGATAATGTTATATAATAGCTTGACAAGCAGGTCTATTCTTTGGCATTCTATTTTGAAAAAAAGATGAGAGGTCCTTGATTATGTATCATATTTTCATTATCGTGTAAGGAAAACCGATAAAACTGGCCTTGACAGAAATATGATTCCCACTGAGCGAGCACATTTCATCTTGTAAAAATGGCCTTCGAACAGCTTAAATTCGAGTCCTTTCTGACTACTGCCGCTGTATTAATTCTAACAGGACTTTTATTCTATATCTGGAACAAAAATCGTAGACTTCCTCCAGGTCCATGGGGATTACCATTTATTGGTTACTACCCATACATATCTAACCAGCCATACAAGGTTTTGTATAAATTAAGCAAGAAGTATGGGAATGTTATTAGTTTTCGTACTCTTGGAGGAAATCTCGTAATAGTTCTGAACGATACAAAAACTATCAAAGAAATCTTTGTTAACAGAGCGGATGAGTTTATCGGAAGACCTCATGGAAATAATTTAGTAACTTGGGTTTCTGAAGGACTTGGTAAGTTATCTTTTTACGTTTGAGCTCTTTAATTGTGCATTTTGACATTAAATTTTAACTGCGAAATTTTGTGCATAATTTACTAAAGCTGGGTTCTATCCTCTACAAAAATGTTTTACAAAATTCTATTAAAAATGCAGTGCTAAGCTTTAATTTTCTTTAAAATGTTTCCTCAGTTTTTTATAAACTGGGCCAGAGATTTTCTATCGAACACTATAAAATTTTAGATGTAGCTTGTACAGAGTTAAGCTTACAGATTTTATAGAGATGCGCGTAACTATTCTATAGAAATTTGTGAACAGATTTTATAAAAATGAATGGTTTCTAAAGGTTTCACCTGCGGAATTTTACGCAATGTGAATAGAATTCTGTTAAATAGAAATAGATATTGAATTACATAGGAAATGAATATTGAAAATATAAAATCACGTTTACAGAAAATTGAGCCCTTATTCTAAAGAAAACTGAACAAGTTTCCTTGCTTTCATTTTCTAAGAATAGATTTCTATTCTTAGAAAATAAAAGCAAATCTAAGGTCTAGATTTCTATAGAAGCTTTTGAACATTTAAAAGCATTATAAAATCAACCACATTTTCTTTAGGTGTTAAAAAGAGAGAACTAAATTTATAAATAGAACTTTTTATTTAAATTTTGGAATGATCTATGACATAGAGGGATAAAGTGAATAAAACATTCCGAACAAACGTGATTTTTTTTTCTTATAAAAAATTCAAAATATGTGTAGTCACTAGATTATGCTGAAGTAGGAAATGTGAAAAATATACAAAATGTTCAGTGCTTTCGCCGGCAGACTCGAACCTGAACTTCTCGAAATACGTGCCGATTATGCTACCGTTACAAACGAATGCATAGGGAAAGAGGTAGAAGATGTTGTATACACTGACTACCAATAAATATTTGGACACCTGTGATAGAAAAGAAAAACTAACTTTATTCAAAATAAATAGTTGGTAGAGCCTCCACAAGAGGTAATTACAGCGTGGACCCTCCGGGGCATACTTTCCAAAGTCTTTGTATGACTGCTAGTGGTATTTTCTTCCACTCGGCTTGGAGAAGACATAGAAGTTCCTTCACCGATTTTGCCCGGGTTGTGCACCCCTGAATTCGGCGATGCAACTCGTCCCAGAGGTACTCGATAGGGTTCAGGTCTGGACTTTGTGCAGGCCAGTCCATTCGATGAACTCCATTGGCACCATACCAAGCCTTGATTAATGTCGAAACATGACAACTGGCATTGTCGTCCTGAAAGTAACAGAGGTCCAACCCGTAAAACTGCCACAACGTAGGAAGCCCATTGTCATCCAAAATAGTGCAGTAGGCATCGGAGTTGAGCTTACCATGAATGGGGACCAAGGGTCCCAGCCCATACCAGAAGAAACACCCCCAGACCATAAATCCACCTCCGCCGAACTTGACTGTTGGCGCAATGCATGCTGCCAGGAGACGTTCTCCAGGTAGACGCCAGACCCAGACCCTGCCATCCGAACGATAAAGGGTGAACCTTGATTCGTCACTCCAAAGAACCCGTTTCCACTGATCTACGGTCCAATTTCGATGTGCTTTGCACCACATTAACCGAGCAGCGCGGATGGACTTTGTGATCAAAGGCTTATGGGCAGCAGCACGACCATGAAAACCAAGCAGATGTGCTTCCTTACGGATGGTATTCATTGAAACAATACTCCCGGATGCCTGTTGAAACTCCTCGCGGATGAGGGCCATCGGTTGGGTGCGGTTCTTCCGAATTTCTCTGGACAGCACTCGTGGGCTCTATCTCCCAGTTTCGTTAGTCTGCCGACTCGGGGAACATTCCGACAATAACCGCTCACCGTACACTTCTTAATCACATAGGCCACTGTCGATTTTGGGTACTTCAGATCGCTAGTTATGTCCCTTAGGATCGGCCAAATTTGTGATACCCGATAATTATACCTTTCTCGAAATCAGAGAGCTCCGAACTGCGAGGCATCTTGCATGCGACTAAAGCCAATGCTGTTTCCTAAACGATATATACCGGCGGAGCCCGTGACGTACCTTAGGACCGCAGATTTCGTCATTTGCATAGGTGTCCAAATACTTATTGGTAGTCAGTGTATATTCCATCTTTTAAAGAGCGACTGGGGATTAGGGGATCCAATCGCCAAATCCAGGTGTGACGAATTATCGTCCACCGCCTTTTAGTCAGGGCGCCCCTGTAGAGTCATTAAGTTATTATAAAGCAGATGTGAAAAATGTGCAATGCCCTCGCCGGGACTCAAGCCTGGACCTATAGAATACGTACTGAGTGTCCTACCGTTACACCACGAAGGCAAAGAGGGAGAAAATAGATTATAAATCATTTAAATAAATATAAATACAGTTTAAATAATATTTAAATATTAATTAAAATTAAGAAGCTATTTATGCTGTGGTGGATATATAATAATAAAAATGGTTAAACTCTGGAATTAAAAATTTTATAATTAACAGCATAAACGTAATCTTTTTAATGTTATGATTTAAATTGCCATTACTCTTTTCAAAGAATTATTTTTTTGCATTACATAAGCTAGCGGTCTCAAACTGGCGACCCTCGAAGTTATTTTATGTGGCCCGTAAATACATTTCACGGAAATTACTTAGCATTATTATGACAATAATTTGAAGAAAAAGTTTAAGATTTTAATGATTTGGAATCTAATTTTACATTATTTTCACCAGATCGAACATGAGTAACGCTTCGGAAAATCTAGAAATGGAGCTAATTAATTTGAATCGTGATATAAATCTTTTCAAAGATATGAAGCTAAACATTTGATTATCTTTTATTAGTACTTATCAGAAGATAAATATTTTCATTTAATAAAATCTATAATAAAAAAACCGCTTTACTTGAGAGTACATTTATAGGTGAGCAGTTTTTTTTACCGTTGTTCAAAATTAATAAGTTGAGTGCGAATTAATAGCCCGAGTGCAAAACAAACCAGACTGCCGTTTTTGAGTATCTACAATTTATGATGAAGATACTTTATAGCACGTTTCCTCCAAGATTACAAACTTTATGAAAATCGAAATACCATGAAGTATTGCAGCTGAAATGTGTCATAAGAAACGGAGAAATTTATAATTATTTTCATACAAATATGTATTTTCTCTGTATGTATCATAGAAAAATCTAATAAATAAAAGAAAGAAAGCAGGTTGTCATTTGTATAAAGTTTGGTCCCTCATGGAAAGTTTTCGTATATTTCTTTTTAGTTTAAGTAAAAAATAAGTTGTTCAGTAGTTACTTCAATGTATTTAAATTACTTGAATAAATGTTAATACGAAAATTTTAATATTTAGCTGTCAATACTTTGATCAACGGAAATTTTTTACAGATATCAGCGTTTAGATTCCATGTGGAAAATATGTATAAATTTGAAATTTTTTGTTCCATTTTTATATGCACGTTTTGACAAACATGTGGTAAAAAATTTTTAATTTGGAGTTAACGACAATAACCAAAAAATAGCTAAAAAAAAAAAATTTTTTTTAAATCTCAAAGCTTTCAGATTTTACATCACGCTCAAAGGGGCGTTTTATTTAGGTTTTGTGTGTTACCTTTATTTATTAAATTTCATGTTCTTCGCACTTAAACCATAAAATTCAGTTCAACAGCAATATCGAAAAATAATTTTAAAATTAGCATATCTTTAGAATTTCCGATACACACTCTAGCACAGAGATAATTTTTTTTTTTTTTTTTTTTTTTTTTTTTTTTTTTTTTTTTTGTACAGTGTTGCCATTGCTCGCTTTGGAATCGTTGAGTTTGTTAATCAAAAATTCGTTAAAAGTTTACAAAATACGAAATATATAATAAAACAAATTCCAAATTCCAAATCTGGGATTTCAAATGCCCATATTCGGGTGGAAACGTACGTTATTCAAAATTTGATAGCTCTCGGTACCGTTGTTTTATCACAATGCGAGAAGCATACATACATTTATGCATATTTTTCATTATTTAATTTCTTTAAATATAATACAGGACTCTAATATTTAGTGGCAACAATTTGAAAAGTGAAACAACACTTATCTTGATTCGACGCAAAATGTCCAAACGAAATTAATAGTTCTTCTGGGCAAATTGGCCCTTTGGACTAAAAAGAAAAATATTCTCTTCCCTTCTTTTCTTTTTCTTTCATTTTTCTGTCTTTTTTTCATGTATTTGGGTCCGAGTGCAATTTCACTGATATATGCAATGCTGTATAAAAATTTGCGCAGCAGTTACACACATTTAGGAGCTAAATATGTTAAGCTAGAGGAAAAAAGGCAAAAATTTCCATTGAAAAATGATTCAACAATTAAGCATAAAATGTGCATATTTTTTCTCTTTTACAACCGATGAAATATACCGGAAATTTGCTTGATTGAAGTTTCGAAACTTTTGATATTTCTATAGAATATCACTCTATAAAAGTTTTATAAAACTTCTGCATGATTTTGCAATGTAATATTTCTATAGTTGCATTTAGTTTCTATAGGATTTTATACAGATGCAGTTCTGAAACGGACTGATTACCTATAAAGTTTTACAGGAATTTCTATAGAGTTCTATCATCCTTTAAAATTTCTGTAAAGGACATGCCCATACATAAAAGTGTATTTTTTTTGTGAATACATTTTATGTATGGAAACAAATGCAGTAGTACATATTTATTTTCGAACTTTCGTGTTTTCAAGTTTAATTTACAAATAACACTTACTAACTGCTAGAAAAATAACTTAATTTTTTTCACGCATACTATTTATCCCCTTTTCTAAAATCTGCTTATTTTGGTAAAAGCTATTCAAAGTAATTTTAGTGGAAAATACATTTTATTAAAAAAGTTTTGAAAATGAACTCACATAAGTATTCGTTACTTTAGACAACAGTTTATATTTGACAAAACACGAAAATAACGGGACATTTCATATTTTATTAGACATTCATTATCTAATATTACACTTTTCATGCACTTTGGCATAGATTCAACTAACAGTTTTTTTAGTAAGAATGTTCTATTTTGTAGTATCCCTCCATAAGAATTGCTTTTAGAAGAGGCTTCCGAAGAAATATCATGTTTTCTTACTCTTCCTTCAACTCACTCCATAATATGTTTACCAGGAGTTCATTCCGGAAAAAAAATGGAGGAATTTTGACAGTTTCAGGACAATTATATAATCATCACAAACAAACATTTAGGGTTATATGTTTAGGATCGTTATATCCTGATGAAACTTGAATGCGTTTTGCACTCGAAGTTTTGTTGCACATGGTTTCATGTTTCCATTAAGAATATTTTTATATTTACACTCAATATACATAATGCTATTAGCGACAAGGCCTAAGCGTAACTCGTATAAATCTACTGGACTATATGGTTTTCGATGTCAGATTGGACTTGACTTTAAATGTGAGGAAAAACGACCTATGCCTCTTCGTGCCAATGCTTTGGAAACCCTTAATTCTCTCTATCATCCTGGTGAGTGACTTCATATTTACAGTGATGTTTCCTTATGGAATTTCACCGAGGGCGCTTGTGCTGGCAGCTTCTGTGATCTGTTTTTCTTTTACCTACATGCCGGCTCTCATAGTCGGTGAAGTCGAGGCCACCCATTTAGCCCTTCAACAGCTTTCTAGCCGCTTAAAATACTTGTAAAAAATGATTTTAATGAGTACAGCTAGTGAAATTTCATTAAAATGTTGAATATTTCTAATTACACGTCTCATGAATGTAATATATGTTCATTTAAATCAATCACATTAAAAAACAGAAATATTATTTTTAAAACTGTGTCTATTTCTCTGAAATCGCTTAGTTACTTACTCAATAATATTTCAGATTAAATTCGAAAGTGTCTTAGTCCTTTACTTGAATGGCAACACGTTGGCACTTGGAAGATAAAAGTATTCTTTTTCCTGCCGCGGCAACACATTGATTTCATAAAGCCGAGTTTTTCAATTAAATTAACAGATAAATATCATACATTTCTCCGAATCGCAACAGTCTTGCGCACTGGAAATAAAAATGCTTTATTTCGAACAGTGTTGCCACTGTTCTCTTTCAAATCGTTGAATTAGTCGATCAAAAATTCATTAAAGTTCTACAATGATAAATAATAACAATAGGAATTCGACGCCGCTTATAGTAAACCTACGCAAAATCCCACCCGGAGATGAATACCACATATTAGGCTAAAATTAAATTTAAATATTTAAAATGATACCAGTCCGTACATTTACACGTTTTCATTTGGCATAAATACGCTTGAAAAATATATTAATAATTATATATTTGATCTAATAATCTATAACACTGATAAAATGTAACTAACTTAGTATTCACTAACTTATGATTAGTTAGCAGTTTAGTTAGTTAATTTATTTTTACGAAGGATATAAGAGGGATTCAAACTAACCTCTCGCTTACCTCTCTGTTGTACTATCTCTTCGATAAGTTAGTTAATTTTAGTTCAGTTATAATGTATTTCTCTCATCTTCTTAGCATATCTTCGTAATTTAATAGTCAGCACCCTCGACGCATATTCGAGAAGTCCGTGGTTCGAGTCCCGGCGAGGGCATTGCTCATTTTTCATCTCTCCTGCTTTCAAAAAATACATAATGTCTCTATAGTGGCGCCCGAATTGAAAAAGGTGGTGAATGATGATTCCCCACCACCAAGACTGGGATTGGCGACTGGGACCCCTAATCCCTAATGGCCCTTTAAAAGGGGAAGTATATAAGGTATTTCTGCCGCCTTCTTAGCATGCCTTCGTGGTGTAGTGGTAAGCATGCCCGACGCGTATTCGAGAGGTCCGTGTTTCGAGTTCCGGGGAAGCCATTGCTCATTTTTCATCTCTCCTATTTAAAAATAATAGCTAATGTCTCTATACAGTTATTAACAACTAGCTAGTTAAGTTATTAAGAACTTAATACTTAGTAAACTACTAGTTAAATAAGTAGTTAACTTGGTTACTAATTAGTTTACATACATTATATACATCACCTAGTTACAACGCATCATTATCAAGAACGCAGCGGCTGGTCGGGATTTACAGAAAAAACACTTAAAAAAATATACATATATATCGCTATACCCCGATAAAGTTGCCTATCAGCTAGCTAAGTAAAATAGAAAAATAGTTTTTATATAAAATTATGTCTTCCGTCCGCGGATCGTACTCAAAATTTTGAAAAATGATTTTGAAAGTTTGAAAAATTTTGATGTTTTTTGTCAGTCTTTTATAGTTACTAAACTCATTACTGTCGAAACGCTGTAGATCCTAATGTGAATTTTGGTATATGAGGAACATGAAAAAATTTTAAAACCCTGTGATTTCAAATTATTTATTGTTTGTGAAAGAAGCTCGAAAAATAGAATTTTTTGTAAAATAGCAGTACTTTGTAATTTTTGCTACCAACCATTTTAAACGATGACTATAGCTATCAAATATTATATATATATATTATGCAATGGTAAATATTGTGTAACTCTGCCTATGATAACTGATTCAGATAATTCTCACATCGTTGACAAAGGGAAAAAAAAAGAAATATCGATTAATAAGAAGAAAAACAAGTAATAACAAAAATAATTTGCATAATCAATCAGAGAATCACTACGTGGTCTGTACTTTGATGGAAGGCCACATGATGGTAATTAAAAAAATAATTCAAAGCTTCTTTGAAGAAGTGAAGAAGAGGGTTATTATTCTTTCATATAAGAACCAGGATCAGAATAAATCGGCAATGTTTTTCCCTCTGCAGGACTTGTTAAACAAATAGCTTCTACCATAATTTCCCATTTGACTATACATTAGATTGCCCTGGAAGAACTAGATGTGATATGGGGCGATGGAACTGAAATTAGTTCTTACTAGTAATTTACAAAACCATCGTTGCCACTTCCGAATATTCAAATCATCCTTATAAAATTTCTATACATTTTTTTTTTTTTTTTTTTTTTTTTTTTTTAGTCCAAAGGGATTTGAATCCCGAAGGACTATTAGTTTCGTTTTGGCATTTTGCGTCGGACTCATAAATGTCGGTTCACTTTTCAAACTGTTGCCACAAAATGTTAGACTCCTGCATTATATTTGAAGAAATTAAATAATGAAAAATCTGCATAAATGTATGTATATTTCTCGTATTGTGATAAAACAACGGTACATAGAGTCATCGAATTTTGAATAACGTAATCCTCCAACGAATATGAGCATGTGGAAGACCAAATTTGAAATTTGAAATTTGTTTTATGATCGATTTCCTATTTTTTAAAACTTTGACGAATTTTTGATTAACAAAGTCAAGGATTTCAAAGCGAGCAATGGCAACGTTGTGCAGAAAAAACATTTTTATCTCCAGCGCGTGAGTCTCTGTATCGGAAATTCTAAAGATATGCTCGTTTTAAAACTATTTTGCGACATTGCTGTTGCACTGGATCTTATGGTTTAAGTGCGAGGAACATGATATTTAATAAAGAAAGGTAACACACAAAATGTTTAAAAACGCCCCTTTGGACGTAATTTAAAATCTAAAACATTTCAATTTTTTTTTTTTTTTTTTTTTTTTTTTTTTTTTTTTTTTTTTGCAGCATTTATTACATTATTATCTTTTTCATTCTCGTAAAACTTTATGTGCTGTTCTGTGATCGCCTTTACAGAAAAAGCTAGTCTGCTTGTTTACAAGCTAGAATTTATATCAATGGAGCTGTTTTTGAGTAATGGTACCAGTAAAAATCGTTCTAAATGCCTTAGAATGTGCTTTAAAAAGTCCTGTATGATACTTACGAACTCACCTGATATACATTCGTGTGATACAAATTGAGGGACATTATATCAAGTTTCTAAAAAATTAATGGACAAATTTTAATGAAATTTATTATGAGTATGTACATTTATAACACAGAAAGAGATACACCATTCAAAAGCCATTTTATGTACGCATAATTATCAGTAAAGCTCAGAGTGTAGAGAAACCTATGTTGAGATATCGGACTGAAAATGAGTCTAATAATGGTATGGTCCCCTCTTAAATAGAGAAAAGTCACGCTCTTGGAGGGAGATGAAATTGCCTTTCCAAGAGCGTTCCAGAAATGTTGTTTGGGGTTAGGATCAGGAGATCTGGATTACCAATCCATATGCGACGAATATCAACGCTTTCCAAGCAATTGTTGACCAGCTGAGCCCTATGTGGACGAGCCTTCCTGTATAAATTGACAGGAACTCAAAACCAATTGCGCGCCTTAGAAGTCGAACATAGGGCATTGATTATCTCTCTATATGTCATAGAACTGAGGGAGTCCTTATTAAACATATGCAGGGTGCGCGGCCGTCCAACATAATGCTTACCCAAACTGTTACATCTCCATCACCGTAATGAAACAGTTGAGTTTAGAAAGCACCGTAATGAGCTGAGAAAGCACAATTTGGAACTGTAGTCATATATGAAATCCAAACTATGTTGCAAGATCTCAGAAAGACTGATGGGAAAAACCTGCAGAACTTCTGACACATTTGGCTTATGTCGCGCACAGTATTATATCTGAAGTGTTGTTCAGCAAAAAGTTCGAGAAGAATGATCCGAAGTGGTTGGCTATACGTCAGGGTACTCACTGCATGGTTGAAGTTTTCACAGAAAACAAGTTTTTTTGTGTAGGATGAGCTTTTGAATAAGTGCATTTTTCTCGATTTTACGTAGTTTTTATCTAAGGTCAGATGATTCTGAATAATTTTCCCTGATGAGGCGCATGATGAGAATTGTGTGGTATGGTGTTCCCTGATGAGGATTGTTTGGTATGGTGTTCCACGCTCTCTTCAGATACATGTACTTCGAAAATCAGTGTCCAAGCTGAATCTCAACTCCCATGTCAAAAGCATGGTGCTCTACTGAAGTCTGGTTCAAGGCGTATATTGCCTGCAGCATGCTAAATGCGCTGTCTTGTGTTTTGCAGTAAGCGGGACATAAACAGAGGGTCTTCTGGCATACAGCTCTGTTTTTTGAAGCCTTTGGGCAAAAACTCGTGAAACTCGGGTTCCAATGGCAGCATACTGCCACTAACGTGACAGCTGTGGAACTGTAGCAGTCCTGCATCACCACTGTGAAAATTCTAAACAACGATTCTCATTCGTCGTTGTGGATCTTGTTCGACTTTGTGTGGACTTGCCCATGTATTCTCAGTATGGATCCAGTGTCTTGAAACTGTTTCCACAAACTGCCGACGTCACTGGGTGTTATACTGAGCTCTGTATCCACCTACGTTTTTGATCGGCTTGCCTCAAATCTACCGATATTTCTTCATCTTATTTCGTCTCCGTGTGTTTCGTGGCTATTCATTTTGCCTGATCTCTGAGAAAACGTACGCAACTCTTGCGAGAAACACGGCGAATGTCGTGGAAGAGTATGGGCACACAAATCGCCGGCTCCAACTTCAGCTTCTGTTGATATGTCGCGATTTGTCGTGCAAGTATTGCACGACGTGTTCCGGCTGTCTTGAGAGGGTGAGGTAAACTAATACGTGAGCTGAGTGCAAGATGAACAGTTGTGTATATGGAAAGGAAAATGACCATGGTTACGTGAGCAAGTGACAAATCATCGGAAACCCCTCGTGCTCTTATATACCCTCCACAATCACAGCTCCGCAGACACGCGCGTGTACGCTTACGTATTCGATTGTGAATATTTAAGTTACCCTTCCTAATTCAGCGGTAAAAGTTTGGTTCAATAATTTAGGTAAAATACATATAATTTGCAAATTCTCTTAATTTTGAACATAAGAGCTCTTTAGTGTCTCTTAACTTACGCCTTTGGAAAGAATTTTGTTCCTTATGACTATTTTTTAATACTTTAAGGAATTGCACAAGAAGAAGGAGCACCTTGGAAGGAGCAGCGGCGTTTCTTCTTACACAATCTGAAGAATTTTGGAGTTGAGAAAGCACAAATTGAAACTCTAGTCATAGATGAAATCCAAAGCATGCTGCAAGATCTCAGAAAGACTGAAGGAAAACCTATAGAACTTCTGCCACATTTGGCTTATCTCGCGCACAGTGTTATATCTGAAGTGTTATTCAGCAAAAAGTTCGAGAAGAATGATCCGAAGTGGTTGGCTATACGCCAGGGTACTCACGCCATGGCGGAAGTTTTCGCAGGAAACAAGTTTCTTCTTGTAGGATGGGCTTTTGAGTAAGTCCATTTTTCTCGATTTTACGTCGTATTTATCTATGGTCAGATGATTCTGAAGATTTTTGCTTATTATGTAAATGATTATAAAAAAATAATAAATGCGGAATCTGTGCCTTTAAAATCCAGATGAAATTTTGGAGGGGAAGTGAGAATATGTAAACTTGCTCATGTATTTGCACTTTGAGCTTGAGTGTTAATAAAAGTACCTTCTGCTAAATAACTAAAGGAAATTCTGATATATCCGAAGTAATCTAAATTAATATTGTAGAAAGGGTACTTATCTCAGTAACTGGACTGCAATTTCTGGTGATGATAATTTGCCGAAAAATGTCTGTCTTGCTATTAAAATCATACATATTCATAGCTGACTTCTCTTTAAACATGAACTAAATTTTTTTCTGGGGCATTGTTATTATTCATTTTGTTCGTTTAGTAGCCTCTTTTTTCATAAGTCATTAGAAGCTATTATGCGTTCACAGGTATACCAAGCAATGAAATGGAATCCGCCAACTATTTTTAGTATTACGGTGTATTGCCAAACAATCCAATTGCGAATCAATAAAACTATTTATCATTAAATAAAGAATCCCGAAAAGTAATAATACATGCAAATCGTAAGAGTATTCTCAACACATCTAGACAACAACATATTTACGGTAGTAGTATAATGTTATAATCCATTTAGCTTTGAGGCAGACATTGGACTTGATTAAATTTTGGGCCAGTAGAGGTCTAGTGAATAACATCAGTGAATGCTGATAACTCTACCAGGAATTGAATCCATAGAAAACAGGTTAGTTCTTGGACGCTTTCGTAGTTTCTTTTCATGTGTAACGGTTTAATTGATTACACTAAGCACGCGAGGGCCATTTGCTTAAGAGAAAGGATGTCCATCTCGGAAGCTTGGTGATGTTACAGCACTCATTAAAGTTCACCGTAATAATGATAAATGTGGCCGACATGCAGGTTGCATATTAGAAGATTGGAACTTTGGAAAGCAAAACTAGCTTAATATTTATAACATCACTTTATGGTTTTTTACGAATAATTTCTCAACACTTGTCTTCTGGATTGATATAACATTATGGGTGCTGCAAGAGCCCGGCAATTTTATGTAAGCATATCTCATCGTTAAACAATTAATGAAAGTAGCAAAGCGATGAAATACATGCTTGCAAAGAGAGAGCGGGAGATTTAACAACCGGGATATTAATAAATTCTGCTCCGTTGTTTCAGTTTTAAATGGTGATTGGACAAGAGCTCTAAACCAGGGTTGATCATTGCAGATAAAATAATGTCGTAAGTGACACAGTACAGATATTTTGAAGGAGACTTAACCAAGTCAAATCAGGAATTAAAAGGGATATTGCTAAATTAAGTTAGTATTAATAAGTTAACAATTTCTTATATTGTAGAGTCATTAGGATTTTTTTTGAAGCAGGAGAGATGAAAAATTAGCAGTGCCCTCGCCTGGACCCGATCCTCGGACCTTTCGAATACGCGCCGAGTGTGCTGATTAATACATCACAAAGGGATGCTAAGAAGGCGGAAGAAATACCTTGTAATATAAATTCATATATATATATATATATACATAAATTAATATATTAATTTATATATATATATATATATACATAAATTAATATATGAATTTATATATATATATATATATATATATATATATAAATTCATATATTAATTTATGTAATCTATAAATATCTTGATGATTTGACGATATTTGTAATAGATTTAGGCAATTGTTTTTACTACGCGTTTAGAATGATGACTCGTCGTTTTAATTTGGTAAGAACTGGCGGCTTCGTAAATGTATAAGGGACTAGAAAATTTAACGGACATGGCCGAAGAAAAGACATAATTTATTGCTGGACGTTCTTGATATACTTATTTTCAATCATACATGATTATGGGTATCACACCCCTAATGGGTATGGATCGCACAATGTTGTACAGGTTATCAATCTTTAGGCAATGGATGAGGCAGAGAAGCTAGCGACACGTGCTGGCAAGAGTGAAGGAAAAGCGGAAAAGGGAAGAAAGCATTCAGCAAAGCGCGAGGTATATAGTCAAAAGTTTCTTTGATCTGATTGAATAAGAGCTGTCCACGTTGCCGGAGTACACAAGAAAGCATGACACGGATTAATTTCGAAAAGGTGCAGTCCAATAAAAAATTATTATAAATAATTTCTACTTTTGAAACAGAAAGGGAAGACAACAGATTAAAATGAAGAATTAAGGAGCTATTCCTAATTTAAATTAAAATTTTTATTTACATATGTATAAATATACGTATGAAGCTGACTTAGAGGTAATAATGTAGAGATTTTGTTTGAGTAGATATCTAAATTTGCGTTTTATAGATGCTGATGCGTAATGACCAGCAACTTGGCATCCGAGGCAGATTAAATGTAAAATTGTAACGCCACCGCCTTAGAGCAATAATTCCAAACCATAGGTAAATAAAAATTTCTTCCTAAGAAATCTAGAGTCTTAGGAAGTCTTGAGTATCATTACGTTCCAAGCTGTATGCTGTATTGTGTTTATGGTATGTTTGCTATGCTGTTGAACTAATCCCCTTGCTGCAGGAAAGCCTACACCAAGTCCAATGGACCTTGCCGCACAAGTAAAATCACTGCTATCATTTTTTCTGCTCAGCCGACGGCTGTCTCAGGAAGACGCCTATATACAATCCAGTAGGTGAGCGGGAGAGCCAGGAAAAGAACAGGGCACAAGGGAAAAGTCCTTTCCCTCCCGCTGATTTTGATGCATCGAAAATGCCCGCTTCTGAATCTAGGGATGGCCGTTTGGAGAAGTCTATTTCTTTTACTCTGAACTGACAGGCCGGTTGCTCAGCGATATACCAATGGTGTGCAGAAGAAATTTCCACACTATGTTCGTTTTATTTTTGTACTTAGAATGTATTTCAGTTGGGCTTAAATCTGTGGAAGTGGGGATAGGGAAATCACAACATTTCCTTGCAAGATGGTCAGCTATTTCATTACCATACACTCCAACATGGGACGGTATCCACTGGAGATATATTGATTTACTTTGTCCAGGCTCAAAAAGTTTAGATATGATATTCTGACCGGTCTTATCCATAATCTTAGGCCAATTTTTAAGGTACTGATGGAGCTTGTACTGTGTCTCAGAATCCATAAAATGTCACTAGTCGAACAGAGTGTAATAAAGTGCTTTGCTCAAGGCGATAAGTTCCCATCTGAAGATGGAGCAATGATCAGAGTTTCTGATGCTGCATCTGATATCTCCTTCAGGGGTGTAACTATAAGTTTATGGTATTTATGTTGAAATAAAATTATTTGTAAACTTTTACATCTCTATTCTAATTCCCAGATTTTTCTAAAGTTATAGTAGAGATTTATTTTTAGTATGCAGTTTATTTTGCTTTCTAGATTCATGATTCCAAGAAATTATTTAAGCTCATAATGCTTCAAAGTTCGCAATTTATAATACTGTTGCGTATTATTTTACAGTGCATAGTGAATATATTAATTTTCAGTGAAAAGTGAATTTATAATGTTAATATTTGAGAATTAATTTATAATATATTATTACGTAAACTCATTTCATATTTGAATGCGCTACTTTCTTAAAACGATAGCGAAATGTTTTATGCAGTTAAAAGGCGGGTGATTTTCGCTTCCGCGAAGCTACTACTACTTAAGGGTTGAAGGTAGGAGGACTGTTGCGCACCCGTCAGCCCCTTTATTTCCAAACTGAACAAGTGTTTTGCTCGTTGGAGGCGAAAAATACTTCGTCTTTTCTGAAGTGACGAATTTTGTGATATATTTATTACTAACTGGTGTCACATCCCCTTTTATCGTTGGTTAGAGCGTGTTAAAGTTATATGTTTGATTAGAAAATATTAATTTAGTGTTAATTTGAGCAAATAGTGAACTTAGAGACTATCCGTAGTTAAGCGTTACCGAGGTTTTAAAAGTTCTTGCACGAGAGACCAGGACGGATTTTTCCAGATTTTTCACCTTATAAATATAGAGTGACCGAGAAGTAAGTTTTCGATCTTAGCCCGGCGGCCTAGGTGCTGACCGCGGTCTGCGAGTCTAGTTTTCCCGGCATTAATAAATCTGACGGGCGCGTTTCTTCACAGCCACCCCGGAAACGTATGAACATTTAAAAAAGAGTTAAAAAAGAGTGTTAAACAATTAAAAAAGAGTGTCAGCGATGAAAAGTCGCATGTGAATTATTAAAGACTGTCATTGTTCCCATAGCCGGAAAAGGTGATTACTAGCCGTTGATAATTTTAATTGAAATTTCTGGCTTTTCGTGGCTTAAGGAAGTGAGGAAATTGCCGCCTTACTTAAAAGGGTGCATGGAACTACAATAAATGGAATTTCTAATTGTAGGGACACAAACGAAAGAAAGAAACGTTTTGTCTGACGAGTTTTGCTAACTTCTTAAGGACGATTGTTTCAGTCCACGTATTCTTCTAATCTTTTGAAGGCGGCGTAGTCGGGCGGCGGTACGTGAAATTTCCGATGAGAAAATTAGTTCTGGACATCACCAGCCAAGATGCTGCTAAAGAAAGGAAACAACGATCATTTTCATTTTTCGTATTATCTTGTTAATCTTGATGACTGAATGATCAGTCCAAGCGTATTAGTTGTCAAGGTCAATAGTTAAGAAGATCTGGAAACCATCGTGCTTATTGGGCGAGGACCTTCAGTCTCATTTATGGACCCTTGTGTTATGAATCTGTGAGTGATTTATTTTCTTTGCTTTTCTTTAATATTTAATTATTAGGATTTTCGAACGTTAATTTCTGAGGCATAGTAATCGTTTTTAATGTGAATTCAAAATCTGGTATGTTACTTTTTCTTTAATTCATATTGAGAAAGTGAATTTTTAAAATGTTTAATTGACATATTTAGATGAGAGAAAATCTTTATGTTTCTTAAAAGAAAATATCCATGATTTAATGTGTATGAAACATTATATTAAGTAATTTAATTAGTTACAAAATGTCAGAAGAAGAAATTATTGTCGTATTACTAGATATGGAAATTTGTATGTTCCTCAGATTCAGTTTTAGATGTCAGATTTTAATTTCTGACTGTTTTTAAAATAATGTTCATGTAGAGTCTGGATCCAATTATTCCAGTTATCTGAATTTATGCTGTTCTAGAAAATCTAATAAAGGTGTTTAATGATTTAATACTTTTTTGTATTTTTAATTGAGCAATTCTATGTAGTGATCTATTTTCTGTCACCCATGTGAACCTGGGCATTAAAATTTTAGTGGAGGTGTAGTTAGAAAAACTGATTTTGGGGGAACTTATACTATACGATAGAATTAATTAATTTTATTTGAACTGGAGATTGATTCGTATTGTGTGGATTATCCTTCTCTGGTGTTTATATTTGAATGAAAAGTGTTTGTGGCTATCTCTAGAGTTGTTATACGGAGAATTACGTGTTTTTAGGACATTCAGAAGTTATAGTTTTTTTTTATTGGGAGATAGCATTTGTTTAATTTGTTAATGAACGGCCTTTTGCATATTTTATTGAAAGTAATCATTTTTATTTACACCAGAACACCGGAGATGATATTAACTTTCCAGTATTGATGTAAAAAGTTTCATATTTGAAGTTATATAACTTTACAGTGTTGATAATTTACGCAATTTAGTTATCACAGTTCCCAGACGAGATTAAGATTTATATGAGTTTTATTTGATGTTACTTATCCGGCACCAGTTGTCTCAGTATTTTTAGTGATTCACGATAAGGTTCAAATTTAAATATTTGCATAAAACAACTATAAAATTTAACTTCTATTTTTTTCTACGTAACAATTGGTGCAGTGACCTCGCTACTGTTAGACCACTCTATATAAATGTATGTGATTTGAAATATATACTTAATTTCGGTTTTGGTTTTGTATTTTGTGTTTATACTCTTATTGTATTTTGAGTATTTTATATGTTTGCACTCACTTATTTCTTTGACACAGTTATTAGTTAATTTAAGGTATAGTGTGCTAATTGCATGTTTTGTGATTTGATTTTACTGACTGCATTTTTAATTAATTGGTTTGGTTATTTCCATTTTTAATTAATTATTTTAATGTCAGAGCAATTTGGCATTAATGAAATGTTGAATTTTAACTTCTGCAAGTGTGTTAATAGAATTTATATAATTTGTGAATTTGTAAGTTACGAAAATGAGTTAAAATTGGATTTTTGTTTTGAAAAAATGAATTGTTAGTTTTTGTTAAAGTTAAACTTGGTTAGATCTGTATAGAGAGAAATAGTTAAACTGTAGGGATTTGGTGTTTTATGAGAACTGTGAACTTAATGAGAATTTTTTGTGATAAGGTAGAGTTTGTTTGATTATAAATTATGAAAATTTATTGAGGGTTAGTAAAAATCTTTTCCTTATTTCAATATAATGAATATTGAATCTTGTAGGAAGAATAAAGCTAAATTTTCAGAATGAACAAAATACTTTTATTTGAATTTTAAAACCAGAACCAAATAAATAAATAAATAAATAAATAAATAAATACTGCAGCTCTTAACTTTCAAAATTTTAAACTCTTAACTACTACAGTTAAAAACTCTTAAAACTATTAAAAAATACTCAAAATCTTAAACTCTCTAAACAAAATATATAAAAATCTTCCGAATCCTCTTCTCGTTGCCACACCATAAAATGCAAGTTCTTGTCCTATTATTTATATTTCACGTTCTCTTTAAGTCACGATCTTTATAAGTCATGATCTTTACAAGTCACAATCTTTACAAGTCCCCCCACAAGAAGCACATTCGTCACCGTAGAGACAATGTTGCTCAGAGTTCATTGAGAGAGAAAGAGTTAACAGCTAACCTTGACAAAGCATCAGCATTCCCATGTGAACTTCCTTTGCGGTACGTCACAGTCATGTTATACCGTTGTAACGCTAAAGCCCAACGAGACAATTTAGCACCATGAGGGGCGCTTTGAGTCAAGTAGGTGAAGGGATTGTGATCAGGCACAATCTGCACTTTGGCACCGAAAATCCATGTGTCAAATTTTTTCAAGGCTTCGATGACACAAACTGCTTCTCGTTCGAAGGTTGACCATCGTTGTTGACAGGGCGTTAGTTTCTTGCTGAAAAATGCTATGGGCATTTCTTTTGTAAATGGCTTATCTTCATTATCATTCTCACCTATAGTAGGCAATCTTAGTAGCTGTTGTTCCTTATCGTCTTTCTTCTCTTCTATCTTTCCAATGGCTTTGTTGAGTAGCTCATACCATTCATCAATTGTTTCAGCTTTATCAATTTCTTCAAATATGGGATTTCTGTGCTTGGTGAAAGTCCTATAAACTAAAAAAAATCTCAGCAATTTTTTCTTCTGCTTTTTCTAATAATTCTTCATCAACATGATGTAGATCGTCTACCTCGGGCTCGAGTTCTTCTATTAATTCAGCAGTTTGTTCCGTTTCTTTCTCGTCTTCTAGTTTTTCGCTGTCATCCGAATAACTTTCTGTTCAATCTTCCATGTTTTCCCCTTGAACTTGAAAGGTTTCTGTGGTTTTCAGTTTCACTGTGGATGACATTTTCCTTTTCAGTTTCAACTTTTGTTGTATAATCCACACTTTCATTTTCATCTCACAGTTCAACAGTATCTATGCTGTCCTTATTGTACTTTTTGTTTCTATTATCATCCAGAATTTCTTTTTCAGTAAATTGTAATAATTCACTGTTATCTGCAAGTTTATTTTCAGTCTCCAGATCTGCAGCTTCTGTGTGATTTAAATTTTCATTTTCAGTTACTAAGTCAGCTTTCACACTTTCCTTATGGATTATTAAGTCATTCTTTTTATCATCTACTTTTTCCTTCTCGTTTCCAATTTCAGCAATATATTCTTTCTCTTCTTTGTTCTCATCATCAAGATTTACTTGAATTTTATTGTCATCTGCAATTACTTCTTTTTCAGCTGCAGTTTCAGCATCATCTGTATTTTCTGTTTTGGTTACTGGCTTCACTTGAGTTTCACTTTCATTGACAGTTTCTTTTTCAACTGGGATTTCAGTCTCACCCATAAATTCGTTTTTACTTTCAGGTGGAATAATTTCTACATCTGTTATTTTGCTGTCAATTAACTTTTCTTCTTTGAGTTCATCTTCTGTTTCTACCCTCTTAGTTTCTTCAGTTATAATTTCTTCCTTCTGTGCTTCCTGTTCAACAATTTTATCTTCTATCATTTCTGTTTTCTCTATTTCTGTAAAGGGCAGTTCTTTACAACTTTTACAGAATTTTTTAACATCTTGCTTAATAGTAGGCCAAAAGAACGAGTACTTGATACGTTGAATCGTCTTTTTCTCACCGAGGTGGCCGGCAAGAGGGATTTCATGTGCCATTCTTAGGACTTCCCTTCTTTTTTCTAAAGGTAACACAACTTGCTTAATGTTTTCACCACAGATATATTCGGAATGAAGTAATATGCCATCATCTGTCTCTTTGTACTCTAAGGGGAATGCATCCCAATAACGATCACAGTTAAACAGTTCGATATTCCCACAGAGTGTTTCATAAGCTGAAGAACTCAATAGCAAATCGGTAACTAGCTTTTTTGAAACAGCACACGTAATGGACACTCTACCGTGAAAATCATCGTCAATTTTCATCTGGAAAATCTTTAGTGGAGTAATTTCGTTTTCACCAAAAGCAGAAGATATCTCTATTTTACTTTCTCCTTCGCAAGGTATGTTGTCAACCAATTTCTCACGGACTACTGAAATTTGTGCTCCCGTGTCTACGATTCCATTTAGAATAATATCTCCACATTTAACTTTGACAAGTTTTAACTCATCTATGTTTCTAGACACGTCCACTGATTTTGAGACAGGAATAGAGATCTTGGCAGTTAGCACTTCTGGTTTTTCTTTTTCTGTAAGGGGTGCTTGTGTTCGTATTAAGTTGTTTTGTGCTGTTGCAGAAGCACTTCTTGGTATCCGATTTTTGGTACATAACTTAGATGTATGACCTTCTTTTCCACAATTATAGCAAGTTAGTTTGAAACTAGGCTTTTGTGGTTCGTCACTCTTACGAGATGGATACACTCTTGGCGTGTTTTCAGCGGACAGCGATTTATTTCTGAAAGCTCTTTCAGGAAGTGGAGAATGAGGTTGCCATTTTTTATTAGTTCTGTCTGCTGATGGATTACCATCAGTCCGTTTTGAGATATTACGAACACTGCCATATTCGTCAAGTTTATCAGCTAATTTGGTTGGAGAAACGAACTTCGCCCAGTCGTCAAAAAGATGGTCTCTTACTTCATAGGGTACTCTTTTCTTAATTTGGTCAGTACTAATAAAGTCTTTTAACGCGGCAAAATTTGTGATTTCAAGACCATTGATCCATTCTTCAAAATAACTTGTAATTTCGTAGCAAAAATATCTCCATGATTTTTCAGCGTTCTTTTGGTGCATCACAAATTTTTTTCTAAAGCTTTCAGGATTTAATTTAAATCTTTTCAATAAAATGGCCTTAATGTACTCATAATCTTCAAAATTTTCTTCAGATTCCCTACCAATTAATTGAATGATTTCAGATGGTATTAAAGTCAATAAACATGAAACCCAATCTTTAGGATCAATCTTTGTCCTTTTAGCTTGTCTTTCAAATAAGGATAAATAAATCACAATATCATTGTGTCTTAAATTGAATTTGGGAATAAGCTTAATTAAATCAAAATTATGATGTCCATTTTCATTTGTTGGTGGAGTTTGTGTTAGTCGAACACGAGATTCAATTTCGAGTTTCCTCAATTCAAACTCCATTTGCTCTCTTTTCTGCTGTGCTTCTAATTCTTCTTTCCTTCGTTGTTCCTCAATCTCTTCTTTCCTTCGCCTTTCCTCAAGCTCTTCTTTCTCCTTTCTTCGCTGTTCCTCAATCTCTTCTTTCCTTCGCCTTTCCTCAAGCTCTTCTTTCTCCTTTCTTCGCTGTTCCTCAATCTCTTCTTTCTCCTTTCTTCGCTGTTCCTCTTCTTTTCTTTTCCTCTCTTCAATAATCGTTAAAAACACTTCTTTAGCAAATGCTTCATCATATGTATCACTTTGAATTATTTCATTTTTTATCGCCACGATTTTCCTACTTGGACCTACTTGAATTTCTAATTCAGCAGCTAAAGCCAGCAAATCCTCTTTTTTCCCACGTCCCATAAAAGCCATGTCTCGATTTTATTCAGCCAATAGACTCTTAGTTTTATAAAAAAAAAAACAATTTTTTTTCTCTTTTCTTTTTCTATTTAAATATAATTCACAATGAATTTAATTTTATTCGGCACGAAAATCAATCAGTGGAATCAATAATTAATGTGTTGTTCACCTACTCTGGCGAGTCAAACGAAATTACATTTGAACACTGGCGTATTCATTACTTTGACAAGTAAATAAACTAAGATTCCATGACGGAAACAATAATTAAATTTCATAATCTTAATTAATTATTTTACGTTTACAAGGTAAATTGAGCTCTCACCTGAGTTATTTTGGTTCGTAATTATATGCGGGGAAATCCCGATCCTGTCGACTGCGCCAGTAAAAATCCTTTCCTTATTTCAATATAATGAATATTGAATCTTGTAGGAAGAATAAAGCTAAATTTTCAGAATGAACAAAATACTTTTATTTGAATTTTAAAACCATAACCAAAAAATAAATAAATAAATAAATAAATAAATACTGCAGCTCTTAACTTTCAAAATTTTAAACTCTTAACTACTACAGTTAAAAACTCTTACAACTATTAAAAAATACTCAAAATCTTACACTCTCTAAACAAAATATATAAAAATCTTCCGAATCCTCTTCTTGTTGCCATACCGTAAAATGCAAGTTCTTGTCCTATTATTTATATTTCACGTTCTCTTTAAGTCACGATCTTTATAAGTCATGATCTTTACAAGTCACGATCTTTACAGGGTTGATTGTTCTTTGATACTCATTGTGTAGACATTGAAGTTGTTTAAAATGCAGTTCTCGTGTAAAAATTAATTGGTGAGTTGTGTAGCATGCTTTTAACGGCGAACTAGATTGTTATTTGAGTAATCAATTTGATTTTTATTAGTTTTATAATATTTGTCACGGGATTCCAGTTCTTGATTGAATTTGTTGCAGACTTAAGATTTAATTCCGATTCGTAATTGAGGTTTGCGTCGAATAAAACTATTGGTATGTGAAATGAGAATGGATTCTTACATGGTTCAAGTTCCTGGAGCAGACTTCAGATTGCTGGAGCATTTTGTGTGAATTTGGTATTATATTTTTTATTAGTATATATTATTAACAATGTTTTTTAAACTCATAGGACTTTTGTGCTGCTTTAAGCATGGGTAGAGACACTGCCAGGTCTCAGTGTAGATTTCCAAAGAGCTTAGTGTACTGATATGTGGATTTATTGAAATTGAGTTTGAGTTTATTTTGTGATTTTGAGTTTTAAAGCATTTCCTTCTTGAGTGAGATTTTAACATTCATTCCTAGCAGGCCTTGGGAGTCTCTATGGTAATTCTTGTGTTTATTCTAAAGACTGCATCTCACAATTGCATGCACTTTTCCTTAACGGACTGTTGTCTCAATCTATAAGCTGAGTTTTGTATGTTTCATTTATGCACTGGGCGTTTTTGTACATATGCTGTTAATTTCATTTTTGTTTTCAATTAACTAGGTTTCGCTCTAGTGGTTATATTCGCAAGTTTGAGAGAGCTCTAAAGTTTCGATTTCGGTTTCTTGGCTCCATAGTTGGTTCGTGTTTAGGGAACTGTTCGGCTGGACTGAACTTTCATTTCCTGTTTTCAAGTTAAGTTTTTTTTCTCTTTGTGCTTCTAGTTGCGATCTAGATGCTTTCCACTTAGTTACTGATCTAGTTGCTGAATTCCGTTTCTGGAGTTTTTCTCTGCGTGTTTCAACTTCTTTTCACATTTCAGTTTAATGTTAGGATCTGACAATATCAACTCCCAATACAACACCGTACATACAAGATTGGACAGTGAGTGACCTGCCATAACTCAGTGATCACAAAATTATTACTTACAGGCTGGAAACACCTATAGACTACATAATAAAGAAAAGATTCAAAACGGCATTTGGAGGACATTCCGTTTTACGGGAACACATTCGACTTACTAGTTACAAAAATAGTGCAAGCTGCCCACAAAGCATATTGTTTGAAATCTGTAAAGGCAAAACACTCGATATCCTGGTGGTCACCAGAGCTTAACACAGAGCGGAGCAGAGTTCGGCCACTTCGCCGAAAAGCACAATCCACGGTAGATCCATATCTACGGCAACTCAAAATGATAACATACAATAAAGCCAGAGCTTTATATAAAAGAAAAATTAAAGAGGCCAAGTTAATATCATGGAGAACTTACTGTAGTAATGTCACTAAAGCCTTTGGACCTACTCAAAAGATAACATATAACAAGGTGTTTCGTCCTACGACCCTTTCGCCTATGGTGAATAGCACTGCCTCATCCAACATCGAAGTAATCAGTGAGATCATAAATGCAGTTTTTCCTGATGATGATGAAGAGGATTTCTTAGAGGAGCAAGAGGAAGCGAGAAAAGCCTACAGCATGAAATTTCGCCAAGTTACCAGAAGAGACGAAATCCCTCCTACGCAAATGGAAGTGGACAACATCATACGTACTCTGGCACCCAAAAAAGCTCCAGATCCGAATGGAATTGATAATATCATCATTAGAGAGATACACCGGGAATTCCCAAAACTATTCCTTGCGGTCATTTCAGCTTGCTGGAAACATCAGTACGTTCCTAAAAATATGAAGTTAGCAGAAGTGGCGTTATTCCTAAAATCAGGCAAAACTCTGGCAGAACCTACATCTTAGGGGCCAGTCTGTCTACTGCCAGCGCTCGGTAAGGTATTGGAAAGAGTAATTCTTTACAGACTGGACTTCTTCCTGCAAAGGAATAACGCCCTGCATCCCAACCAATATGGATTCCGAATGGGCAACTCAACTGAACATGCCATATAAGACTTAATGACCACTATAAAACAGAACAAGGATAACAATTTGCACTCACTGGCAATAGCCATTGACATCAAGGGAGCCTTTGACTCCCTTTGGTGGCCAGACGTAATAAATTTGCTGCACAACATGGCCTGCCCAACAGCCATTAGTACCATCCTTCTCGCAAGTCAAAACAGCCGGAGTCCTTTGGTATACAGAATTCAGAAACAGCTTCTAACAATGCCTATTTCGCAAAGACCCACTTTAAAATGGGTTCCCGCTCACACAGGGATTCAAGGCAATGAAGCCGCTGACCTACTGGCCAAGCAGGCAGCCAACTGCACGGATATATTAGAAAGACCAACTAAACTTCCTTGGTCTCATATTAAGAGAACAACTTTGACAAGTCTGCTACAAAATTGGCAAAGTAGATGGGCAGAGGCAGAGGTAGGACGAAAGACATTTCGCTTGCTTCCAAAAGTTAACATGGAAATAAAGACCCACTGTGCTAGCCTAACACAGTTCTTGACAGGTCATGGACCATTCCCAGTATACCTGAACAGATTCAGACTTAGGGATACTCCTTTCTGCGAATGCGGAGAGGAAGGCGATACGGACCCTTATTACTTCCATTGTGTACATACAAGAACCTGGCACTTGAAGAAACCAGCGGACTGCGCCTGGACAATGTGGACGAATAACACACTCAAAAACAGAATAGCCCTTGATAAAATAGAGAAAATCTCAAGACACTGCCTAAGCAGAAACAACCGTGGATAATATTACAATGTATCAAATGTTCAGAACTTAAAGCAGATAACCAGAATAACGCTTAGTGCCTTGCAGTTATCAATATGTAAAAACTGTTATTAGTATATAATGTTCAACCTTGTTACTCTGGAGTCTTCCCCGCCGTGATGGTATATAATTCCGTTTGGTTCATGTCCGTGGTCGGAAGCCATCATAGCGGTGCACTCACTCACTCAGTTTAATGTTTAATTTGTTCATATGCCTTTCTTGTTCATTGTTACTATTGGTTGTACTTGTACTTTTGGTTATTTAGCGGAATAAAGCAAATATTATTTACTCACAGGGTGTTTAATTTTGGGGGGGGGTTGTGTGCATTTTTTTTACCAAATTAGTGAATAAGGGTAATAGTGACACTTCACTTTTGCTGTCTGATTTTTTTTATACAATATGAGTTGTATTTAAAGTTTTGGTTGAAGAGTTTTTAATTTAACGGTTTATTTGTAAGTAAATTTGAAATTCTTGTGAATAAGTTATCTCCATCATAGTTGTGATCTCCGTGACTACATCCATTTATGAAATAGTATCAGGAGTTACGCGTATTCCTTTTGTTTATAATTATTTAGGAGTTTGTAGAAAAATTTTGTTGCACAAATTGTTCTTTTCCCTAACGCGAGGGAATTGTTGTGTATTATTTTGCAGTGCATAGTTAATGTATTAATTTTCAATGAATTCTCATAATTTTAGTATTTGAGAATTAATATTTAATACATTATTATGTAAACTATTTTTTTTTTTGAATGCGCTACTTTCATAAAAAGTTAAAGAAAAGTTTTGTACAGCTAAAAGGCGGGTGACTTTTGTTCCCACGAAGCTTCTACTTGGGGGTCGGCGGACTGTTGCGCTCCCGTCCGGCCCCCCCTTATGATATATTTTTCCTTATGGATTACATGGGTGACATGAAATAGACCACTATATATAACAACTGAAATAAAACATAGACTATTAAATCATTAAACACCAGTATTAAATTTTCTAACATAACATATATTTAGATAGCTGGGATAACTAGATCCAGATCCTACATGAAATTGTTTTGAGAGCACTCATAAATTAAAAACTTACATCTAAAACTAAAAATCTGAAAAAATCCACTTCTGCCTCTCTTGCAACAACTTTTAAAATCTCGGTAACACTAAACTGCGGATAGTCTCTAAATTCATTATTGGCTCAAATTAAATTCAAATTATTATTTTCAAGTCAAACACATAACTTGAACTCTCTCTAACCACCGAGAAGAAAGGCAATAATTAACCTTCAAATTTCCAAGAGCGCTCTAAACCCCTTTTAAAAGTCACTTACCCCGATTCGCGCCAAACTTCAAGGAATGTTTTTAACGTAATTTTATCAAAGATGTGACACCCAGTTAGTAATGAACATATCACTTCAGAAAAGACGAGGAATTTTTCACGTCCAACGAACCAAACACGTATTTAATTTGAAAATAAAGGTGAGGGGCGGACGGAAGCGCAACAGTCCGTATGCCTTTGACCCGCAAGTAGTATCTTCGTGGTAACAAAAATCAGCCGCCTTTTGCTGTATAAAACGTTTCGCTTACTTTTTAAGAAAGCAGCGCATTCAAAAGTAAAATCAGTTTCCATAATACAGTCAAAAGTCGTTAATCCGGACTCGTCGGGACTTCGGCGATTCCGGATTATAGACCATCAGTTTAAATCTGGTAAAATGGCATGCAGAAATTATAAAATTAAAAATATGAAACCGTAATTTACGAAATAAAGAACAATTATGATCTAAAGGGTATCAAAATTTACAAAAAAAAAGCTTAATATTTATTTGTTTACTTTATTAAACATTTCTTTCAATGTAAGTTGTTTAAGCTGCTTCGTTTTTTTATGTGATAATACATTCTCTTTAATTCTATAAACAGACATAATTTCTCGTTCAGTTACAAAGTTCCGCTGTTCAAGTCCTTTAATTGCTGTGTCGAGTATACCGACTAATTTGTCAATCGAAATTTTTTCGTTTTCAATAACCTCTGTCACTTTCTTCGCTATCGGAAGCGAATTATAATGACGAGGCATTTGATTTAAATCATATCAAAGACGGAGTACATCGAGATGAAATACTACATTGAGTAAGCAATTATAAGCCAAATAAAATAAAAACATCTGCCCTTAAGATAAGGATATTGCTGACAAATCAACTTCCAATTCATTGCACGCCGCCGCGGCGTTAAAGATAAACAAAGTTTAGATAAACAAACGTTAAAGTTTAGATAAACAAAGGATATGCCTTTATCGATTTTTTGCAGCAATTCCACTTTTTGTTTAATGGACTCCGAAAGATACTTTCGCTTTGTATATCCTTTACATATTAGTAAATATATATCGGAAATTCTGTTTGACATAATCGAACGTTCAAGCTTACTTTTATAAAACTGCTCTAACAGTCTGCAAAAAATAATAATCCGGATCCAATTCGAACATTAAGGAACAACGCAATCTGCAACATTAACTGAAATAGATAATTAGATAATTTTAGCTTAGCTTATCCCGTCCGTTATACATTAAACGAGCATTCGTAAACGTATTTTGCGCTCGCGCACACGCAAATTCGCAGCGGTAAAGGTCTTACGCGCATGCTTCAAAGCGACGCATGCGCAAAAAGTTTGTAGCTTTGAGGTTCGTATTATAGATCATTCCGGATTATGGGTGTCCGAATTAACGACTTTTGACTGTAATAAATTAAAAATTAATTCTAAGATATTATAAATACCCTATGCACTGAAAATGTATACATTAATTATGCACAAATTAACATACAACAAATCAACGAGTTCATATGATTTACAATATATCTTATTTGCAATTTTTGTAAAAATCTTCCGGATTACTGGAATTACTAGTAGGTGCTCGTTTAGATTACAATGATTTAGAAACTTTCTTCATTGATATTTTATGTTGTAATGGTAATATTTCGTAATGGCATAAATAAGGCATAAATGGCTTACAGATAAAGTCATTTATGAAACATGTAAATTTATAATTTAGCCCATTTTTCTGTTTACAAGTACGGTACTTTCTATTTTTGAATATATTGCTCAACATATAGCATCTCATTAGATTAAATCAAGAGATCTTCAGTTCTACAGCGACTAAGCGGCACAGTCCCTAAATACTGATAGTTTGATCGGAACTCAAATCCTGACAAACGGGCTGACTACATGATAGTTTTAATGCTTTTGTCTCATGAGCAACGTGAATATTACCCTGTTTCTCTTCAAAGTTCCTCATCAAGAACATCCTTTACCAAAAGCAGAGAGCCTTCATGCTTTTTACCATAAACCAAACTTATCAAGAGCTCTTCTTTTTTTCGGTACATATGTAAGGATTTTAAGTTTTACTAACGTTTATTTTAGTTTTAATACTTTACTGTCCTCTCTTATTTTCCCTTCCGGCCAGAATAAACGCGATTAATTTTAGTTATGCAAATTGAGCTTGCAAACTGTTAAGTATTTAAGTTGTGGCTTTTAGCCAAGAAGCAGTTAGAGAGAGACTTCTCGCTACCTTATCTCACGCGTGCTTTTCAGTCAGTCCCTGTCTGCCTTTGAGGCCAGAGCTTAGTTCCCTTTGATACTTGAAGACGTATTGTAGTTTTCTGCATTCTGCTCACTACATACGTAGAGTTTAAAAGGCTAACCTCCGCGTTACTAGTCTTTGTAAAATATCTGAGTTTAGTTCTTATTTAATTTAGTTTTAGTTCTTATTTTTACGTTTCAGACCAAACTACTGGTCTTTATATACCGAAGTACGGGAACGACTGTAAACTGTGAGAAATAAAAGGTAATTAAACCCTTCCCATTTGTGTTGTATCTTCTACACTTATACGAACATAGTTTAAGTAAACTCCCTGTTCCTACTCAGGACTCCAGTTATGTTTGCAAAGGCAATTAGAAGAAATAGTAGTCCTGATACATATTTAAAATGGAAATAATATGTGTATTCTGCATAAAAAGAACATTTCTTTGTATGAGATAATGTATATTTTTAAAATTTGTCTTTTAAAAATACTTCAAAATTTTATGCATTGATAAATTTCTCTTTTACCTTAGCGTATCACTTTGCATATCCATTTAATAATAAAATAATAATCACAGAGGATAAATCAATATGATTAATACTGGAAATTCTTCCAATCATAAAGATAATATTGTAACATGGGTTCATTCCATTGTGAGATTCCTTTAGTTTGAATAACCAATTATTTTATGATTTGAATCTATACTGTCACTTATCTCTGTTTTTCCGCCAAGATGCAAATTAGGTCGCGTGTATATAAGGCGGTTTTTAGAATGTATTCTTCCTCTTGAGGCCACGTTACTAAGTTTACTACTTTAGATAAGAGTCCTGTCTTCGGCCTTGCATTACAAATGCAAAAAGTTGAATTTACACCGGTGAAAATCTGAGCCAACTTCGTGTTAAATTGCTCTGTCTAGCCTTAGAATACTTGAATTTAGAAAATTATATTTAAATTTCTTTCCATAAATGCTGATTAATTAAATTACACCCTTCTCAGTTTTTGCTGTACGCAGGCATAAGCTGGTTGACATCTGCATAGAGTTTAATATTGGATGATACCTAAGAGAGTCAAACTGAACAGTGGCGCACAAGCTAAAATAAAGACTATGGCTCAAGTAAACTTCACGTTTAGTCTTGCTCCTCAACATCGCGAGTTCCGTCAGTATCAGTAAATCACACGGAAGGATTCCACTTCATCGGCAAGATTTGGCTTTATACCATGCTGCCATCGATGAAACCCGCACTGACTTTTAATGGAAAAAGTTCAGTAATGGCTTTTCTTGACCGTTTAAATTCGCATTTTTTACTTTATTCGGTACAGAAATTCAAAAAGTTTCTATAGCAACCACTGAATTACGAGGACAGATACTGAGCTGGCAGAAGTGTGTTGGGAAATTACTATTGTGAGAACCAGAAAGTGAGACCTGTAATTTCGAGATATTTAAAACCGCCTTTGTGAAAGCATTCCACGTAGTAAAATGTAGGAGAAAGTTAGAAGCTGAACTTTTCAGTAAATACCATTTGAAGGTCTAAGAACCAACCCAGTTTATATTAATAAAAATTCAAAGTTTTATCTGTTGTATGGGAAAAGGCTCAATGTAGATGTGGTTCAAGTTATTCTGCATACGTTGTCTTCACCGATTCAAGATTTCTTCGAGTTACGAAATCCAAGCACGCTCGAAAGTTTGAGCTCCCTGTAAAGTTTAAAAGCAGGAGATTTGCACTACGCGTACAGCAGGATATAGCCAGAGCTCAGACGGACAGATTTTATAGGGCTACAACACAAAGAAGGCCACGGTTTGATTGAAATAAAAATTTTGAAAGTAAGCAGAAATTTGCAACCGCAAGTGACGATCGCCAAGGAAAATCACAAAAAAGAGAAAACAGGGAGGAAAGCAAAATTTAAAACTAATAATGGGTACTGAAGTTAAGAGGGTACTCCAGAGGCAATAAAACACCTGTAGGATTTAATTAGATATGGTTGTTATCAAAAACTGGGCTCTGCCTGCAATACGATAAAATAATGTCTCAGGGAATGCACTATTGGACAGAGGAGCTCAAAGAACTTTCTCAGCAAAGAATTTTTTCGACATCATTATAGACGGTAAAGAATATTTGGGGTAAATGGAGTAAAGTAATTTCAGACAATGGCAGGCAATTTTTTAGTCAAATATTTCAGAAATTATGCCCAAAACTTGGCAAACGGGATTTAAGAATGATCCTTTGTGGCAGCGGTTAAATATAGCAGAGAGGGTAAATAAGAATATGATTAAGATTATTTATAATTATGTAAAGGATTATCGTAAGTGCTGAGATAGTTGTGTCAATGAGTTAACATTTGTGTAAATAACAACAGCAAACAAAAACGTTACGGACGCCTCAAATGAACTACAAGTTCTCCAGATGAATGAATGCAATAATTGTAAAAATTAACAACTATTTATTCAGTTAAAATGCAGCCTTTAAAATTTGCATTGTTAACACAAACAACATAAAAAAAGAGCTGAAAAACACTGCTTTCTAAATATGACATTAAAAAGAAATGAATATTTCCTTAGGAACAATAATAATCATTGCCGTTCAACAACAGGGAAAAGTAACAACAAAAGCATAAGTTGAAGACAGTAGGTGAAGTAGTAGATAAGTTTAAATACTGATATTAATTATTTTACACGTAACAATTTGCTTTGTGGACAGCTAAATATGATACTACCAGGAAAGCGCCTGCTAAATTGTTTCTTGGAACGATTGTCTTCTGGATAAATTATTTTTCTTTCAAAAGAGGGCTCCAGAGTAGCCAAATGGCAGACATTTAGAAATTAGTCCAGGAAGATATCCCTAATTCGGATATTGCAAGAAAAAAAGCAAAAAATTATACTGTGATAAGAAACGCTGTGAGTGTAATTTTAAAAGGGAGATAAAGTTCTCAAAATTAATCAATCTCTTTCATATGAACCTGAAGATGAAGTAGGAGAATTTTGCCCTAAATTTTAACGTCCTTTCTTTATTGAAAGAATGAGGCAGTCTGTAATATGTTTAAAGAAACAAAACGGGGAAGAACTAGTTGCAAATACTGACCATTTAAAAAAGTATTATAAGCGAGCTAACTTTCCTCTTTTAAAAGATATTTTCCAGGAATTCCATCCGAAATCAAGAAACTTCATAGAAGTTCCATCCACATCCAAAGTGCAATCCTTTAGAGAAAAAGATGGGGTACCAGAAATAGTGGAGCAGAGGAAAAACAAGGAGCAAGGATTGACACATCATTTTCATGTCTCCTGTTTCTAAATACTGTCTCTGCAGTAGCGCTCGAACTAAGAAAGGTCGTGGATGATGATTCTCCACCACCAGGATTTGGCTGATGGTGGAGGTTCTTTCCTGGTAGTATCATGTTTAGCTTTTATTGGCGATCAGGTCCCCTAATCCCCAGTCCTTACCAGTCCATACCTTAGACACTCCGCCTTTAAAAGGCGGAGTATCTAAGGTATTTCTCCCGCCTTCTTAGTATGCCTTTGTGGTGTAATGGTCAGCATACTCGGCGCGTATTCGAGAGATCCGTGGTTCGAGTCCCGGTGAGGGCATTGCTCATTTTTCATGTCTCCTGCTTCCAAATACCTAATGTCTCTACAGAATAATAAGATAATAGTATAATAATAAGGTAATAATTAATATTAAAATAATAAGTATTTTAGTTTATTTATAATTCTATCATTAATGTAATTTATGATGCATCTAACTCGCAGGAAATAAATATGTCTAACTAATAATTTTTATAAACATTTGCATAACTACTTAAATCAACAAAAAGTATTTTTGGCATGCTTTTACATATTTTATCGTCGAATAATCATTTACATGCTTCTGAACTATATTAAATTTTCCATTCTAGTTTAGATTTTATTACTATTATTTCTAAAGAAAGATGTAAAATTAAATAATAGTTTTTAGCTAACGTAATTTATAAGAAATCGAATTTATGTTCTTTAAAAATTATCTAATCTATAACATGATAAAGATTTGACATAATGCTATAATTAATGAAAGATTTTTCTAACGTCAATGCTTGTGTTTATTAATAGTTTTAGTTTCTTTGCTAGTTCTTACTTTTATTGCTATTGTTTTAGTTAACTAGTTTGCTTATTAGTCCAAAGGGATTTGAATCCCGAAGGACTATTAGTTTCGTTTTGGCATTTTTGCGTCGGACGGATAAATGTCGGTTCACTTTTCAAACTGTTGCCATAAAATGTTAGAGTCCTGTATTATATTTGAAGAAATTAAATAATGAAAATCTGTGTAAATGTATGTATATTTCTCACATTGTCATAAAATAACGGTACATAGAGTCATCTAATTTTGAATAACGTAATCCTCCAACGAATATGAGCATGTGGAAGACCAAATTTGAAATTTGAAATTTGTTTTATGATCGATTTCCTATTTTTTAAAACTTTGACGAATTTTTGATTAACAAACTCAAGGATTTCAAAGCGAGCAATAGCAACGTTGTGCAGAAAAAACATTTTTATCTCCAGCGCGTGAGTCTCTGTATCGGAAATTCTAAAGATATGCTCGTTTTAAAACTATTTTGCGATATTGCTGTTGCACTGGATCTTATGGTTTAAGTGCGAGGAACATGATATTTAACAAAGAAAGGTAACACACAAAATGTTAAAAAACGCCCCTTTGGACGTAATTTAAAATCTGAAACATTTCAGATTTTTTTTTTTTATAGTTATTTTATTGTTTGTGTTTTATTGACTTGTTCTTGTGTTTGGTTATTCTATTAATCTATGTCTTTTATTCTGTTTCACACACGTTGGCTAATATTTGGCTTCGAAAGGTAAAACTAAATAGTAAGCTGTCAGCTCTTTGAAAGGGAAGAACTTTGTCTAGCATAGTATTTGTCTTTGCATTGTTTGAGTCTTTGCATTTTTGTCTTTGCATTGTTTGATCATTGTCTTTAAGCTTTGTAAGCATCGTGTAGAACAGTGCCATTTTAATAGCATTATGGGCCCCTGGGAAAACCAATGTGATGGGGTTTCTACTACAACCGCTTACAGAAATGAACTGTAATTTAAATGTAAATGGTTTAGCATGGGCCCTCATGCGTGTGGAGCCTCCAGGCAAGTGCCCACAGGACCTATGCGTTAAGACGGTTGGGAGTATATTCTTATCCGTTCAAAATGATAACTAGATTCACTTCCCTTTAAGCTGTTCAATATTAATTACTTTTTCTCTTTTTTTTAGTTTATATATGGCCATGTCACCTAAAACCCGTGAAGTTACCAAAGCAAGAGATTTCATCTGGAAGATAACTAATACTTTCATAGAAGAACATATACATTCATTTGATCCGAGTAATGTACGAGATTATATAGATGTTTATCTCTATAAACGAAATGAACTTCTTAAGAGTGGTAAACTGAATGAAACCTCTTTCTCAAGTAAGTATCCTACTATATTATTATGAATAATTAATAGAAATTTCCTTCTCTTAGTGCTGAAGCCTGAGTTATTATGTTCGGTCTCAGTTATATTATCACTAGGGACTGCAATTTCGGACCAAAAGTTCAGTACCGGTATTCGGTATTTTTTAGATCTTAATACCGGAATACCAGTTTTAATAGTAGGAATTTTAGAAAAAGAAGGAAAACATAGGTGTTTCTTTGTTTTATTTGCCAGTTTTATTAGAAAGAGTAAATATAACGAAAAGTCATTTGTAACTTATAAATTATAACAGTATATAAAGAACCACGGAAAAGTAAAGAAATAAGGAACATCTTATGTATTTAAATCACAAAAAAGTGTGACTCTCACCATTCACTCTGTGGTACTATTACAGATTTTTGAAATGTGATCTTAAAAACAATGCATTAAATTGTACTGTCATTAAGCCTGGAATATAATTTTGTGCAAAAGCTGTCGAAAACGCTGTTTCAGTATCTACGCTAGTTTGTGGTACTGTTAGCAATGCGCGATATATTTTTTCCAAGTATTTACCTCTAAATCCCTCATCTTCAAATAAATCGGTTTCTCGTCGGATGGCTTCGGATATAACTGATTTCCGTATTGTATTTTCGTTTGTTGAAATTTTTTTAGTTATCGCTAATTCTAACTTTTGTTCAAGACACACTTCCTTTTCACTATCCACTATCGATATCGACATTAGTGTCATCATCATCTTCGATAACTGTACCGAATTCTTCTGAATGTGGATAGGTTTGTGCGTAAAAAAATTTACAGAAAATTTACTATAAACATGATCAAATTTGATTTGGTTAGTCTCTTTTCTTCTTTTCCATTTTCATTTTTAATATCATTATAATTATGTAAATACCGTAAATATTTTTTATTTCGGTATGCCTTTCTTCTGTGCGATTTTTCAATTTAATATATAATTCTTCAGATAGTGATGTATGCTGTTCTATCAGTGACTACAACATGAAATTTATTGTTGCATTAGCTGTTAATAAATTAGAATCTCTCCGACATAATGCCTCCGCAACCAGTTTTGTTAGAAGTAGAGCTGATACAGTTCTGGATATTAAGTCGAATGTACTATCGGAAGAATTAATTTGCATGTTTAAGTCGATCATTGCTTTTTGGATTGGATTTTCCTGTTTCAAAAATCGTTCCATCATTAGGAGTAAACTGTTCCAGCGTGTTTTAGAATATAATATTAACATATATCTATTACTCCTAATTAAATTCCATGAGCATAGCGCAATTGCTGATTTGCACCAATCAACTTGATTCGCACCCAGTGAGTATTTTTTCATAACCGTTGCTCCATCAATCGTTATAGATACAATATCTTCTTTCAGGGATAATTTATGTTTCCCTAATTTAGATCTTCTTTCAGGGATAATTTATGTTTCCCTAATTTAGATTTAAGCACTTCCATACATTTTTCGGCTGGCATACTTCTCGAGACATGTGTAAGTCCTATATTCCAAATTTGTTTTCCTGAATGAATATTTATATTTAAATAGCGTCTATTTCTTACTCTTGTCCATTCATCAAATGTAAGACTAAATTTTTTACCATTTACTTTTAAATTGTATTAACTCGTGTTTCAAATAATTTCGAACACCGTTACTGTATTTATAACAGTTCCTGATGTTGGTAGATTTTTAAAACCACTGGCAGATAGTGATTTTCTTACTTCAGTAGAAGTGCCAAACACTTGAAATGGCAAACCATCTAATGCTGTTATTTTACTTATAATTTCATACGAATTATCTTTTTTTCAAAATAATCTAAAATCCCTGATTCCTTAGGCTTAGAAACTGTGCTTAATTATGTAGCTTCATCGCAATTAGATTCTTTCCTCTTTAACAAATTTGTATTATGTTTCGTTTTTAAATGTGTATGGAGTCCGCTTGTACTTCCTCCATTCACTTTAATAACTCTTGAACATTTTCCATATTGTGCCACCATAATCTTTTCATCACATAATGAAACCAAACCAAAGAATTATCAACAGAATTTTTTTTGTTTTTTAAAGTTATTCTTATTCATTATTATGGGTTTATTAATTATGAATCTATAATAATTTTGAACCCTAAAGTACGATATCCTAACAGATTGATTATTGTTTTCTAATCAAAAGTTTTCTTTCTACGACTCTGCGTTTTAACCTAAAAGAAAAGGTACATATTATCGAATCATCTTAGTAGAAATCGGCAGATTTTCAGAATGTGACAAACTTTGGCAATCATGTGCGTAAACATTCTTCGGCTAAGGCAACCGCGGTTCTCAAGACAGGTACCCGCGTGTAAGCGTTATCCCAATGTAATACATTTGGACGATTTTCGAACAGATGTGAGTTCTGAATACGTAAACTAGGATTACATAACATGTGGAGCACAAGCAAGATAAGCAATATATGGCAAAGATATTCTTTATATATGGCAAAGATATTCTATAACTTTCGATCTACGACACAGTCCACTGAGTAGTAAATGGTGAGCCAACAAGAGACCATATGCTAGCAGCTAGAGACCACAGCTAGCAGCTGACAGTCCAGTCCAAAGGAATCAGGATGCAAGTAAGCATTACAAGTAAAGAGCAGTGCAGAATCAGTAGCAAGTAGGTTTAAAAGAAATGCCAATATGCAAGATAGCTATTTCTAATGTAATATCACAGTAAGGCACCAATAAAAGGACACATAAACAAATAGTAAGCAAAAAGTTACGACAATCATGTACTTGATCGTGAACACATAGTGGAAAAGAATTAATAGAAGTAATACATAGTACAATCAGTACAAGAAATGTGAATAGGTATAGTACTGCTTTATATCATTTATCTCTATGCATATGCATTTTTTTAAATATACATTATTATGTAGCAAATCAGAATGACATTAGTTTAAATGCCCAAAGACCACAAGCGGTCTTTTCCTTTTCGCTCTACAACTGTAGTCATAATCCAATACAGAAATGGTATTGTTTTGTACCAATGGGATTTTGCGAAAGAAATTTTCGGCTAACAAATCCATATAGCACTGAATTTCTGGAATTTTGAATTCGCGATAAACTGCCAAGTTTCTAATAAACCAGCGATAACCCACCGTCTGTCGGGCATAACATTTTCTAAGATTTATAACTTATTCAAGGAAATTTTGCAAACATACTCCCAGACGGAGCAGGCATATGTAAGTATGGAACGCAACATGGTTTTATAAATGAGTATTTTATTACAGGTAGAAAGGACGTTGTTCCGACAAATTAAGAGGACGAATGTACGCTTACGCACTCGGAACTTGGCTAAGAGCTGTGTAATGTATGGGAACCATGTGAGGCAGTGATGAAGAGTAACTCGATGGTAGCGGGCTTGCTTGGTAAGGGGAATTGGCATATTGTACATTTTCACATGAATATTTGTATCTAAGTTGCGTTTTCTGGTGAATAGTATGGCATCGTATTTTTCCACGTTTATTTTTATTTTCCACGCCTGCAGCTAGGACTCCATTGAATGTAAGTGACTTTGCCGTGATTGTATGACTGGACCATGAGATGCGTTTTGTGATATAATTGCTGTGTCGTCTGCATACATAGCAAGGGTGGTGTGTGGTGTATGTGGGATGTCGTTCGTGTAAATAATATGTGGCCGAGGAGGGACCTCTGTGGTATACCAGTCTGTATAGGCCGGGGGTGGAAAGTATTTTGTTCACACGAACGACAAAGTGTAGGTCGATAAGATAAGAATAAGTGATGCTTGTGATGTAGTCTGGAAAAGTGTTATTATTGCAGTTCCACTTGCTGTGGTGTGCATTGAAATTTACACCTATGAGAATTTGATTATTGAGTCTAGATAACGCTTCAATATCGTGCGCAGTATTCAGTTGTCATCTTTTGTTGGGTGGAGCATAGTCAGAGACGATCGGACGATCGTGAGTCGTCATTGAGGTTAGTGAAGTGACTGTGATAGCTAAGGCTTCGAGAGCTAAAAGCTGTTGCAATGTACTGTGATAATAGGTGAAGGAGCGCTTAATTAAAACAATCAGACCACGTCCGAGGAACTGACTTGTCCTGCTCCAATCAAGTCTATAGATAACATAGTTGACAATAATTAAGACACTATAACACGCCGAATAAATACTAATTCAGAAGTCAAACAACAAAAATCAGCGTTATATTTACAAAATTTTCACAGGACTAGTTTCGATGGTTTTACCGAACCACCATCCTCAGCTGCAAAACCGCAAATGAACAAGATAGGAAATGAACGCTGATTTTTGTTGTTTGATTTCTGAATTAATAATTGACAATATCAAAAGTAGTACCCGGACCAAGTTTGTGTTTCTGTATTAGAAGTGCATCAGGAATGTACTCATTTATATAAATACGTAATTCATCAGCTTTACTTAGTAGACCATTTGCATTCCATGTTACAACTCGAGACTCATTGGCCGTAATAAAAACTTAATTTAGGAGCCCGTTAATTTCCTCAAATATGAGGTGAAGAATTTGAATTTTATCCAAAAGATCAGTACATTTTCTGAGCTCAGGTAACTTAGTTTTATAAATTTGGATTACGTGGCCAGCACTGAAACCAATAGGCTTTGCGCTATTTTCAAAACTTTGAAAAGCTCAGAAATATCTGAAAGATCATTATAATTATTATTACAAGCATTATTACTGTTACGAGAACCATTATCATTGCTTAAGTTTACAGAATTATTGGAAGTAGTTGCAGCAACGGCAGGAGAAGTTGTAAACATTCTTTAGGTAATTTTGCACTCTGTTTTAAAATATCGCTTGTGAAATTTGTCAGTTCACCGGCAAATTTCATCTCATTCCGTCATTCATACGTTCACTGCTATTCATTTTACTTGAGACTTTATAAATCTTGCCCAACCCATATAGTATTTAGCGATGCTGCTGCGGTACGGGTGGGCTCGGGTTCGAATCTCGGAAAAAGAATGTATGCTTTTTCCGAGTTACCAGACAAAGTCCACCTTGTGGGTGCACCCTAGATAACGCTAAATGTTCTGCAACGATTGCAGCTCCCCTCTTTCACCTAAATGACTAGAGGGTCAATGGCCTGACATTTGCTTGTTTGATTTTTATATAAAACTTATACCCAATTCTTGGGAGAAACATGGCGAAAGTCGTGAAGGAGTGCGAGCATACAACTTGGCAAAACTTCCTAGTGTGTTTATATTAGTTCCACAAACACAGCTCTGCAGACACGCACGTATAAGCTTACGAATTCGGTTACTATGCCGCCAAGAAGAATAAAAAGACTATGCCGCCAAGATAGAAAAATGTCATCAGTGATCATCAGAACTGATCTGAATGATGCTGGTGTTTCTGTCAGTTCAAGAACAATCAGGAGAAGATTAACAGATGTTGGACTGAGAGGTAGAATTCCACGAAAAAAGCCATATCTTAATTTTCAGCAACGAAAAAAAAAAAAAAAAAGACTACAGTGGGCAAAGGAACACATTAATTGGACAGATGATCAGTGGTCACAAGTTATATGGAGTGATGAAACTAAGATATCGTTATTCGGTAGTGATGGGCGAAAATATGTAAGACGTAGAATAGGTGAGAGCTACATCCTGACTGCATTCAAGCAACTGTGAAGAACCCAGTTAGTGTTATGATTTGGTCATGCATGTCAGCAGATGGTATTGGTCGCCTTCATGTCATCGATGGGACACTGAATGCCAGAAAATACATTGACACTATTCTAGAACCAAAACTTCTACCTCCATCAGAGATCTCTTTCCCAACAATGCTTCGTTTATTTTGCAGCAGGATTCTGCTCCTTGCCACATGGCCAAAATATCGAAAGAGTAGTTTCGTACAAAGAGCATTAAATTGTTGTCATGGCCAAGAAACAGTCCTGACCTCAATCCTATCGAAAATTTGTGGCACCCTTTAAAAACTCTTGTCCAAATGAGACGCCCATCAAATAAAAGGGAACTAATTGAGGCTATAATTGTTTCCTGGTATCATGTAATAACGAAAGAAGAGCTTAAAACTCTTGTCAGCTCAATAAAACGTCGATGTGAAGCTGTAATCAAAAATAAAAGGTACCCTACTAAGTACTGATAACTCACTGCAATCATCACTATCTAATGTATATCGATAGCTATTATTGTTTAACTTTTTTTGTATTGCAAATAATGGAATTTTGTGTTTTGTATTGAATTCAGTAATAAATTCTCTTTAAAATGATATATACAAGTTTGAATTTTGTGAAACGTAACGTTTTCTATAAGCATACAAAGTTCAAAAACATAAAAATTTCCAAAAGTGTCCACAATTTTGGCCACCACTGTACGTATCTGCAAATCGAGAAGTTCTAACGCCCAGTGAAATTAAATGAGGAATTACGCGGCTATTGCTAATTTAAGTTATAATTTTGAATTACATATTTTATCTTTTTTATATAACTCGATATACAAAACATATTTTGGTTTGGCTTTTTTTATCTTATTTTTACAGAAAACTTTAAGGAAACTAGTATTTTTCAAAATGTTGTGTTGGCTCAAGCTTGTCTTGTGTAATCACTGATAAATTTTAATATCTTTTGAGACAGAACATCCGAGCCCAAAGTTCCTTCCTCCCCTTTTTTATTGACAATGCTTCGCTTAAAATTTGATTTTTAATCCAAAAAAAGACTTTTAGTCTTGAAATGGGATGTTGCGTTAGTTCAGTATAAACGGCGCATAACTTTTCAACTTGCTGCCACCAAATATCAGTATTTTGTATATGTACCAAGTTCAAAATAAATCTGAAAAGGACAAGCTGTCTTAATGCCTTTCACCCGAAACCTCGGCGGCCTTGCTCAGCTCCGTTCAAATTTTGAAGGATAATCTCTCAGAAAACGAGCTCAAGGATCACCCACCTCTCTTTCCCTAATACCACCACTCAAAATGACTTTCGGTTCGCCATGTACTTTAAATTCTCTTAAACAAGCATCCTCCAGAATTCGAACCCAGGTTCAACGATGCAGTAGATAGTAACGCTAACCACTAATGCCGATCAAGGTGACTACCTAGTGGTTTGGCAAATTAGGGTTTTTTTTTCCCCTTCACGATGTCCTGAAGAACGGATTAGCCATTTTGTTTACATCAACTTGATTGGAATGCCATAATTTGGCTATCACCTGCACTGTGTTTTTCTTCTCATCATAAGGAAAATACAAGGAAGATCTATAGGCTTTTGTATGCTCGTGCTCAGGCAAAACTTGAAAATCTTCATTGGTAATATGCTTGACCACTTCTCGTTTTTGTTTTTTGTACAAAATCTAAACCTAACTTTTAATGCGGTCTCCGGGTATACTTATAGTTGGAGAAGTTTTATTCTTATTATGAAAACATAAAATTGTAAGAAGTTTGTCCTGCTTACGACAAAAATTGACAGTGATAATTTCAAAATTTGCAATTTTAGGTATCATTTTCAACTTGCCTCGAGCGATCGGTTAATTTGGAATAATTTGAGGGAATAAGTTTAAATGAACATAAAGTTAGCAAAAAATGTGTGTAACTTAATAGGTTTACAAGGAAGTCATGTGGTGCCCAGTATCCACATCAGACTTTTTGTATTTACTGAGCTCTTAAATAGAAAGTGAAAGGAAATTGGCTTCGTGTTTGGTGTGGGATAAAATTCTTGCCGTAATCTGGGACCAAATAGGACACTATTACGTGTTTGCATTCTTAGGCGGAATATTTGTCATGCCAGGCGTTCATTATGAGAAGCTGTATTGCGTTTGTACCTTAACAGAAACTATTACTGGCATCAATTATGAATATATTCTATTTTACATCATTGAAGGTAAAAGTATGTAACTTTTAAGCTTCAATAATATATAATATTTCTTACGGACAACAATTTGTGGCTTCTATCTAGAAATTCATTCTGTTAAACACAATTAGTATTTTTATGCTCTGAGATTATTCGCCGTGGCCATTTCGCCGTGGCCGTTTCGCTGTCAAGACATATTTTTCTTTACACGACTGTATTTTATTTTGCCATATTATATTAAGTTGATTTAAATTAATAACTCTGTTTAATAACTTGATTTAATTTAATAAACATCTTATATAAAATGTTTTTGTGCACAGTTTTATACAAATACACCGTTACACATGACATATCAGTTTTAAGAGAGTAGGGTGCTGACAAGATTTCAAAGTAATTCCGTTTACCATTCAGATTTTATAAAAATTCGAATTTCCTGGTTGTATGAGTGATTTCTCTGAACAAGCCGTTTAAATTTCAAGAAATCTTGACGAATCATGCAAATATTGTACCCACATAATTTTAAAATTGATAATTTAACTTCTCTTATATCAGAAGTTTAGCCCCAGTTCTCTTTGATATTGACATAATTTTCCAACTAAATATGCGTAATTTCTTTACTTCTCATACTTGTAAATAACTATACATTTTAAAAGGAACCTTTATTAAATATGAAAAAGCTAAACAAAATTATTAAACTAAATAAATTTAATGCAAGTATAATACGGCAAGATAAAATACAGTCATGTAATGAAAAATATGTCTTGACGGCGGAACGTCCCGACGGCGAAATGGCCAAGGTGAAATGGCGACGACGAAAAGTCCTAGACCCATCTAATGGTAAGTGGTTATGCCCTCAGGTATAATATGCACCGTGCCCTTTAAAGTCTTTATCATGCCATTATTTTCATAATCATTGGTTGAAGACATGCACTTTGAAATACAAAATTGCTTTAAATGACGCAAAGATTCCCATTTTCGTCTTATTAATTTAAAAGAATAATGTACAAAATTCAAAATACGAGTATAACTTTTTACGCTTTCCTCCGGTCCCGGTATTAGAAAAATATTGTACTTATATTGAAATTGGTCCCTATATTGAAATTGTAAAAAATCAAAAGAAGGTGCCTCCTGTACGACAAAAAGGACTGAGATATTTGATATTAAATTCAGGAATTATAATCTGTAGAAGGCTGCACACAAATTGAAGAGCGATATGCTTACATTTATGCGTAACTAACAAAAATATTATTTTGAATAAGATTAAGGGATTACTAATGACGAGCATTCCTATAAAGATTATTCTGAAAAATATTAATGAATATAATTTTTTAACAGAGATCTTATTCACTTGAGTCTTATAGAGTTCGTATTCTAGGAAACACTGGCAGGCTTCAGTTTGTCAATAGCCAAATCGTAACATTTTTTGAACTAATTAAAAATGTAAATATTTCTGCTTTTTTCATTACTCGATTATGATTCTAAAATAAGAGAAATTCGTGAGGATATTAATGACATATTTTTAGGCTTTGCAAATTTACAAATTACTTGCATGAAAGCTCTTTTGGAATACCAAATGTAGCAAAATTATAAATTAAAGACACAAATCACAAAAGAATATCAATGAATGGCGTTTAAGGGAGGGGGATGAAATCACTCTCGAATTATTCTAATTTATTTATCAACCGACTCCTCGAAGCGAATTAAAAGAAATGTCAAATATCTCAAATTTTGAAATTGAGTATCTCAGTGAAATTTTGTCGTATGGGAGTCAAATGTTACGTATGTTATTTTTTATAACAAATACAAAATTTTCGTGATGTAAGTATAGGAACAAGAGGAACGTATAAAAAGTTAGATTTCATCTTTTGTATAAAATTAACTTTTAAAAAATTTAACACGAATCTCTACGTCATTTAAAACATTTTGATATTTCAAAGTATAGGTCTACGACCCACGGTTGCAGAAATAAAGGCCAGGGAAGAAAGTTTCGATAAATTATATACTTATTTCAGTTGTTCTTAAAAATTTATGATTTATCTACTTGTGAATTACAGTGGAAAGACTGCAAGGCAACTGCTTAAATATCTTCTTCGAAGGCATAGAATCTGTAAGCATCGCTGCCACGGGTTTGTTAACAGAGCTAAGCAAGCATCTGGATGTTCAAAGAAAAGTCCAAAAAGAAGTAGATAACATAATAGGAAGAGACCGACTACCCTCGTGGACGGATCGACAAAACTTACCATATCTTGATGCCACTATGTACGAGTTATATAGAGTAGCATCACCTTTTCTTATTTCCACACAGCTTTCGAACTTCGGTAAGTAAAATAAAAATTCAGATTTACCTCTTATTCCAAATTTTAATTCGCGAAAAAATAAATTTTGTAAAATTTGTAGAGATGCCTGCGAAAATCTCTACGTTTCGCAGACTTTTTATCGATATTGTAAATGGTGTCCGCCGGAAACATCCTGATAAAGGGCGGCAGAAATTTTAAATTTAGAGAATTTATTTCGATCTGTTTTTGACGATCTGAACTCCATTCTGAGCTTTTGATCATAATTATAATTTGATACTGCATAATTTTGATCATAATTATAATTTTAAAATAATCCCGTAACTCTGCATATTTCCACTTGCCATCTTGTACTCATTTCAAACTGAAAGTCAACCGATGAATATCGAAATTTTAATGGCAGTGCAAACCAAACCAAAAACTTGTTGTTCCTTTTGAACTAGGCCTCCCTGCTGAATGAGGCACTTGCTTTCTCGCTTCAACTCTGTAAACTTGCATCTGCCGTTGCACATTTCAAAGTACATTTTTGAAAGTAACGGTGTCGTTTTAATTCTCCAAAAATCGGAGCTATGGAGTCCAGTTATTTACGTTAACTTTGTAAGATTTTACCTACATCAACTTTACTTTGCTGGCTAAATCTTTACTTGAACTGTGAAGAGACTATTTGCTACGTTCTGTATCAATGGCAGACGTAAGAAGGGTGAAAAGACCCTTTTATTCAACTCAAGGAGGAATTTACAGACGGCAAATGCGGTGCTTACAAACTGAATCAATACGTTTGGCTGCCATTCAAAATAGAAATATAAAATTAAAACTAAGTTAAATAATCAGCTGAAACTTCGTAGAGATAATTAACGCAAGTTGGCTCTTAGCCCTATCACCGAAGTAGACAAACTGTCAATTAATATGCACTGTCATAAACTATCAAGCATAAACCATAGAAACAAAGTGGCTGAACGGCAGAACATGCTCTGTCTGAAGTAACTCAGACACTATCTTAAATAATAGCTTTCTGCCCTACTTTGCATATCACGCTAAACTAAAATATCATTTTTGCAGGAAATGAAAGTAAAGGAAGATAGAAAAGATACGTAACTAAACAAAACTGGTTAGCTTAAATTAATTGCTTCTTTGCAACTTATTGGAATGTTTGATCAACAATATAAAAATGAATATTTAAATCTGTGTCTGCTGCCAGTTTGTTCTTCATTATGTATCTTCCGTTTATCTAATTTATTACCTACCTTCAACAAATCTACGTTATTTCATATAAATATGTGAATGTTTCATTTAGCAATACATCCTCTTAAATTCCTCGAATTACAATTTCATTCCTTTGAAAGTGATTGTCTCTCTTTTTCATTTTAGAGCAAATAAATATGTTTTTCATTCCCGTAACTAAGAAATTTCGACTTTTGCCTGTGGCTGAAAAAGTTTCACCTAGAAATGCATACTGGTATTTCTCTTGTTACAACGTTCTTTGACTGGATGTGAAGCAAGCCCGATTCCTTTTTCTTTGGCCCCATATCAATTAAACATATTAATAATTAAAAGCCAAAAATATGTTCTTATATAGTTATTCCCTGTGAGCATAATATAGCTGGTGCCCAAGGAAAAATCTGCGTCCTAGGCTGCTGTCTATGTCACCTATATCTCTGTTAATTACAAATGATACAAATATTTGTATCATTTGTAATTAACAGAGAGAACAATATCTCTCTTTAAATTCGTGATAGAGTAACACTTGCTAAACGATGCTTCTTTAGTTTCCAAGAAGTATCTGAAATTAAACTTTATCAAAAGAACAACTAAATTGACAATTCAGGAATGTTTAATTAGATCTGTTTTGACACATGGAGCTCGAACTTGGTCAAAGAAATACATTCAGAATTCGAATGAGGAGTCGATCAAGATATGAAGTATGGTGTATTGCAAATTGGGAGGAAATGATTCAAAGTTTCCTCAAGATATAATGACAATAATTTTACGTAATTTAATGCAGTAATACGTTTTCTTGTATTAGGATGATCTCATTGATTGCGCCCCTGTTTTTAACTGCAAAATTTTAAACATTTTCATTGGCATTCAAATAAGTAAAAGAATTTATAAAACTTATATAAAATTTTATTTAAAATTTTCTAGTTTAAATGTTTGGCAATGAAACTTCTGATTATGAAGTTTTTCGTCTAAGAACAAGTTTTTTTTTTTTTTTTTTTTTTTTTTTTTTTTGATTGGAAATAAAAATAAATTTTAGATGTTACCTGCATTTTTTTTGTTATGTATTAGTGAACTTATGTATAATTAAAAAATTACTGTATATTTTTGTTGAAATACAAAGTATGTTGGTTATATAAAAGACACTGTAAGAGTTTATTTTTCTGGGGAAAGAGGTATGTTTTAATTAATCAAATACCTATCGAGATATTTAGGATTATTGAGTGAATTACCAGTAGTTGAGTGAATAAAATACGCATGACGTAAATATTGAAATTTTGTGGCACTGAATATTGAATTTTGAGGCATTGAATATTGAATTTGAGTCGCAGGTATATTTTAGGCAGCAAAAATTATTTAGTTTTTCATATGCCGCAAGCTCTTCAAAAGGCATTAATGACTCAAAAATAAATACTACTGGAGGTACTTTAAACAAGTCAGTTCAACTCCTTACATTTGTGGACGATATCGACATTATTGCTAGCATTCTTGAAGCACTCAAAGGGCATTTCTCTCACTGGAGACCGAAGCATCTAATATGCAATTAAATATTAATCAAACAAAAACTAAATATATGATATGCTCTTAGTTATAATTTAATCATTCTTTCTTAGAATATGATAATTATTAATTTGAAGCTTTTGAGTATTTCAAATATTTGTATCATTTGTAATTAACAGAGAGAACAATATCTCTCTTGAAATTCGTAATAGAGTAACACTTTCTAAACGATGCTTCTTTAGTTTCCAAGAAGTATCTGAAATTAAACTTTATCAAAAGAACAAATAAACTGACAATTCAGGAATGTTTAATTAGATCTGTTTTGACACATGGAGCTCGAACTTGGTCAAAGAAATACATTCAGGATTCGACAGAAAAATTTTGACATACATTACTGAACATTGTCGGAGATGTTCAAACAGATGGCAACAGAGAAACCAGTGCAGAAATCTACAGGAAGTACGGGTATGAAACATCATAAATTTTAGAACTCAAAAATTTAGATGAATTAAATGACCGGAGCAGGTCTATTCTGGTCAGAATGCCGAAAATGGAAGAAAAAATACAGAACCATAAAAAAGTATTGTATTTGAATAAAAAACAGAATTACAAAATAATAATAATAATAATAATGCAATAATAGACCTATCAAAAATATTCATGTACTGTCTGAAGACAAACTTACCTAACTTAAGCGTCATTAACTGTAAATTAAGGTCAGGAGTAGAACAGACTGGAATGAAATTCTAAACAATGCCTGAGCTCATTAAGGGCTATCGTGTTCCTAATGAATACCAATTGTCCCAAAGTAAAATTTTCATAAAATATATTTTTGACAATACTATTACAAAATTATTAAAACATCTCAACTCTTTGGAACATTTCCTCTAAAATGCATTTTGGTTCGTTCTAAAAGTAAGAAGAAAATTAGTACTTATAGATTAGGCACTGGCCTTGAAAGAAATAATTCCTTACAATTGCTAAGAAGTAGTAAAAGGTTTTATGATTTTTCAGTCTGGATTTCTCGAGTAACTCTGTTGTTGCGTGCGTAATTCGTAATGGATTGAATGCACACAGAACTTCTGATAGCTTGATAAAATTTATTTTACCATGGATATCTCCGTACTCAGAATTCAGCTCTGAACTGACCAACTCCGAAATTGATGCTCTCTCCGATTTTATACAGACTTCCCTCATCAGCCTAAATGTCTCTAATACCTCCACTTCTCGAAATTACTGGAAGGCATATGAGGGCCGGACACGTTAACAGTTATATATCTAGATTACTTACATTTATTCAATCCCAGTATTAATTACAGTTGTACATTAACCGGACTAAAATATATACAAATGGTCCCCGCCAAATTTGGTGAGAAAAATTGGTCTCCAAAACAGTAGCCAACTTGGCGATATCTCGCCAATTTAGTGAGATAGTCATTTACTCAATGTTAGATAGATCTGACCCTGTATCCTTACTTTTTCGACAAAGCTTCTCTCCGTTAGATTGTCATGTTACATTACACGGAAAAAAGTGCTACAATTTCACTAAAATAATTTACATATGTACAAAATTCGTAACAATTTTTAACATAAAATACTTCTCATTGAACTGTTTTTTAAATCTGCAGATCTTTCTATGTTCTTAGACGGATACATTCTAGAACAGTATAAACTTTTGTGTATTTTTAAGAGTTACATTAAATATTCTTTTCAGAGGAAACCACTATCAAAGGTTACAGAATTCCCCGTCGCAGCAGCATTATAGCAAATTTTTGGACGTTAAATATTGATCCTGAAGTTTATCCGGAACCGGAAAAGTTCAACCCTGGGAGATTCTTAAGCGCTGAAGGCAAAAGAATCAAATCTGACACACCACATGCTTTCGGAATAGGTAAGTACAATTAGAACGAAAGAAACTGTTGTTTCCCACCGTCAGTTAAGAAAATGCGTGCATTTTACACAAATTTAATTTTTGTGTTATATTTTTTCTCCTGTGGCTAAAATACGAAATTTAGCCTTTAAAGTCACGATTCCTGGCAGCAAGTTTTGAGGAATTTAGCATTTTTTGTCAGTGCGGCTTGACATTGAATTTGTGAAACCAAACGTGCTCTAAAACTTTGCATGAAAGAACAAGGACATTGAATTTGTGAAACCAAACGTGCTTTAAAACTTTGCATGAAAGAACAAGAAAAATTTTTGGGGGGTGGGGGCAGAAAAGGAATAAATCATCGGTTGCAAAACATTGTTGGTCTTAAAATCAAAAATTCATTTTCTCTTCTCCAAATAACCCAAAAGATATTCTCAGGTCGATAAATTAGAAATCCACGAGGTTTGTCCATCCATAAAGATCTCGCTACATTAGTCAGTGATTTGTAGTTTAACCTAGATTTTCGACCATTCTATAAATTTGCATAGTTTATTTTATTCCATTTTTGATTATTAAGTTATATTACTTACTTTCTTTCTTTCTTTTCGTTATCCTCTCCCCATTCTCTCTTCCTTCATTACAAACAACGTCTTCATTTACGCCCTAGGAAGATCTCAAGAATTCATCGCTCTCTTTTCCTATTTGTTGTGCTTGTCTTTCATTTAATTGCAATAGAAGAAGACGTTAATGTACCAGGTGGCCATAATTAAACTGACAGTGTTCTGTAGCGCGATCTATTTGTGAGAATGACGCCACATTTTGTAGGAAGATTAAACAAGACAGGGGACGAAGGATTCCGCGAAAAAACAAATTAGTTCCAAAAGTCACCGCTAGGGGAATATTTGGCGCTGTGTAATAGAAAATAGAGTGTTACCAAATGGAAATCAATACGGAATAAAATTTCATTTTAATATGCACATTTTCTGATTTAGTTTAAGTGCAATATGGCAACACTTTTAAAAAGCGTAAAATCTACATAAACACCGCTAAAGTATCGTGATCTGCAATATCACGTATACTGACAGAAGAAGTTCTTTATTTAAATTTCACGTTACATCCATTCGCACAGTGCCAGCTGCTTGGGTTTTAAAAGGCAATGTGTTACGTTTCGAATCAATCGGATTGAAAGTTTATGTGCAATGTCTCCTTCTTTAGTCCAATGCGCGTTACTGGTCAAATTCTTTTACCTCAACCAGTGCAACGCGTCAGCCGCTTTTCGTGCTTTTAGAACGCACAAAAAAATGCGTAAAGGTAACGGTCCTGTGTCAGTTAATGAATAAATGCAATGGTTGCGACGTTTGAGAAAACTGGTTCTCTGAAGGTTCAGTCAGACAGAGGACGAAAACCTGTACCACAGGATACAATCGAAGCAGTTGCCACGGAGATTGTCGACAGAGGACCAGACAATATTGCTGCCACCTTCAGCGCTCGTGGAGTAGCTCAGAATATAGATATGCCTTATAGTATGGTATGGAAAATCTTACGAAAGAGGATCAACTTCTATCCGTACAAGATCAGCCGTGTACTGGAGTTACTGTACCCCGATCATGATAAGCGATTGACTTTTGCTCTCACATTTCTTGCCAGAATGGAGGTGGATGATGCTTGGCCGTGGAAAATCTTATGGGAAGACGAGGCCCACTTTTATCTGAATGGAACTGTGAATACCCAGAACTGCCAAATTTGGGATGACAAACCACTGCATGCAGTCACAGAAATTCCCTTACATTCACCAAAGGTAACTGTTTGGTGTGGATTCACAGCGGAATTTATTGTAGGTCCATTCTTCTATGAGAACATTACCCAGACTGGACGGAAACCTGTTCTGTTACTGGAGAGAAATATCGCCCCATGTTGAACAGCTTTGTCATTCCGGCACTTCAGCAAAGACAATGCCTGGGGGAAATCATTTTCATGCAAGATGGAGCCCCTTCACACATTGCTGTACGGGTGCAACAGATGCTACGACAGAAATTCACAACAGAAAAAGTCATTAGCCGCTACTTTCCAACTGCATGGCCACCTCGGTCGCCTGATTTTACCCCATGCGACTTCTGGTTATGGGGTTACCTTAAGTCCAAGGTCTATCAAGGAGTGGTCCAGGACCTGGCTATGTTGAAGGATAACATATCACGGAGTGTACGGGAGATTCCTGCAGATATGTTACTTTCTGCTGTTGTGCATACTGTGCACAGAATGCAGTATGTGGTCCACAACAACGGCAGTCACATTGAACCTCATTTGAATGCAAAATAAAAGGTAATTTCCGTATTGATTTGCATTTGTTAACACTCTATTTTCTATTACACAGCGCCAAATATTCCCCCAGCACTGACTTTTGGAACTAATTTGTTTTTTCGCGGAATCCTTCGTCCCCCGTCTTGTTTAATCTTTCTACAAAATGTGGCGTCATTCTCGCAAATAGATCGCGCTACAGAACACTGTGAGCACTGTCAATTTAATTATGGCCACTCGGTATAATCACTGAAAGCATTTCCTCTAAATTAACCCAAATGCCAAATAACTTGTTTATTTATTACCAGTCTTGTCCGTGGTATTTTGATATATTTAAACAGTTTTAGAAAAATGGCAAACAAAATTAAAAACTATGTTTTTATTGATAAAAGTGTGTAGGTTTTTCGTTTGTTAATTAGTCAGTCACCTTATTATTTTTCCTCTACTTTTGCTTTCGTCGCTTCCCATCGGGATGAAAATTAGTTAATGTATTTAAGCGCAAAATTCATGATTTCGAGAAAGAACACTTGGCAGCTATCAATGATTGCCACTCTATTAGTTCTCTCTCCTATTGAATAACTTAGATCAGCTTTAGCTTTCCTAGCCATAATTGTTTTACGGAAAATTGAGGCTGAGCAAAGGCTTAGTAGGCGCGCTTTATTTATTTTTTTATTTTTTTAGTTTTAGATGACTTTTGTTCTGAATTACCGAATTTGTGGAAGTAGTGCAGTTATTTGCATCTATGCAATTCATATATCGTGAATAGCTGAGCGTCAGAGTGTACTAATATTCATCTTTGGTTTGTTTTTACAGTTTTGACAACACATGGAAAATGGAAGACCAAAAGTTGCATTTGCATCGCATTTTATTGTTTTACTTCCGGAAAGAGAAGAATGCACAACTGAGGGTTTTGAGTTTTCAGATGAAAGCTTTCGGAACCACAACATAGACAACTGTACCGCCATTTAGGCATATCGGTTGATTGTCCATGATGTGGGGCTGCCTATTACCGGCTATCCCAAGAGGGACCGACCCCAAGCTGCCATTTATTTAAAAAATTCAGCTTTTACAATTTAGAAATTTTACATAAACAGGCTTTGGGCAGACGTGTCTTGCTGTTACTTACTTTCCCCAGTTTTGTCGTCTTAAGCATCTTGTTAAGCCTTGTTAGCGATGGTCTGAAATACGCGCCGGTAAAATACCCGAGCCGATTTAAGTAGTTTATTTGATGTGTGTATTCTCCGACCACGTTATTAGCATATGAATTTAATTTTCTGTTATATTAAGTTAAACATCGGTAAGGTAGCGGAAGTTCATTGTGACACAAACTGTGCCTGTTTTATTCAACTTAAGCGGAAACAAAAAGATTATTCTAACCTTTCTTTGGACTTTGTGATTGCTTCAGATTCAGCGACAACTGGCTAGCAGTCTAGTTGGGTCTGCAGGAAACAAGCCTCCAAAAATACATGATTTTTTTTATAATTATAAACATTTTTTATGTCTAAGCAAACACTGTTATGTTAGTTTATCATATATACAGATAATCTATCTAGTTTCAAACTATTTTGTTGTTGTCATTTTGATATATATTGTGGGATCTAGTATGTTTTACCAGCATGAACTAACTACATCTACTTGGATGTTAGCCTTGCGACTTATCGCATAAGTGTGAAGATGAACACAACAGGGGAAAGGTATAAAAGCCCTTTTATTTTATCACAAAAATATGTAAGAGATGGCACGGTCTTATGTGCGTGCAATTAAAACACCGTCCACTTGCGGTGTGAACTTAAAAGATAACAATAAACTTAAAAGGTAAAGATATAGTACTAAACTATACAATTCAATTTAGTCTAGCAGACTGACTCAGAAACCTACACCGGCGACATACTAACTAGACGTCCAGAATGTATAGCCGCTACTAGGATTAACAGCTGGATAACAAAACAGCAAATACGCGCTTTCACTAGCGAAATCACGCTCTCTCTACACCTTTTCATTCCAACGGCTTAAATACACTCTTTCATTTACTTCATTTACATTCTAGCAAGGGTAAATAAGAGAATTCAGGAAAGGCTTGCAAATTAAAATAACTGTTCATAAAAAATAAATTTTAAAAAAATCTGAAAGGTTTCGGATTTTAAATTGCGTCCAAAGGGGCAATTTTTTTAACGTTTTGTATGTTACCTTTATTTATTAAATATCATGTTCTTTGTACTTAAACCATAAAATTCAGTTCAATAAGAATGTTGCAAAATGATATTAAAATGAGCATATCTTTAGAATTTCCGATACACAGTTCCGCGCGCTGGAGTTAAAAGATTCCCCCCCCCCCGTAGAGTGTTGCCATTGCTCGCTTTCAAATCCTTGAGTCTGTTAATCAAAAATTCGTTAAAGTTTTACGAAATATGAAATCGATAATAAAAAAAAATTCCAAATTTCAAATTTGGTCTTCCACATGCCCATATTCGTAGGACGATTACGTCATTCAAAATTCGATGGCTCTATGTACCGTTGTTTTATCACAATGCGAGAAATATACATACATTTATGAAGATTTTTCATTATTTAATTTCTACAAATATAATGCAGGACTCTAACATTTGGTGGCAACAGTCTGAAAAGTGAAACGGACATTTATAGTGATTTAACGCAAAATCGCAAAACGGCTTTCAGGTACAAAGCCCCTTTGGACTAATAATAAAACTAAACAGGACCCTACAGCAAGTTGTAAGCTAATTAACATAAAATAAATTGGCTTAAAGTATTCATACATATTGCACGAATACTTTTTTCGTTTGCTGTACCTCTCTCATTTAAAATAATGAATTGTCTTTTATGCTTTTCCTTGTAACGCTTACTAATAGCTCTGCTATAGTTTTATGAGCAAATGTAGAAAGCTGGAGTAAATATATCTCCTTCTTGCATAAGTATGGCTTAAATTCAGCTGGAGTCCCATCCACGATTTCAAACTGTTTTATGCTTCTGTGGAAGTGGGCATATTAGCTCTATAATATTTATGTATTCAAGTGCCAGTTTTCATTCATATTCTCAGAATTATTGGCCATTTTAAGAAGTAATCGTCTAAGAAAGGTGACCGCTGTGAAATTATTCACTGTATTTTAATTTTTATTCATTCTCTACAATACTGCTTTAGGCAAACTTTATAGTCTTAGAGGGAAAATAATGTACAAAAAACATTGAAACTGTATCAATTTTATATGCAATTTATGTGAAAGAATATTGTTTCAATTAAAGAAAAAAATCATTGTTTCTTTATGATTTTACTGATTTTAGGTTATAATAACGGAAGCAATCAAAACTAATTTTTAATAATTAGTTTAAATGCTTAATTTTACACATGATATTAACAAAATTCCTTCAAATTTTGTTTTTGTTTTGCGAAACTCTTATGATGGTTGTATGGAAACTCAGAATTTCATAGCAAACAGTCTGAAAACAGACCTGTTTATACCTATTGCGTAAAACAAAAATGAACAATTATATCGTATTTTACCGTCTTTCTGATACGTGAATATTGCCTTTGGATTTCTTCGGTCTCGAGATAATATGTCTTTCCTAAATTCAAAATGGTGTATAGCAGATTCTTGTAAAGCGGAAGATACCTTTAATATGAAATTAATATGCATTTTATTTCCTTTTATTGTAGGAAAGCGGGCGTGCATTGGAGAATCTTTAGCACAGTTAGAAATTTTTCTCATCTGTGCATCACTTCTTCAAAATTTTGAGCTGCACCCAGGAGACAGTGACAAGACTTTGAAACTTCTACCGAGATAACAGCATTTACACCGAAGTCTGAATTAGCAAGAAGAATGGAGCTGAATGAAGAAACCATTCTGAGCAAAATTGATGGTTTACAATAAAATCATTATTATTCAAAATAAATATTGTGAATAATTTTTTTATTACATTCCCCATATCTCTGAAGCAAAGAACGAAAATTTCGAAATTGTTTATTAAGTCTCACTTTCTAATGACTCATTGAAATCAGACCACGTGTTTGTTACCTGTTTCGAATCTTTAAAGATTTCCCTAAGGGTTTCTTCATTTTATACCCTACCATTAAACGCATCCTAAACCGTGCATGAAAAATAAATACTATGAAACATACTCTAATACTTCTTAACTATCTCAAGTTCAACTACTACTATTAAATGCTATCTAAAGGTTATATTAGTGAACTATCAAAGCTAGCGCTCTTATAAAATGGACACTTCAAGGTCATTGCGACCCTCCCTTAATTTAGGATTGTTACATATGTCGCCCTTACCATACAGAGAAAATAAGCGTTTTTTTAGCAAATTAGAGGATTGCACGTTTTTCCCGCAGTAGTCGTTGCTATAGTTCTGAGTCGTGGTTGGGGAGAAAAATGGTCTTGAAAAGCCTGTTCTAAAGTAACTCACTACTATAGTCGGATAGTATGTAAATTAAATTCCTTCATAGTGAAATATAAGATATAAATAATAATACTAATTTCATTATACAATAATTTATTTTACCGCTGTCGTAGTTTAAACAGGAAGAAATGCATGCGATAAGAGATTAATGCAAAGAGCAATAGTGATTAAAATATTGATGTAAGTATATAGGTTGTCCTATCAAGACCGTCCAAACTCTCCAACTCCATATTCCTCGCTTGGAATCCGCAAAAAAAGCTCTGAGGACTGTACCTGTACAACCTATATAGTTTTCGAGGTAATAGCAAAAAAAAAAAAAAAAATTATGATGTCATATCCGGTGGAAAAAAAAAAAGCTTATTGGAAACATGAACATCGGTATTTGCGTATGTTTATACAGAAAGATGATCAAAATGTCCACCGAGCCTATCGCATGTGCAGGCTTCGCAATGGCTGATTGCATGCGTTGCAGCTGTGTGATCTTTGATGTCCACCAAAGATCACACAGGATGAAAAACAGCAGCTAAGTTACTCTCTATAGTAACTAGTTCTCAATAGATCGGTTTTTTTCAGGTGGCTCCATAAGAAGAAATCCAAAGATGCCAGATCTTGCGGTTGTAAAACCGGACCTCCATGTCTACTCCAGCGGCCTAGTTATTCCATATCCAGCCGGTTATGTTGTTAAATGCGCCGGAGCTCCATCATGCTGGAACGATAGTTGATGTAACAAATATGACGCCATACGTTTCTTTTGAAGACTATAGGTTTTACAGCTATACGAGTAGTTCTTTGGTAATCTTTTATGCATCCTCAGCGAGGAATCTGGCTGTCCAGTGTTTGTGTAGTTTTGATGGAATACCCTGTATATTATTGTAAATTTGTGAAAATATTTACCGTATTTCCTTCCGTATTTTTCCCCTAGCTTTTTACAGCTAAATTTTGAAAATTAAAAAAAAAAAATATTCGCGTAATTTTCCCTATCCTGTATTGCACGTAGGATTTTTGCTCTGAGGCAGTTTATTGGTAAAATCCATTCCCTGTATTATTTTCATTTTTCTTTACTGTATTCAGTTTCTATTTGTATTTTATCTATCAGACTTTCCCTTGCATTTATTATTTGAAACATATTTTGTGGAGATTTTACGGTACTTACGTATTATCGAAATCACCTTAATAGAAATCGCCAAAGCTTCAGAATACACCGAACTGTGGCAACCACGAGCATAACAATTTTCATGCAACTAATATGCATGACAAATATTCAGTTTCCAATGACGTCCTTTTCGTACGCATTCTTTTTGTTGCATTCCAATTTTCAAAGGTTTTATAGAAAAATTATGATTATTTTTTGCTTAATATGTGTGTGTAACGTGTATGTATGCAATATACATTTTTTTATAATAAAAGTAATTTTTTTCATTCCGTTAAATGTTCGCCAGATTGCGCCAGGGTGGTTATGATAATACGTAAATACCATTTTTCGTTAAGCTTTCCGGACGTAGCAGATGTGATTCCATCTTATTTCTGTAATTTATGTTCCAGCTCATTGTAGCACATTTATTACTGATATGTTCGGGCTTTCAAAATCCGTAGTTTTTTGTTTGTCTCTTTCTCCTCTTTCCTCCGATGTTTCTTTTGGGAACTGCGTCAAGACTCATACATGTGAAGTGCCGCTGGAGCTTTTCAAGCTTCCGATATCCGTCAGATAGCGCAGTATTAATATTACCCTGTATGCATATTGGAATGACGGTTTCTTTTAAAGGAATATATAGAGAAATTTAAGAATTGTTTATCCATGACCACTTTTCATTTACATTCTGACTGTAATTGTCTTCTTCGAAAATTAAATTTCTGGCATAATTTTCCTCCCTCGATTTTCCGATGTTAAAATTAGTTTAAAAAGGGGGGAATACGCAAAGAAACACGGTAAGTTTATTTGGTTTTATTTCGGGTTTGCATATTTTTATTATGTTATGTGTTGTTTTTTAGTTATTTATTGAGTGCATTTTATTTTGTAATTTAATTGTGTCGTTTTCCATAACCAAGTTGGTGGCTAACTTATTTGGTTATACAAAATATTGTAATGTAAATATTTATTTCTTATATTATGTTGTATTGATTTTAATTCTGAATCGACACCTGAATTCTAAAGATAGCTCAACTAGAATGAGAGATTTTAAAATCTTTTAAGGAGCTAGATATCTTTACTTCTTAACTAGACTGCGTCCCCAAAAACTGAGGGAAAATCACAAAAAATAGCGATAACTCATTCAAAAATAAGCCAATCCGCATGAACTTTGAATATGTCGTCAAATAAGAATTTCTGAGTAAAAGTGTAGTATGCAAATTAATGGCGCTGCAATCAAAATACGACATCCGCAAGAAGCATAAAATTGTATGTTTCAGAGCAAGCCTGTAGATTTCGCTGTGATACTGAAATAAGAAATATGGAATAGTCAATTTTTAATTACCTCCAGGTATCATTTACTCAAAGAACTGCGATGGAGAGCTATTGGGAGACTAAAGGCAGGGCAAAATCAGACAGAAGTGGCCATATAGTTATATGTGAGTCCTGTGGTTCATAGAATTTGACAACAATATCTAACAACAGATTCGGCATCCAGGAGGTTTAGCCTAGGATGACCAACGAAGAGCGCTGATGACCAATATTTGTTGTTATGGTCATGAAGGAATAGAACCTCAACACCAACTCAGATCCTCCTTTGCTGCAGCTACCGGGAAGCTGGTGTCAACCTCAACAGTGCGTAGAAGGCTTCACGCAGAAGGTCTGTATGCGAGGCGACCAGCCATTTGAGTGCTGCCTATGTCCGTCATAGAAGAGGATGTTTGAGGTGGGCACGTCAACATGTCAACTGGACAGCTGATTAACGGAGGACTGTTCTCTTTATGGAAGAGTCCAGGTTTAGCCTCAAAAGTGGCAGTAGGCGTTATTTGATTTGGAGTTCATCAAACATAAGTAAAAGAGATGCATACGGAGAAGGCAGTGTCTTTCTTTGGGGGTGTTATCTCTTTGGTTGGTCGCACAGACCTCCGTGTCTTTCCAAGTGAAACCATGAATGCTCAAGCCTATAGAGATGATATCTTTGATGATTATGTGCGCGCTTATGTCTGGGTAATAGGCGATCATTTTCGGATATAGAACAACAACTCTATACAACACAGGGCTCGTGGATGATTATATTGCAACAAACAATTGAATGCATGGAATGGCCAGTTCGTTCACCGGACCTGAATCCTAGCAAGCATGTTTGAGATACTTCAGGAAGACGTATTGCTGTTCTCAATTCTTCTTTTCAGATCCTTGCCACGCTTGCAACTGCTTAACAAGAGCAATGGCTCTACTTTCCTATGAAACTGATAGACTGCATAATTAAAAGTATCGCACATCGTTGTCTGTGTTATATTACTTATAGGGGAGATAATATTTCATACTGAAGATAATTTTCCCTTACCAAATAGATACATCCGATTTGTTCATGTTATACATATGCTAATTTCTATAACACCATAATTATCTAGTGGTCTCTTTTCATGTTATTTTATACCTTACTGTGTGTTTTATACTGTGGGTCAGTTTCATTCATTCAGATACTAACAATGGTAACTTGTCGTTACCATTGTTAGTATCTAAATTTTTGAGTAATCTTCATTTTTGTGATTTTCCTTAATTAATGATAACCATTGTAGGTGAAGTCCAACTTCTATCCCTCAAATATAACGTAAAAGCTGTCTGGTGAGTTATCACAACTAGCTTAATTGATTTCCGAGTGGTGCTAATATGTGGGGGGAAAATCTGATATTAGCAGTTGTATTAAGAACTTATTAACATGAAATGGATTTAAAGTTTCATTAGGAATTGAGTTAAATGTTGTCTTGGCTTCTCTTTGATTCTTGTCACATATATTCATTTAGATCAGAAAGTTATACGAATGTAAAATACATGCATATAAATTTTAAATACAAATAAAAGTTAAATGCAACTCTTGCCTTTTTATGTCAAGAGCTTTCTCATCGTTGATACCATATTTCCTCGCGTATTTTCCTCCTATTTTTAATAAATTTTATCAGCCGAAAATCGATAAGGGAAAACCCGATTACGGTAAGAACATAACAAAGAAAATGTAGTCATGCGAAAACTGCTATTAACTGTCAAAATATTGTTTCTTTAAAAGACACCTACATTGCAATAAAATACATAGTAATATTAACATTACAGTATCAGATAGATATGGAGCCTACATCTGACGGTTATTGAGTACGATACGTGACCTGCTTAGTTACTTTGTAAAGTCCCAAGACCCTCTCACATGAATGAGTCTTGACCATAGTTTCCAAGAAGGACATCAGAGGAACGGAAGACAAGGTGGCCGTACAAAAGATCCAGATTCGAAAGATCGAACACATCAGCAATAAGTAAAGCCCAAATGAACTGGAATATGAATAATAGAAGTGATAAGAAGGTGGAGTCACGTGTTTGGAAATCCGTCCGGACAAATCGTCGAAAAATCTGCATGAAATATGTTCAAATAATAAATGCAAGGAAAAATAAAATGGATGAAATTCTAATACATAAATACAAATAGAAATTTGATGCTCTGAATAAAAATAAAAATAATCAAAGCAATACAATTTACCAATAAACTATATCTCTCAGTGGGAAAATCTATGTATAATAGAACAAAGAGAAAATTATGAGAATATTTTAAACATTTCTAACTTAGCGCTAAAGAGCTAGGGGCAAAATTTGCAAGAAAATAGGGTAATTGTTTGAACTAATTGTAACATGTTACTTTAAAATACGCACATCAAGGTCTTACCAGCTCTCCCTCATTTACGAATATCGTCATCATCACACACTTATTTTCACCGTCTAGACTATAGCATAAGTGAGTTTTCATTCGTGCACTTTTCACAAAGCTCAACGCTTTCTCATGAACTGAAATGAGTTATCCATCTTCACACTTGTCGTTACCATTGTTAGTACTAAGAAAACAGGAAGGCAGAAAAGGACCTTGAAGTACCTATTCTAAAGATGCTTATTTAAAAGAATTCTTTCCACATCTGGTCGGATTAAGATGAAAAATAGGTGCCTAAGATTTATAGCCTTTAATAGTTGCCCATCAATGAAAAGAAAGTTTGCCTGGTTGTTATAGGTTTAATGTCAACAAGTATTCCAACTTAAGTCGCGTATTTTCTCTTCAGTTATGACCCACAAGCAGTCACTAAATCACGTTTACTGATTTTAATCTGTCCATGGTATATATTTGATTTTATTCAGGACTGATGTTTCTGAAGTAGCTTATATAAAGTTAAGTAAAACGATTTTTGAACTCTTCGACATTCATCAAAAAGATTTTGATAAAGTGGAATGCATATTAAAGCCTTTTAACCTCAGACATGAGTAGATATCAAAATTATCGAAGATCACATTGATTCAGTTCCTTATCGGAGATCGATCACATTGATTCAGTTCCTTGCGATATCCTTGATAATTCAGATGTTAAGAACTGCTATTTATATATAATTTTGTCTGTGCCGCATTTGACTAAAATGCTTTAAATCCAGTTTTTAGCACAGATCTGATTTGTTATTTGGAACTGCTGCAGACAAACAAAACAAACAAACTGCTGCAGTATCACATTACTGACAAGAGTCTTATTTATCTTTGATAAATCAATTTGAAATTAATAAAGATAAGAGAGAGATTTGATTATGAAGTATTCATTGTGCGTCTAAATTTATATCGCTTATTGTTTATTCAACGCATATCATCTTTTATCATAAATTTAAGATCACATTAATTGTTTAGTTTTTGAATAAAAATTTTCTTTACAAAACTGCAATATGAATTAATGCAAGAATACAAGTTATAATATCTGTATAAATTAATTATTTTTATTAAATAAGATAAATATTTAAAATTTTTACACCCTCGATTTATTGCAGCTTATGAAATGAAAACAGCTTTTCTTAAGCGGGAAAATAGCATGTTAAAATGATAGATCTTTAATGGTAAATTCATAGTTATCGAAAATAATCTCAATAAATTTAGAATCACAGTTTTTAAATCTCCTAACAATTATTGTTTCTCATAATTACATTTCAGCTCACAATATTTCATCTGGAGTTGCAACCACATTGGTTTCCAAAAATTAAGTAAAAATCACGAAAATAGAAATAACTTGTTCAAAAATAAGTCAATCCGTAGAAATTTAGATATGTTGTCAAATAAGAGTTGTTGAGTAAAACTGCAGTATGCACATAGTAGGGCTGCAATTGGAATGCGTCATCTGGAAGAAGCATAAAATTGCATGTTTGAGAGAAAGCCTGTAAATTTCGTTGTGATACTGAGATGAGAAATTTGGCATAGCCAATTCGTAACAATGACCTCCAGGCATCATTTGGCCGAGGCAGAGGGCTATTGGAAGATTAGTGGCAGGACAAAGTCAGACAGAAGTAACCAGATGGCTAAATGTGAGTCCTGTGCTTTATAGACTTTGGCAACAATTTCTAACTACAGATTCGGCATTCATGAGAATCATCCATGGACGTCCAACCGATACGACAAGTGCCGATGACAGATTTTATTGTTATGCGCCTGAAAGAATAGAATCGCATCTCCGACTCAATTCTCCTACCTTGCCGCAGCCACCAGATGGTTGGTGTCAACGTCAACAGTGCGTAGAATGCTTCAGGAAGGGGATCTTACGCGAGGCGACCAGCAATTTGAGTGCTGCTGATGCCACGTCATAAAAAGGAACGTTTTAGGTGAGCACGTCACTATATCCATTCGATTACTGGTCAATGGGGGGTTGTTCTCTTTAAGGATGAGTCCGTGTTTAGCCTATAAAGCAAAAGTAGACGTTATTTGATTTGGAAAGGGCATGGAGCCTATCATCAGCTATCAAACATTCCTGAAAGTGATGCGTACCGTGAATACTCAGGCCTATAGAGATGACATCCTTGATGTTTTATGAGCCCTTACGCCGAGGCGTGATGATTTCATGCTACATGATAATAAAGCTAAATTGCACAGGAGTTTCATCGCGTATGATTATGTTCAGCAGCAAACAATTCACTGTACAGAATGGCAAGCTTGATCACTGGAGCTGAATTCTAGCGAGTTTATTTGGGATGCTTTAGGAAAACGTATAGCTGCTCTCAATCCTCTTGTCTAGACCCATGCCACGCTTGCAACTGCCTTGAGCAACTTGCCAAGAGCAATGGCTTTCGCTTCCTGCGGAACACATAGATCCTATAATTGACAGCATTACACATCGCTGTATGCGCTGTAGTGCTTCTAGAGCAGATCAAACTCCATATTCAAGGTAAGGCTATGAGGTATTTTTCATACCTTCTTAGCAAGCCTTCGTGGTGTAGTGGTCAGCACGCTCGACGCGTATTTGAAAGGTCCGTGGCTCGAGTCCCGGCAAGGGCATTGCTCGTTTTTCATTGTCTCCTGCTTCAGAATATCCTAACATCTCTACAAAGTTCCTATGTCAAACTGACACATCCGATTCGTTCATTTTATACATGTGCTGATTTCTGTGAAACACCATAATTGTCTGGTAACTTCTTTTCATGTAATTTTATACCTTGCTATGTGTGAATAATAATAATTATTTTTCATTTGTTGAAATGGGCATGGCCTGTCATGACCATAAGACCAACTTGTTTGGTTAGGCGGGTCGGGCTGCGCCCGCTACTGATACTGATACCTTGCTATGTGTTGTATACAATGGTTCAGTTTTATTAAATTCTAACACGCAACGTTCGGGGTAATCGTCATGTTTGTGATTATTCCTTAATTAATGATATCCAGTGTAAGTATTTATTTGTAAGTATTTAAGCAGTTTTATGGCAACACTTTATTAAAAATTTACTGAAGTGCAAAAATATTAATATTTTTAAGCATCATGTGTTTACTTTTACACAAAATTAATCTAAGGAAAACAAATTTTTAACCTTAAAAAGTAACGAAGTGTTAAAAGAGCCTAAAGATTTGAAAAGATTTAATAATTATTCCATTTAATAGTAATATTTGAAATTATTTTCACTCTATTGATTAATCTAAGCATTTTTTTTTTTCGAGTTTAAAAGTCTTACATAAACACATATCTATGAATCAAAGAATTTCAGTTTATCTTTTCTGTAACAAAATACAGTATACTACATTTACTCTACTATTATATTGTTAAATTCTGTAAAGAAGCAGTGTTCGGTTTCTTGACAATGGATTGTAAAAAACAATGTTAGTCAAACTTTGTGGCAGTGCGACGCCATAAAAATGTAAACGATCCCCAAAAACAATTTCACGAACCAATCGGTGCATCACCCTTAATTATATACCATCAATTCAGATTTTTCAGGACTTGCAACCCCTAATGAGGTCTGGACCCATAATTTGAATACCACTGGTATAAAATGAATTTAAGTATAAAGTGTAGAAAATATAAAGTATTTCTTAAGAACTAGTAGTGTTTTCGAGATGGATAACAAAAAGACATTAGCATTTTATCATAATCATATTTAATATGGTTTCTTAATTCACACCTGAAGGACAAAACATAACCACCTCGCTAAATTATATTAGAATCTCTACATTCTTTCTCTTGATGTAATCTATCATTTTCAGCAAGCTAGCCGAAAAAAATTTTAATTCCAGCAATTTAAAAGGTTAAACTTCACATGCTATTAATAAATCCGAGAAATTCTTTATTTTGAAAACGTTTTTCAGCTTGCATACATAAATGAATTAATTTAAAAGATAAATGGCGGAAAATAATCTTGAATTTGTAAAACATTGAATGAATAGAATATTTAGTTTAATTTAATAATTGTTAGGTTTTTAACTCTATCGTCTACAAAATACCGCTTTTATGTAAAATTATTTTTAAAGAAGTTATAACCGTTTGAATAGCCTTGTTTATCTTTTTTGTGACATTTAAAGGGACATTTAAATGCCAATAAAAAGGTAAACAAACATTTGAGAAACATTATTTTAATTTCCGCGACAATATTTTTACTGTTAGTAAGATATAAATGTGTAAGTTTATGAAGACTGCAATTTATGCAAGCTCATTTCACGGATGAGTTACCCAGACATTATAAATACCCAACAGATGTCATATCATTTTTTTTTGAAAGTGTAGCATTGCTAAAAATATGAAACCTAAATCTCATTCAATGATGAAAAACAAATCAACAGTAAATGTTTTATCCAAAATATTGCCGGTGTACGAATAACTAGCCAGTAATCAGCTTTTAGCATGATCCATATCTGAAAAAATACAAAACACTAACGAGAGTTCACATAGCGACATTTGGAAGAACTGCCCGAAGGAAACATTTGTATTGAAAACAGACTCGAAATAGCTGTTATCACAGCAATTAGTGATTTCAATTTTGAGTGTTTAAATACTTTAGGTATGGAACATAAAGACAAATTCATGTTCAATATCTATTGGAAAGAGGCAAGATAAACGTCGTATACATCAAAGCAAAAAAAAAGGGGGGGGTTCGACTGGATACAAGAAAAAAAGAATTACCAAAACAAAAAACAAAAAACAAAAAAAAATAAATAAATAAATAAATAAATAAATAAAATAAAATAAAATAAAATAAAAATCTGAAATGTTTCAGATTTTAAATTACGTCCAAAGGGGCGTTTTTTAACATTTTGTGTGTTACCTTTCTTTATTAAATATCATGTTCCTCGCACTTAAACCATAAGATCCAGTGCAACAGCAATATCGCAAAATAGTTTTAAAACGAGCATATCTTTAGAATTTCCGATACAGAGACTCACGCGCTGGGGATAAAAATGTTTTTTCTGCACAACGTTGCCATTGCTCGCTTTGAAATCCTTGAGTTTGTTAATCAAAAATTCGTCAAAGTTTTAAAAAATAGGAAATCGATCATAAAACAAATTTCAAATTTCAAATTTGGTCTTCCACATGCTCATATTCGTTGGAGGATTACGTTATTCAAAATTCGATGACTCTATGTACCGTTGTTTTATCACAATACGAGAAATATACATACATTTATGCAGAGTTTTCATTATTTAATTTCTTCAAATATAATGCAGGACTCTAACATTTTGTGGCAACAGTTTGAAAAGTGAACCGACATTTATGAGTCCGACGCAAAATGCCAAAACGAAACTAATAGTCCTTCGGGATTCAAATCCCTTTGGACTAAAAACTATATAAGGTAGGTAAACATAATGAAAATGTAAATGAGGAAGGGGAAACATATGGTGAAGGACGTTTTTAAAGTGATCCTTGTTTTAAAAAAATGTATTTGGATGAATTTACTGAAAGTGTTCGAGAAAATTTCTAAAATAATATTAAGTATTTCTTACCATTCTACGATTTTATTAGTAAAAACATTATTTATGCATACGTAAAATAATGTTAAAATATTTTATATTAAATAAAATCATACATTAGGACATGTTAAGAAGTAAATATTATAGGTAAGCCTAAAAATATTCTTAAAATGTATTTTTCTCACAATGAAATTTTCGCAATTATTGCATCTTCAAAATGCTCCATGCGCTTTATTTTATGTTCAAAATGACTGTAATTTGTAATTTAGATTCGCATTTATACATGTAACAAAAATTGGTATGCATTTTTGAATGCGAATTCATTAAGGGGATAAAAGTCCAATTAAAGTGTATTAAAGTGGGAAATTTTGTCCAAAATTCAGGTATATGTGAAAGAAATATTGATTAAAAACTAACATTTTATGCAATTCACTAATCGATACTAAGTTGCGTTTTCAATGCATTTTTAATAAAAAATAAAGCAAAAATAACAAAAGACAGAAAAAAATTCAGTCGCATGGAGCATTTTGAAAAAATTTAAAAAATTGAAAAAAAAATTTGAAAAAAAATTAAATTGCTATGATCCAGAAATTTTTTCAAAAATATAAAATATAATTATAGTAAAATATACATGCATGCAAAATTTCATAATTCTATGACAATAATTTAAAAAAAAGTATTTGAACGTCCACTGTCCCCTCAAAGGTAACTAATCCCTACTCCCTTCGCGCCTTCGTTTCTCCCACATCTAACCGTCAATTGAAAACATTGAATTCGAGCAATGGGATAAGCCTAGCCTTGTTCCTTTGCCGACCTTGGATGCATGTATGAATGTGTTGCGTAGCTATAGCATCTACTGAGAAGGGTATCAAAGCTCAACATTCTTTCTCTTAATCAGAAAAATACTTGATATCGAAGCTCAAATGGCGTTTCTATACAGAGAAAAATGGCTCTAGAACAGTATGTTTATAACCCCTTATTAGTAGGTGTTATAGTTTTAATTTTTACATGGCTGATTATTTACTTTTGGAATAATAATCGAAAGCTTCCTCCAGGACCTTGGGGATTACCATTCATTGGTTATTACCCATATATCTCCGACAGGCCACACGAAGACTTTTTTAAACTAAGTAAAAAATATGGGAATGTATTTAGCTTTCGCACACTCGGAGGAAGGTTGATCATCATTCTGAATGGCACAAAAGTCATTAAGGAGGTTTTGATTAATAGAGCGGATGAATTTATTGGAAGACCTTATGGAAACAATGTAATAACTTTGATGTCCGATGGAATTGGTGAGCACGTTTTTGATCAATTTGTAAAAAATGTTTATTTTGTGTAATAATTCACTTTGTAAAAAATTCTTCAGTTTTCTTCAAATCCATTACTTTGCATGATTTTATTCTCAGTTTTCGTAATAAAATCATTAAAATAATTCATATTTAATTTCATTGTAAAAGAAGTTATATATCATTAAACAGCACAGACGTCAAAAGAGACGTGAAAACTGAAGGTATTTTTATTTTCTTATATATAACGATTATATTATATTGTCATGTATAACGATTTAATTTTATTTGCAAATATCAGCTTTTATTTATCATGGAACTTTCTGAAAAATGAGGAAGTTTTTTCAAAATGAACGCAGGTTATTTTTCATAACTTAAAAATTTCTTGTAATCTTCAGGTGTCGTAGACCTAAAATAATGTTTGATTCACCATATTTAAAAACAATCTGAATCAACTTTTATGAACACTTTCACGTGAGTATTAGTTTCGTGAATAAAAAATATAAGCGAATTATTATTTTTAATTTGTAATTTATTAACCTGGGACGAAATTTTAATACTTGAGTAATATATGACAAAGACGAGTGAATAGTTTCATTAAATATTATAGCAAAATCAGTAATATTACGATCATTAATGCTTTATCGATGCTAGCAAACAAAATATAGTCTTTATAATCTGCTGCCCGAATGTATCGCAAATGTTATAAACAAGTATTTGACTATCTCGAAGAAAAAAATGTGTTAATGCATTTATTAACTCTAATTACAGACCTTTAAATTCTTTGGTTCTTGAGAAATTGAGAGAGGAAACACGGCTGTATAGATAAATACTTGGTTTTAATTGCTTTTATTGAAAATTTTGGCATATATGTATGAAGATTTTCATATGTATATTAAATTCTAAATTCACACACATATGTCCTAGCAGGACACATTCGTATGAATTATGAATACAGAACGTGAAAACAAATGCTCTCTGATCAATTACAGAAATTTTTTCGAAATTGTGAACTACCACAGCAAACATGTTTAACTACCACGCAAGTAACTTGAATATAATCATCAGTAAAAGTAGAAATAAAAAAAGATGTTCTCTTATTACAATGAATGATACTAGAGGATTAAAATAAAATTAGTACACTTTCGCAAGGTTAACTTGTTAAAAACAATATTGTTGCAAGAAGGCTTGTTTTATGCCTTTTTACTGGACTTTTTACTTTACTCAATTTACTGGACAATCCGGAATTTCGGTGCTATGTCCTACTTCTGTATAGGCTCCGGAAAATGCTCTACGTTCTATGTTTTTGGATTTTGTGAAATGTAGTTAACAAGAGTTCTATTTATTTTGTACCTACACAGATGCTTTTAGTACAATTATAAGTGAAATTGTTGTATTTCTCTGTGTAACGCGAAAAATCTCAAGAAAGAGGGCTGTTCTGGAAAAGTAAGAATACAGAGGGAAAAGAGCAGCCCAATTGAGTAAATGGGTATCTTGGTACTTTTGCGAGATATCGCCAAACTAACAACGGTTTTGGCGAGTTATTTTCTCATCAAATTTGGCAAGAAGTTGTCAAAGTTGGCGACATTTTAGTTCGGTCCCTGTATCACCGTAATAAGTATTGTAATTGAATAAATGCAATTGATCACTGTATTAGCTGTAACCGTAATTCGACCCTCATATTGCTTTCCAATAATTTCGAGAAAGCAGAAAGTATTAATAATATCTCGGCGGCCGGTTGGAAACTATATAAGGCCGGAGAGAGCTTCTACTTTCAGTTTTTATTGTTGCGAGCTGTTAGTTCAGCTTGAGATTGGAGATATTTTCGGGTTAGCTTTCTTTTTAGATGCCCTTTGCATGGCATTGTGTTTAATAGTCTTAGTAGTTTGAATCATAACTACTAATTGTACTCTGTGTTACTGAAGCCCTTTACAAGTATTTCTGTGGAAAATCTTTTGCGTTAGAAATGAACTTTGAAGTTTTTCTGTTGACAAAATCAATTTTATTAATCTATCATCGCACCTGTGCATTCAATATGTAGAGTCATTAGGTAATTTCGAAAGCAGGAGGTGTGAAAAATGAGCAATGTCCTCGCCGGGACTCGAATCACGGACCTCTTGAATACGCGCCGAGTGTGCTGACCACTGCATTACGAAGGCTCGCTAAGAAGGCGGGAGAAATACCTTATATGCTCCCCCTTTTAAAAGGCAACTGGAGATTAGGGGGATCCAATCGCAAAATCTTGGTGGAGGGAAACTCACGAGGTTTCATAAAAGGGCTAGTTTGCGAAAGAATTTCTCCATTTCTGTTACAGAAACATTTCGAGAAATTCTTTTGCGTGCATTTTATATCTATAAAAATGGGCGGTGAAATTAAATGATCTCAAAAAGTGTAAGTGTTTTACATCTTGAAAATAGTCTAGAATGTGAAAAACTCAAGGAAGGCTTCTTCTTCCTGAAAGAAAACAAGTCTGGCTAAATAATTATGTGACAAGCTATTCAAGGAAAAGGGATATTTAAAAAGATATGATAAAAGTCAGACTAGGAGATACGGTATTTAAAAGGTATGATAAAAGTAAGATTATCGCCCAAGTATAAAATTTAAACTGAACGAGATATTTTCCCATAATCAGATAATTATGTTTCTTTCAAATCTGTAACACTGAAAATTGAACTCAACTTATCGCGAACAATTGAAGCAACACAGCTTATAATTCGATAAGAGCTGCAGTTAAAACCTCTCATAGTGATAACCTCTGAAAATAAACAGTATTTCTGAAAACACAAATAATAATTGGTACTGAACATTCTCAACCAATTATGTCTTCTAATACAGAGAAAAACCACAATGTTCTGGAACTAAGGGGTAGTTTCATTGTAATATGCGATTTTATAAAACAATATAATCTTGTTCTTCCTTCCCAAATCTTACGTAATATTTGTCTTGTAATAAACAGTTTTATGTTAATATTCTTTCAAATTAATTTCTGTTCTCTTATATTTTATTCTTTCGATCTTTAATTATTTTAGTGGTATCATAAAGTGGGAAAGAGAATTCAAAATGAGATGAGATTTTCATATTAAATTACGTATTATTTTATTTGTGTATTAATCATCAGTCTGGCCTCCTCTGTGGTTTTACACATTTAAAAATATGCATCGTCTGTTTTGATAAAGACTGCTTGTTTTAACCCATTCTATGCCACTGTTAAATTAACAACGGCCAATTTTCTTCCCAGTGCTTTTTTATTTATCAATTTATAAATTTTTTATACGTTAATTAAATTAAAGTTTGAACGACTGACCTGATGACATATCACTTTTAGTTGACCTATCTGGTTTAGAATCCTCTCTTTCCATAACATTATGTTAATTATTTCTCTGCATATAAACATCTTGCAGAAATTTTAAGAGCAACACTGTTTCCTGTACATACGTTCAAAGAGTTACTTTGTAGAGACATTACGTTATTTTTGGAAGCAGAAGAGATGAAAAATTACCAACGCTTTCGCCGGGAATCAAACCACGGACCTCTGAACTACCGGCTCAGTGTGATGACTACTAACACCACGAAGGCACACTAGGAAGGCGGGAGAAATACCTTACATACTCCCCCTTTTAAAGGGCGACTGGGGTTTTTAGGGAACCCAATCGCCAAATCCTGGGTGTGGAGAGTTATCATGCACAACCCTTTTAGTTCGGGCGCCACTGTAGACACATTAGGATTTTTTTTGGAAGCGGAAGAGATGAAAAATTAGCAACGCCTTCGCCGGAAATCGAACCACAGACCTCTGAAATACCGGCTCAGTGTGCTGACCACTACACCACGAAGACACGCTAGGAATGGTGGAGAAATACCTTACAACTTTCTTGGCTCTCTTTACATGCTTCATTTCTAACGCAAAACACTTAAATATTATTTGCAAGAAAGCTAATTAACAGTAATTATTTTCTAAGCAATATTGTTAATTAAACATAAGCTGGCTCTTTAATCGCTTCCACAGTGCATCTGTGGGCACGGATTTAAGCTATGGCAATATGGCTACGGATGAACTTAGCGGATTTCCATTGCCGTTTTCCATATGTTCAATTTAAGTACCAGTACTAGTAAATTTTCCTAAATCGCAGAAAAATACTTTTTTTTTTTTTAAGACGGAAAGCGCTTAGCTTTGTAGTAGTTAAAAATCTTATAATATGCAAAACTGTGGTTACAGTGGAATATGCCACCGACTATCTCCAAAGAATTATTATTTTTGAAGCTAAACCACATTTCTGAGAACATATAATGGAATTTCATATAGTGCCCACATCTCCAAAATGAGCACCACTGAAATTTATTACTATTTTTGGAAACATAATTGAACAAAGGTACTCAAAATCATTGTTAGCAATGTTTTGTAAGGTGGCAATCTCAACAAAGAGGAGGGACAAAACTCCATATAAATGCCTTCTTTCCAAGCTAGTTTTGACTAGCTATATGAACTTCCCGGCGGTGGTATCTAACATATGTGTAGCAATTCCATATCCCGATTTGGAACATAGCAAATGTTCCGAATCAGTCGAGCATAGCAGTGCCCACTTCATGAAAGTCTTGTTTTTATTCTTCAGCGAAACTAGTTGTCCTACTTATAGATTGGATTTCGGTTAATTCAATTTTGAACTGGTTTGAGAATGATTGAGATATTTCACACTAGAACGGTTCTAGAAATTAGCTCTAAGATTCTGAATTAAGGTCCACCTAGAAGACGACAGGAAAAAAATCTACAGTGTCATTTGATTCTGGTATCTACAAAAATGTAGCTCCTACCAGGAAATGACCTGGAGTCAAAGCCTGAAGATCCGTTGGATCAGCAGAAATATGTTCAAGAGTTCAAGCAAACACCTATTTGTGTAACTAATGTACCTTTTTAGTCAGACAAGTTTCGTAAAAAAATAGAAAACTGCATTTACCAAGTAATGATTCTAGCTACTATCAAAGTAGTCCCCTTGGCTATCTAGACACAACTGCCAACGTTTCTGAAGCTATGGAAGCAAGCAGGGAAATCTTCAACTGCGATACTTGCAAGCTCATTTGTCACAACCCGTTGGATGTCTGCAAAAATCTTGAAGCTTTCTTTCCAGTCACCTTTCCATTTACGGAAACAAGAAAAAAATACAGTAATCTTTGACACAAATGTGAGATCACGTCTGGCTCTATCCAATACTTTAGCAGAAATTCTTCGTCTTTGCTCTTTATGTTTATCTGTTAGCGAGTGAGGAACGATTCTTGCATTAGGTTTCCGCTTCCCTAAATATTCGCGTAAAATCTTATGACACACATCACGGTTCAAATTCAGTTCTTCTGATATCATACGCACAGTTACACGACGGTCTTCTTGCAATAACTGCCTAGCACGTTTTACGTTTGCATCGGTCTGTGCTACAGACGGGCGACCACCTCTGAGATCGCCTTGTACTGAATCTCTGCCTTCACGAAACCTTTTGTACCCTTCGAAAACACGACTTCTTATGCCTGTCCTGGATATGCTTGCTTAATCATGTTTCACGTTTCACTAGGGGTTTTCCTGAGCTTAACACAGAACTTAATGCTCACAATCAGTATCCATTGCGTCACCTTAACGAATGCGACAACAATCGGGACAGTGAGCTGCTAAGCAATCCCTGCCACCTAGTAAGTTTTCGTAGGTAATGTCAAGGTAATGTAAAGTAAGAATAAATACCAGGCAACATAAAAGCATCATTTGTTCCTCTTAGCACTGCAAACTCAGAAATAAAAAAAAATTGTTCTGAAACTTTTTTGACAAAAGATGTATATAGATAGTTCTTCGAAGTTTAAAAGTGTTTTTCCGCTACCTTTTCGAAAAATTCTTTTCACTGATTCTATATTAGCCTCCTACAAGCCACCAAAATGTGAGTTAGAAATAGGAATGAAATTTCAGCTTATATCTCCTTCGGAACTAAAGTGTTGATCAGGATCTGATCTGCAAATTTTAAGGAGGTTATCAAGAACATTTTCCACTCCTTTGAAGTTTGCAGCGTTATCACTTAAAACAACGTAGAGTTTGGGCCATCTGGAAATAAATCTTCTAATATGTTAGAAATATTTCGGTAGACAAATCTGATATTATTTATAAATGAATAGCCTTTGTACTAAAGCATACGAATATTAGAAATTATCATTTATGAATATTATGAACATTTACAATGTGATTTTTATCGATTTTATTGTTTTATATGACTAACGATTGCGAAAATAAAGGTAAGGCTGTGGGTATGTATATATATGTGCGTGTGTGTGTAATATTTTGGCAGTCGGGCACATAAATGGCATCAAAATCCGGACATGGCTGAGTGGCTTACAGCAGATATGATGACATCGAAAGATTTCATTTTTTAAATCTCCATATCTTAATTCACTTAAAATGGCAAATCATTATTCTTTTAGATTCTGCAAGATTACGTACGCGATAGTAATTTAGACTAAATAGGATTGAATTTAAATTTACCGCGTCATACTATTCAAACAAAGAAAAACAGACGGGAAAAGCGGCAGCAAAGTTCTTAAGCAGCAGGAGAAAAGCAATCTGACTAAAAATGGCGCGAACTCTTCATTTATAGTTACGATTACGTAACATGCCAGAATGTTCTCGAAAGTCTAGGGAAAAGATCCTGAAATTGCGGAAAGTTAATTAGAGGTTGCCTGTTCGCGTAAAGCAAAGCCGTCGTATTTTTTATATTTTACATATATATGAATATATATACTTTTGGCAGCTTCGTTTGCAGTAAAAGGCTGAGGGGGCACAACTGGATTTATAGCAGTCCCCTATATAAGATTTCAAAGCTCTGCTGCTAGTCGATTTTGAGTAATGCAAGATAAATACGTCACAAAAAAATTCCTTTCGAATCCATTTTACATCCGTTTTGGAAAAAAACTTCCTCTATTTTTTCCGATGTATAGACATCACGCAAAAAAATTCGTCCAAATGGATTCGGGAGCGGAGAAAATGGATATTACCGTTGAAATATGCTATCGGAAATTGCTCTTGATTGCTATACTTCTGTTACTTTGTACAAGGAAATAAAAAAAATTGTATTTTATCTTTCTGTCCATTTAAAATATAGTGAACCCTTTCATTGTGACCACCTTCCCAAGACGACAACCTCTGAATGTAAAAAGTATTTCTTACGTAATAAATTAACATCTTTATTAAACGTCACCTCGGATGACCCCCTCCAGAGAAGACCAAAATCATCTGAAACCGTGAGTGGTCAAATTAGAGGGGGTTCGTTGTTCTCAAAATAATACTGTAGTCCCGAACGATAGTTCCTCAGAATCCTGAACGCACGTATTTCTGCTATGTTGCAGCTACTTTACTTTCTACCACGATTTTTGTATCGGATGCTTTCAAATTACGAAACTTTGTCACTATTTTATTTCGTACTACGATGTTTTGCACCACAACGTTTTAGAATTGCAAAGTTTTCTCCTGACACAGTTTTTTTCTCTGTCATGATATATTGCACAACTATGTTTTTGCCGCGATATATTCACATGTTTTTCATATGTAAAATATGTTTCATATATGAGGGAATTCATATGTTTTCATGTGTAAAAGATTTTAGGCGCAGTGGTGCCCCAGTATACGCTATTAATCTGTTTCAGATCCTTGAATTTATAACAAATTGAACATATACCAAACGAAATTTTCCTATAAAAGTTAAAGAAAAATATATTAGTACATTTTTTAAAAAATTTTTATTGTTTTTAGTATAACGCCGTTTAATAATGAAATAGCAGTGCAGTATGCGAAATGTATACTGTACATAAATGAAAAATAATTAAATTTATTTATATATACCTTCTCTAGCTCTTTTCTTCTTTCAGGTTCCTACTTAAGCCTGGTTGAGGATCCCCAGGTCTTACGTTAATGAGTTGAGTTAATGAGTTACGTTGAGTTACGTTAATGAGTTGAGTCTTACGTTAGCCTATGTAATTTTTGTAATGTAGCGTCTTTATTTTTCAGTCATAGATATTATTGTATGCAATAATCAAGTCCTGACTACGCATGCCATTTTCCTGCTTTTTCAATGTCTTTTTTTCACCTCCATGGTGATTCTAACATTTTCTTCGATGCCTGACTCTTCTTATTAACATTTTTAAAACTCATCTTTAAAGAACTGACAGAACATTCACGCGAAAAAGCAGAAAATCACATGAAAATTCGAAGATGTAGCTGAGTTGCAAATTGAATATAGTAGCAACAACACCCATGGCAATCGCAGCATTGTCTCGAAAGAGATTGTTGTTGTTGACTAACGCTCACTTGTCTGACCTATAGTCAGCACAAGCCAATGAAATTCCTCGTGGGAAGGAGCGCAAGATTACGCCTGTCGTTGACAACAGCCTTAAGCACCTTACAGGTGACGGTGCGACTTAGCTGAGTTCCGCTCCCAATTTTGATGAAGTGCACCCCGGAGGATGGGTCCAAGGGTCTCCCACCTCTCTTCCCCTACCAACAACCTCTCGAGAGGACTTTCGGCTTGCCACATATTTAGAGTGCCCCATGCCGCACGGACACTGTACATTTACAAACATCCATGCCTTCTCCGGGATTCGAACCTGGGCCCTTCGGCACAGCAGTCAGCGACACTAACCACTATACTGGCTAGGCGGCTCGAAAGAATCAAACAAGGGTAGTGAGCTCAGTCATTAATAATCGAATTTGAGTTGTATTCCAAATAAATATCGTATATAAAAAAAAATTTAACCAACCAGGGCATATATCAAGTTGGACTTATTTTAATACGGACGTATACCAAGGTGCTATTGTATTTTTATGACGTGTCTTATAAAGAATGTATTCGCAGAGCTTTTATTTTTATCATTATAGGAATTACTCAAGAGGATGGTATACCTTGGAAAGAACAGAGACGTTTTTTCATGCACAATCTGAAGAATTTCGGCGTCGGCAAAGCAGAAATGGAAAATCATATTGCAGATGAAGTCCAGAGCATGTTAAAAATCCTTCGTAAGAACACTGGAAGGTCTACTGAGATACTAGCTCATTTGGCTTATGCCACAAACAGCTTCGTTTCTCAGATTTTATTCAGCACAAAACTTGACAGAAATGATCCTAGAATGCCGAAAATATTGCGCAGTGGCCAAGGCCTTAGAGAACTCTTTATTGGAAGAGCGAATTACCTTGTAGGATGGATTCACGAGTACGTCTAATTTTCTTTTTGCTTTTTGAATTTAAAACGAAGTCATTATTTTCATGCTAGAATATATATTAAGAAGGGAATAACATGCGTTACCATGAGACCGAAATCTGGAGAATGTCGACATTTTTCGGTGATTGTTAACATTCACATAGTCGCTTGGTGTATGCACGAAATGTTTGCTAAATATCCTAATTTCTCATTTACACTTGCAAATGTCGACATTCACCATGTACTGATGGTGAATGTTGCATAAAAACATTTTTAAATCACGCTTCATTATTAAAACATATTATGATATGCGTCAAAAAAGGAGAAAGCTGAAGTAACAGCACATGTAAATAAACTGTTGAACTTAAAACGAACAGTACATTCTAAATGAGAAAAGAAAATAATACCAATAATAAACTTACTTAAATATGTAATTGATTATACAACTTAAACTGCTATGACTCTTTGAATTGCACAGGAGTCCTTTTTCTTTTACAACGCCTTTCTGTCTGTCTTCTCGGCTTTTCGTTTCAATCTCCACCAGAGTATATCTGTGCTTGTCACCATGCGTCGATGATGATCTGAATGTATAAGAATATAACCAAACATTCGGTCTTTCATTGACGTATCTGGCATTGTCGACATTCACCAGACAGTGTCGACATTCTCCAGTTTCGATCTTTCACGGCAATATACACATTTTATTTCACTTCTGTTACTACTTCGTGCATGCTACAGAATTTCATTAAAGTTTTGCCACCCAACTGATATAGTGGTTAGCGTTGCTGACTGCCGCGCCCGGGTTCGAATCCCGGAGAAGGCATGGATGTTTATAAATGTATAGTGTCCGTGCGGCATGGGGCAATCTAAATATGAGGCGAGCAGAAAGTCCTCTCGAAAAATTGTGGTAGGAAAAGATGGGTGGGAGATCCTGGGATCCAACCTCCCAAGGGCTCCCTATCGAAATCGGGGCGGAACTGATCTAAATCGCACTGTCACCTGTAAGGTGCTCAAGGTTGTTGCCAGCGACAGGCGTATCTTACGTTCCTTGCCACGATTTTCGTGTGCTTGGGCTGACTATATATCAGACAAGTGAGTATTAGTCAACAGCAAAAGTTTTACTACAGACTGGAAGAGAAAAAATTTATACATCAACAAACTTGATAATAACATTGAATAATAAGCTTTAACAATCGAATCATAATTTATTTCATACTTTTGCAGTAAACACAATTTATGCTAATATTACTTTATTCGGTAACTGAACTTTTTGTTCCATCCTCTCATATTCTTTTCTTTGGTATTTAAATTTATTCAGTGCACATACAAATGAGATTATATATTGTAATATCTCTTCTGTTTAATTAATGGTAGTTTTATTAATTGGTATCTCTTTCATAATATCAGTTTTTCCAGAATATTTTACTTATTTATTTACTAATTCTTCTTCTTCCGAATATATCGAACTTCATAGTCTGGGTACAAGAAGAAACAATTGCAACATTTAATGCTGATCTAATTGCTAAGATATCTGTGGAAATTGTGCAAAATATAACTCTTTTAAAGAATACGCGAAACAAGCATGAACAATAAGTCTTTAGATAAAAAGCGATTTGGTTCTTGGCAGGCATTTAAGATTTAGATATTCTGATTCAGAGAAAGTGTGAGCAACTTCAGTACTTTCGAATTCGTATTTTCGAAAATCTTTAATGTTCTGGGGTGCTCACGAACAAATATAGCATAGTAGAATCGCTTTTAGCTGGCAGCAACGGGGCCACACTGATTCCGGGTAAGAGTTTTATCCGCATAAGTTTGAATACGTATTTTTAGAGCTAACTCGCTCATGATTTATTATGCCATCTATAGAAATTGCAGCATACGAAGTCCATCGGCAGTGATTTTCATCTCTGCTCCGAAATTAAATAAATAACGTATCGAAATTCAGTCGTATAGATTACTTAAAATTAAAACACATAAGATGATTTTATATTCCTGAAAAAAATGATCATCGCTTCCAGCCTTAGTAGTGGTCACCTCCTATAATGGCTAGTGCCCACCGATTGGGGAGGGAATTCAGAAAAAAAAAGTTAAACAATTTTAAAATTACCCTATTTATTATGACATCAAAATTACTAATTCCTTAACATGATTCCATTTAACTTTGAATGACTTCTGAAATGAAATACAAAAACGTGAAAACATTAAAATAACCTTTTTATTAAAATGAGATGTTAGACATAAACGCACGTCTCGTGCTCACAGTATCAGCCACAACTTGGGATGATGCAACTTAAACTATCACTAAATTTCAGAATTTAAACTGAGCTTAGTAGTTAAGACCACACAATTAAATTTAATTCTAAGTTGGCTCAGAATATCTCACCGGTGTAACAATTTAAACGACGGCATCTATAACGCAAACCCGGATAATTTCATTGTTATCAGAATTAAAGAAACCTTCTAACATGGCCTTGGGAGGTTGAAACACGCTCTCTCTCTTACAATCCGAAAACCTCAGTTTAAATATTTTCAAACTGATTTGCATTCTGGTGAGAAAACATAGTCAGTATTTGAATCATAATAACTGTTATTTTAAATAATAATAACCCTATAGTCTGCTTGCTTATGAGATTGCCGCTGTAGTTTTAAAGCTGTGTAACATCATGTACGGGGATATAGACAAGCATTTCTCGGGAAATCTTATGATAGTTTGCAATCCTTTGTCAGCTTTAGAGAGAGTGCGAGGAGAATTATCTTCATTCATTAAAGTCTCACCTTCTCTTCAGTAACACTAATTTTCTCAAAATATGTAAGTAAATCGAAGATGACGAGATCCCTGAACATGTTTTAAAACTAAGAGTGTCTTTGTTACTCGATTTTTAAATTACTAACATGATCATAGACTACAATTTACTCCAACAGTGGTATAAAATAATGTTCTTTATATCTTTCCAGAAAAGAGATAAAGTAAATATGGCTTATGGCTTCCTTCAGTGTAAATTATTTCTAAAATTCGTGGACACTGTTTTCAATGTTTGCACATGAACACATAAAGAAGAATCGGTAATTCATCTTTATATTCTAGATAATTCCTTGATTAACTAGTTAGATAAAGCTTGATACCTTGGGCGGCAAAAAAGTAATACAAATGTTTTCAATATTTAAGGCTTCAGATTGTTAGCTTATTACATACTTTTTATCTCATAGCTTAAATATAAGATTTAAATCTAGACTTTTAAAAGTGCCATTTTAATATTGCCGGTTAGCTGGATGCGGGTTACAAGCGATTTTTCTATTTTGTATAATGATAATAAATTTAATAACAAACACGTTAAGCTTAATATTTCTTTTTTCTCCAGTTTTTCTCATATGAAATATTCAGTAAAATGATTATATCCTATTTCGGATTTTTTTTAATAAGCTTTTATGAAAATTGCTCAACTTTAGACTTTCTCTGAAGAAGGCTTTTCTCAAAAGTTGTCTCTTTTCAACCTCTCACTATAGGCAAGAGGGTTTCCACTTTTAACTTTTTCATTCAGGATCCACGAAAAAGCTGCGCTCTTTAAACTTTGTGCTCAGACACTGCTTAGATGTAACATTAATATCAATGGCGTTAATACCTAATGCAGTAAACATGACTTTTTTTAATGAAATAATAACATGCAGTAAAACACCTGTTAGTGAAGCACGTGCTACCATTTCGTCCAACCTCTTTCTTTGAACGTTTAAGCGTCTCACCAGCAACATTGTTGTGAAAGAGGACGAATGAGGGAGGGAAAGGTTCACTGGTACTATTTTTAATGCTTTTTATCCCGAACATCTGCAGAAAAAAAAATGCCTAAAATGGTAAAGTTGTACGATTTTTGTTGTCTCTTGTTTAAAGTGGAAAAGATCGAAATGGGACATTACAGAGTGAAATAATAAAATAACTATGATTTCCTTTTTGTTTTCCTTAATCTCAATGTTTGCAAAGATCACTTTGAACCTCATATGTTCACCTTGAATCCATATATCCCATATGTTGTTCTTTTTCTTAGTTTTAAATGTTTCATCAAATATTTCGACGCTGAAAATAATTTTCTTATAAAAGATTTAATATATTTAAATTTTCATAAACACGTTTTAGTGGAATTCATTCTTTTCTGTGATGTTTCAGCTTGTATGCAACCATATTGCCAACACAACGTAAAGCAATTAAAGACAGAGATTATTTGAGGACGATAACGGATGCTTTCATAGATGAACGTCTTACATCTTTCGATCCAGATCATATCCGGGATTATGTAGATGTCTATCTGTCTAAACGAAATGAACTTCTTAAAAGTGGAAAACTGAACGAGTCTTCCTTTTCAAGTAAGTTATGAAAATCTGAATGATTTTTATTTCATGAAATGCATTTTGCTGCATAATATAACTTCACTACAGCTGTTAAGTAGAATTTTCCATATGACAAAGATTGCATAGCTATAATCATTAATTCGAGGTACGAGATTATGTTAGGCGAGCATTGTTAGCATTTGGACATAACTGGAGGTAAACTTTCTGTTTTAATATTGAAGCAGACAAATATGCTTGATTAATTATCGTTACCAAATAAGCATTTTCTCATAAGTCGACATCTTCATACACTCACTTAAAGATAACCTGCTAAAATATTAGAATATTACAAATCGAAAAGAACGAAGTAAAATTTTAAAAAGGTATTTACTAAATGCACCCGAAGGAACTTAAAAATGAATAAAAATGTGAGAAAAGAAAGGCACAATTAAAGCATTGGTTTGTCTTTAATTACGAACAACGATACCGTTCCTTCATATATAAAATGCAAATCTGAACTACTTTTAATTTTCATTTGAAATGAAGTTTTACAATTTTTTTAAAGAGTATTTCAGATGCCACATTATCATCGTTAAAATTTCATAATAATATTCATTTGGTCTGTTGAAACCGTAGTTCATTTAAAGAGATTTTATCTTTAAAACGAAGAAGAACAAGCGTGGTATAAAACAAAACTAATAACTAACTGAAATAATTTAAAATTATTATTCAATATTAAATCTGCAGCGACTTTAGTAGACGTGAAATGGCATCATCATCTCAGCGCTTAGATTAAGGCATGCTTTTAGCTTTATCGCTTGATACAAGTTCCGTCCTCCCACACTAAAATAGCAGCAATGAGCATCAACCTTCTTTCATGGCCTCATTAATCTTCACACAATACCCACAGCAGCTATAACAGCATTCTGCAACAGTAATTCATTCTCTCTTTCGCAACAACAACAACAGGAAAAAAAAAATGGTTCCGCTATAAGAGACTAACTAAGGGAACTCAACAATAGCGCTTAAATGTAATAAGAAGAATGCAGTTCAGAACTATTTAATATCAAGAAATTGATAATTAATACAGAACTTCTAAAAATGTGTCAAATCTCCGACGGTACATTGGCTGTACCCACGCGAATTCTTCAATTTCCATTACATTCGATCAATCTAGTTTATGCTATGTACCAGTGGTCAAACGAAACAAAAGCAAACTCAAATTGCATGCAAGCCGAATGCACGGTCTGAAAGCAGCTGACAGACCAGAACATTTTATTTAACAAAATTTTAAAAACATTTTTTACAAAACAAAACAAAAAAATAGTGTAAACTAAACTTTAGTCACGTAGATAGGCGTACAAGATTAGCAGGACACGTAATTCGTAAGTGTACATTGTTATCGCAACCGAAGAACTGTCTTCAACAAGCCATTGGGCTTTCCGTAGTTTTCTGTCGAATTGCGTAACCTATGACGCACCTTCGAGCTATGCAGTGCTTAAACAGTAAAACGGTTGAAAATGTTTTGCCGACCTTTTTGCTCTACAAAATAATTAAAAGATTTGGATTTCTCGTGAAAATTTCCAGTGCGAAATTAAATCAAATATAAGTAATCATGAAGATTTACTGGTATAAAACGAAACAAAAGCAAACTGAAATAATTTAACATTATTATTCAAGATTAAATCTGAAGCGACTTTCCTAGACGTGAAATGGCATCATTATATCAGCGCTTAGGTTAGACAAATACATGCTGAATTCTGCAGGAGAAATACGAAGTAAAATGCAAATAAGAACTTAGCGCCACAAAAGCAGTCGAAACCCATTGGGATGAATTCCAAGCATCTCCCCCAGTTGCGATTGCTAATGTGGATTTAAGAATTATGCTAGCAAGAGAAAGCAACAACCTCTCCGCTGTATCATTTTCTTTTCAATAGGAAGCTCAGTCAATATCTGTTTGTTTTAAAATCATAAGCGCTGTATTTGCAATCAGTATCTAAGTGAAACGTATTCCCAGACCGCTTAAAATTGTTTTAGATGTCAGAAGTTTGAGATCACTGCTATATATCATACTGCCATATTATGTATTCATAAACTGCTTTTTCAGAATCATTTTTTTTTTTTTCGTTTATCCTTTTTCATACATTTTACAGTGGAAAGACTGCGAGCGATCAGTTTTAACCTTTACATCGAAGGAATGGAATCAGTTAGCACTGCCATCATGGGCATGTTGGTCGAATTAAGCAAGCATCTAAGTGTGCAATGTGAAGCCCAAAAGGAAATGGACAACGTTGTAGGACGAGAACGTCTTCCTTCATGGTCAGATCGTTTAAATTTGCCATATTTAGACGCTACTATACAGGAACTGTACAGATTCGCTGCTCCGTTTCTTATTACAACGCAGTATTCAAATTTCGGTAAGTTCTATCAAAGCACAAATACATTTTCACTTTGGATAAAATTAAAAACGTTTACAATAACACCCATTTATGTATTTATAAGCATTTATTTAGTTCATTCATGGCGTTTTTCACTGTCGGAAGATTATCATACATCTTTAACCTACTTCCTGATAAGCAGTCGAGTCTAAATTTTATACACATACTGTTATGAATGACAGTGCAAAGTATTGAAGCGATTTTTTTTTCAAAATCTGATTTGGGTATTTTTTTAATTTAATGAATGTAATGTTTAAACGATTTTTCACACATGTCTTTTTCTAGCGAACAAACCAAAAATCTCAGAAATTTACTGCTTACGCTGTAAGGTTCCTCTAAATGTTAATTAACCAGTTAGGTTGTGTTTTAGATCTCTATTGTCACTTCTACCTTGCGTTTTTCCCCCAGAATGCAAATTAGTTCGCGCATGGTTTTTGGATTGTAAGACAGAGCGTATTCTGCCTTGCGAGGCCACTAGCTAATATAAGATTTGTAGTCTTCGGCCTTGCATTATAATTGCTGATATTGTATCTCCATGCCGGTTAGATTGTGGACTAACTTCGCATTAAGCAACTTCGCAGGCAACTTGTGGCTACTAGCTTATTTAATTTAAATTTTGCATTTGACTCACTAGTACTTTAAGTTACATCCCGTCAGGTTGTTGGCTAATTTGGAAACACCACGTGTGCCTTCTGTTCTTAGTTTTCAATAAAAGTGTCTTTTACACTCTTCTGAAGTTTCAGTTGCTATTTTTGATTTAGCGATAATTCGCTTAACGTCTACCAAAAGTTTAGATGCTATTAGGTGATTTTTAAAACATGCTAAACTTTATAAAACCATCCATTTGAGTGGAAAAAAAGTTTTGAATAAAATTTAAATCAAACGGTTAACAATTTAACGAAATCACTTCTGTCATGGAAACCACGGTGCAACTTATAGTGCAAGAAAAAAAGACTATCAGATCGAACATTTAAAAAAATTCTCTGAACACTTTTAGCATTATTTAAACGGCCCCCAAATCGTTTTAGAATCCTAGCCCCAAAATAGCAAGAAACAGCTCGAACTTGATTCTGTTAAATGAAAAATTACTCTTAATATTAATTTTTTACTATTTACTGCGTCCATAAACGTCGTTAAAATTAATTTATTTTCGCAGCCGTTATGTGCGAAAATAAAATACATTTTATTTGCGCAGCCGTAAACATATGCTTCCATTTACGAAAAAGTTTTTAAAGTGATACATAACCTGTATGATATGTTTTTCAATTTAAAAGATAATTTAGTAAAAATTACGAATTCTAACCTTTTGTACGATTTTATACTTCTATTTAATAAAAGTTTATAATTATTATTAAAAATACAGGAGGCCTAATACCAGTACGCCAAAAATTAACCAAACATTAAATTTAAAAATTTTCAATTCTTGACGTCATTTTCGAGCATGTTGGTTAAAAAGCAAATTTCATCAATTCAAAGTTGATTTTTCCCCTTTATTATCACACAGTGATATTCTTTTGTGATTTAATGTTGCTTAACATTCTTTAATTTGCAACTGCGTGATATATGATTGGTCGAAAGAATTTTCTCAAAAGTAATTTTTAAGTTTGCAAAATTTAAAAATACATTATTATTACTTCCATGCAGTTTTATACTTTAGAATCTTAATCTATGACCAGCCATCTGTCAATGTTGAAGTCTGCCAGAGTCTATAAAGCTCGATCAAACTATCATAAAACTGATAATACAAATAATCATAATGTCTTGATTAAGGCTTATAAAATAAAGTTGCTGTGTGTGATCTCATAAATAAAATAAGGAAATTTATAAAAAGAAGTAAATATGCTATTATTATATTCGGCAGGAAGCAACTGAAGCAATTTTTAACAGGAATGGCAAATATCTTTTAAAATGCAACAGATTCATAATTTTACATGTTATATGAACAAGATTCTTTCCTTAAGAAATCTTTTGACAGGAATGACATTAGCTGCAGGAAAATTTAATATCATGTTGTTTCGTTAAGGGACATTCCATCAATAATCTGGAGATCCAATGCCCCCACAGACATAATGATCATTATTGGTAAATACATGTTTATAGCAAAGCATTGCGAAGGGACCATGTTCTGTTATGTAACTTGATAACAGAACATGGTCGTAAAATTCCGATATGTGCAATCGGAATTTTACGATTTAGAATCAACCGTTGGCAGATATGCGTCTGCCCTGTACCCAAAAATTCCATTCTTCTTGCCATTTTTTTTAGTGAGACTGTCAAGAGGTTATTTTTTAAGATATAATCTAAGCCAAGGAATGAGAACATATTCCACGTTATAATTTTCAGCGGCTTCTCTTACTAACTGTCATGGAAAACGATTGGAAGAAAATGAAGCAACTAGTACTACACCAGAAAGGTAAGATACACTTAGCCCACATGCTGTGAACGAAATTGTGCGATAATTTTGAGAGCGTTATTACAACAACGTAGAACAATGATGCTAATATTGTTAGTCGACAACAGCTGCATCAAAGCTTCATTGCTTTGGCTTTCCTTTGATCGTCTGTTACTGATGTCAACTGCTTCAAGGTGAAGTGAAAATACAAGGACGCTGAATAGGCACAAATGATCTTTCGTGATTTCGTATAATCTTTGGACTCATGACGGCTGAACTTTCGTTCGCCTCTGAGAAAGATATCTGAAAAGCTGCAATGTAGAGCATCATAGCAGTCTTAGGTTGAGCATCATGATTTGGGAAGGTATTAATTTATATGTCATCGCTTCCATAGCTATCTATTTTATAACTCATGTCCTTTTTTTGTATCGCAATTTTACATAACAATAGTTAGGTTATATTTCATCTGCTTGTTAATCTTCTGTTACATTGATACTGATAAATAATGTTGTGGCATTGTAAACTTTAAGAATTTCTATGCCACTAAGAATAATGTCCAAGAATGGGAAAAACTTTGCTTGTAATCTATGGGTTACCAATTGTTTAGAAGTTTATTCATATTCATAATAAAGATAAGATTAGAATGATTATAATGTCTGGTATTTTGCATGTGTTTCTAAAATCTCTTTCAGAGGAAACAACTATTGAAGGCTATAGAATTCCTCGTCGTAGTGTCATTGTATCGAATCTATGGTCGGTGAATTTAGATCCTGAGGTTTTTGAGGAACCAGAAAAGTTCAACCCACGAAGGTACCTGAATTCAGAAGGCAGAAGAATAAAAATTTCTGGTCCATACCCTTTCAGTTTAGGTAAGTAGGTATTCATGTCATTTCAAGGTAAATTAAACCTAAATTATACAGATTTTATAGTACTAAACTAAGACATCACTATCATAAATAGTGATGTCTTAGTTTAGTACTATAATACTGTATATACTTAGTCACTGTTCACAAAATACTCATTAGGGAAAGAAACACGGCTTTGTATTTATTTGGACATTCATTGGCATTACAGCACATACATACGCTTCTCATCAAAGCAGTAAATTCAAAATATTAAGATATTATAATCAAAGTCTTACTGTAACCTGTTAAGATAGAGAGAATATATGCTTTGAGAGATTTTGCTTTTAATAAAACTAATATAAATCGTTACATATAAAATCAAACAACAGTGTTACTCTTAAGAGATCAATGTTCGAGAAAATTTAAATAAAAGGTTTTTTTTTTAATACAGTTCGCTGCTTTTTGGAATCCTGATCTTTATGTAGTAAAGGGGGGGGGAAACAGAAACCATGGCATAATTCTTCCAAAAGTGATTCTTAATCGTTCAAAATATATTTCTGATTATTTTGCTTTATCCTTCTCAGCTTTCAATTCTTCTGAAGCTTTCTCCATTACATTCTAGGGTTTATTAACTGTAGAAATTGATCTTCGTTTCTTATCTGTAGCTCAAAGGGCAAATTGAGAGAATGATTAATGATTGTCTAACTTTCTAATGCCACTGCGGTTAACATTTGTTTTAACAGGCGAAAAGGAATCATGGCCATTGTTTCAACTGGCGTTATTGCCTGAATTACTTTTGAGTTCATGCTGTTGTTGTGACTCATCTCACTTGTCTAAACTAAAGTTCACGAATTTTAATCACATGAGAAAGAGCATAAGACTACGTCTGTCGTTGGCATGAGTCTTAAGCGCCATACGAGTGAAGTACATCTGTGTCCAGCTCTGCACTAGTGTGATAGCACTGCGGGAGACCAATCCAAAGGTCTCCCACCATTGTTCTAATATTGTCAAACCAATTGAGAAGACTTTCGACCAGCCGTGAGTTTGCGTGCCTCCATACCTCACAGACACTATACACTAGGAACATCTATGCTTTCTCCAGGGTTCGAGCAGAAGTCCAACAAACTATGCAGCAGCCAGGAATAATAACCAATATACCGATCGAGGGGGCTTGAGTTTATATAAATAAACTGATAGAAATTAAGGACTTATTAATTATGTTATGTTTTAGAGGTTATAAAGCAGTTCCTTGTTTAGGTGAGTATTCGCAAACAGTAAGATAAATACGACAGACTTCATGTTTAAGCTTTGAAAGGAGAATTATTACACCACATACAAGATTTTTTGAAAATTCAGATGACTTTAAGCATATAGATCATAGTGAATTTTTGTTAAATATCTTGTTTCTCTAGTTCAGAAAGCGTTAATAATTTCTCAGTTTTAGTTATATTAGAAAATTGTGACAGCTATCATTTCTGATAGAATTTGTTTATGCTAACGAGATATTTTTAAATATGAGCATGCACTACGTGACAGATATGCTAAATTAACACCTCGAATAATTAAAAGGACATATTAAATTTAGTTATTCACCAAATTACAAGACACATATTTTATTTCGAAAATTATTCAAAAGTTATTTTGTATACTAACGTCTCTCAATTTAAAAATTCTTAGTAAAATAAATTTTTGTTGTTAAGTTGTAAGATGCCTTTTACTAATTCTAATTTGTAGCTAATCATCAATAAGACTGTGTAAGTGACTTATTGCCAGGTCTTCAAAAAAATATTACAGATATTTGAGAAGGGTGTAAAAGAGCCTTTATTTTAAAACTAAGTGAAATGAACAGAAGGCACACCTGGTGCTTACAAATCAGGCAACATTTATGGCGAGAATTCAAAGTAAAAATACACTGTAAAATTAAATCTAAATAGATAATAGCCAGAGGCAGTGCAAAGTAATTTAAACGCGAATTTAGCTATTAAAGCTTCATCAGCCAGAAATACTACCGGCAATTACAATTCACGGCCGAAGATAGGAACTCTCATCTTAGAAAGCACACCTAGTAACGTGGCCTTCACTCAGCAAAACACGCTCTCTTCTACACAATTTCAAACCTTCACTTAATTACGCGAACTAATTTGCACTCTGGTGGGGAAACGAAAAGGGAGAAATAATAGTACAGATTTGCCAGCATAAAATAATTGGTCAAGCAAATTAAATTTAAGCTTAAAGTAAACTGCATAAAACTGAAAATTCTTTGATATTTCCTATCCATCGGGATACCTAATAAAATAAATAGAAATAGAAATTCAAATAGAGAAAAAATAGAAATAAAATTTAAATAGCAAAAAAGGAAGAGATATAAATGGAATTATCAGAATTAAAAATTATAAATTAAATGAATAAATCGAATGAGAAAAATGTCTTATTGAAAATAATTAGAATTTCAGGCGGTTTCCTTCTTTTTTTATTAATTTAGAAGCAGTTCTGGCATATTAAAATGTTAACTTGATTAGTGAACTGAGTCAGATAATTCCAAAGCTTATATGTTTATTTTATTAACGTTTTGGTTTACATTAAAAAAAATAACATGTAACATACACTGGGCTTAGGAGAAAGATAATAATTTTCGCTTTTACTTATTGATGCCAAACATATCATTCCATGTCAATTACGAATCTTCCCGAAAAGAATTTTATGAAAATAACATCAACCTGTCGCTGTAACAGATATGTAAAAGCAAAATCTGAAGTTATATATTGTCTCAACAAAGCAAATGTTCCAATTAGTAAATATTACGGTATTCATTATCCTTTAATAAATTATATATAAGAAGTTATATACCCATTTTAACCCATTAATTTATTTGCATACCATTTAATAGTATTGGCATAACTTTATTTGCATTACTTTATTTCCTTACCCATATTTATATTATTACCCTTAATTATACTATGACCTGTCTTAATTAATACCGTTATTTAATTAATTTATTTCGATATAATTTTCATTTGAAATTCCGTTAAGTATATGAACTAACATAAGGCCTATTGGAATGCGTTTTAAATTCCCACTATTTCCTTTTTACCACTAGCCAATCTATATACGTAGGTAAGGGAGGTAATGTTGCCGGACAAAATATTTGATAGTGAGTTTTCATTTTCATTCATTCACATATTTAAGCACGGATTATGGTTCCCACAAAACGTTAGTATCATTTTTACAGTTTTTCTATCTGACTGTCTGTATGACGACTCTTTTTCCGTCAACGATAACTTTTACATCAAATTTCTAAAAATTTCTGTTTTCTGTATTTAAACTTTCTGCATTCATATAAAGAGTTAATTAAATTTTAGGTAAAATTGGACAATTGGAAATGACACTTTATTTGAAATCCACAGTAGTTTTTGATGTAAAACTATATTAAAATATAATCGAAAACCTTTCAGTTCTGGTCAAGAGTTTTATATCAGTGGTAACAATATATTAGATTGATAAAACGGAAGTGATACTTTATTTGAAACTCTGAACATATTTTCGTGAAAAAATACATTAATATGTAATCAAAACTTCTAAACTTTAGTATTTAAAATTCGTATATGCATATACAATAATTATTTAAAATATCATATGAAATTTTGACTTCATGTGATAAACCGGAAGTGATACTTTGAAATTCTTAATAGATTTCCGTGAGAAAATACAGAATTAAAAAAAGAGTTTACTCTAAATAATGCAACACCTATTGAAGGCTATTTCTATTAGATCTGTTAGGCAGATAACGCTCGAAGCTTTGCCATAATCACATGAACCAAACCAAACCAATCTGTAATGTAGGTTGTTATTTTGCTCTTGTTATTTTCTTGCACTGTTGATGGTGACGAGGAAAAAGCAAATTGGCAAACGCCTATTGCATTGTTTCTACCCCGGAACGCACGGTTGTCACTATTCAGCTCCCATTCCGAAAATTAACGAGCATTCTTTATTTATACGCAAATGTCGCAAGGATATATAAGCAGGTCAAACTGTTTAAGTGGTGATTCGAACTTTTAGTTCTTTGATGTTGAGGATCTCTGCAGCATAAATTTGGCTCTTTAAGTGTCCCCAGCAAAATAAGTCGCGTGGCGTGGCGTTCGGAGAACGGAGTGACATGAAATTAGTCCATCTCTCACGATCTGCGAATTTTTCATAAAGAATATTATACGCATGTGTATCCCATTGAGAGGGGTGCGATTTTCTGAACAAATTGATCATCATTACTGATAAGGTCAAGAATGTCTACAGAAAATTCCTTATGAACTACTTGATCATTAGGTTTTTGACAATTTTTTGACAAATCAGCAATTTATACGCAGTCAGTTTTAACCGTTCATGAATAACTTTACGAACAGTCGACCTGAAAGTTCTTATTTGCAGGCTTGCGTGGTAAATGGATTTATTGGAACTCCGGGCAAACACATCTCGAATGCTTTCATCACTACTTGCATCTCCTTAAAGCAAAATATGTCCGGTTTCTCAAAACTGTTATGACTATCTTTTAATTGATTGCTCTGTTAGAGGAGGTTTATTAAATTCACGTCCAAATCGCCTCTGAACTGATTTCAGAGATTTCGTTTCCCATAACTACAGAACGTAGATTGCTTTCTCACGACATAACGTCATTTTATCTGTAAACAAACAGGGAAACATTCCCAAAATTTAGAATAAATGAAATTCTTTGAACTAAAGAGTACGATGATATAAATTGTTTCCGATTACTTCGCAAAATTAAGTTGCATTTTAATTCCGTTATCCGGTGATTAAATTATGGATACCCTATATATTAAAAACACTTACCGTATTTGACGGCATATAAAACGCACCCTTATTTAGACGGCCACACACAAGGAAAAAAGGTTTCAATAGCGTGGTTTCTTTTAGTTCTCACGTTACGTAAAAGCCAAATAAACAATTATTGAATGCAATTACCTTCACGTATAAGACTGTGTCCTTCACGTATAAGACGCAGGTAACTTTTTTGAGACCAAATTTAGGAAAAAAAAAGTGCGTCTTATATGACGTCAAATGCGGTAATTCTCTTTAGTTAAAAACAATTAATTAAATTATATGTTATTAAATTCCCTAACACCATATTTATGTAAACTTAGGAAAGTTAGTTTTTATACATCCTAATAAAATACATTCCAAAATTTCCTATTACAGACCTTTACATTTATTGGAACAACAAACTAGGTTTTGTTTAAAAACGATCAACCGAAAATGATACATTATTTATAGGTCATTTGTATTTAAGACATGGAATTGGAGGGAGGTCGTGTGCTAGCCACTTGAGATTTTTTTAATATCAGGCATGCGAATCCTATTCTGGGTTTTGCGAAAGTGGTTTAACTCGCATTGGGATGACTGAATTTACTGTTGGACAGCACGGCATTCAGCAATCCAGTGTATTTATCTGGTACGTTTCGTGTTAGAGAGTGAGGAAAATGAATCTGACTATCCGACAGATATGTGATTGAATTATGTGCTGTAATGAAAGGCTTGAAATATTACAGTGTGCATATGGTGATGAAACCTTTAGTCGTGCTTTAAAATTTTATTGATGGAAGCACTTAAAGACGGTAACATGCAAGTGATCGACAGAGCATGTTCTAGCTGGCTACTCACTTCGCTTAGGAATTGTCAGCCATTTGCAGATAGTAAACAGTATGCAAGTATCTTGAAATTTCTTTGTGTGCAACCTGAGGAAGAAAAGTCCAGATTTGCTCTAAAAATAGCGCTTTTGCTTCAAGACAATGCAAATTGCATGTTGCTGCTGCGGTATTGGTAACACAATCTGAAATCCACATAATCAGCAAGTAAAATAAGCACGTTATTAGAGCAGCAAGGAGGACATCACCAAATATGCTTGGGCGCTCAAGAGAAGGAGAACACAAAATTTCTTTTTGCCGGTTTTACCATGGAATGTAAAGTGCAGTTGAACTAAAAAACTAAGAGAGAAAAAATTGGGGAAAAACGTTTGCTTTGAAATTGTGCATAGGGATACCAAAATCATTTTAAGTTCTTAGAGCCTTTAAATATCTCAATTCATCCCTGCTGAAGTGTGAACAACAAAATAGCCTACATGTAACCTAGGCTCAGTGACACGTATTTTCTAAACACGTTTCGGTGTTATGCCCCAAAACAGTTTCACTATTACGTTTCAGTCATGCAACAGTGTTGAAGAGATTTGTTTAGATGTGGAGACTTCCACATTCACATCTAAAAAAGATCTCTTTCAACACTGTTGTTAGAATGTTTCAACACTTATTCGAACACAAATGTGTACGTCATGTTTCGAACTCAGCAAAATGTGTGAAAAAAAAAAGAAAAATGTGTTACACAATAAGGATTCGAATTTAAAAGCAAAATACACCACTGATACAGTCATCTGCTTTCGAATAAGCCAATGAGTTTCAAGACTTTTCTACAAGCCTGCGTACTTATGCAGTATACAAGTATAATTCTGTCATTTAAAATCAGACAAAAAAAAGCAACCTTATATCGGAAAAAATTTTGGATAATATTCAACAGATTTCGAAAGTCATCAGAAATAGGTCCTCTTTTTAAAAGCAAATAGTTTTCGAATGGGAGTACTTTAATTTCATTGCCAAACCTTTTTATTTCTGAAGAAGAAGGATATGTATTTGATCCTTCTCGAAACCGATTAGACTTTCATGCAAAATCTTTATTAGTCCGAAGTTTCTTTTCTTGCCTAATTTTAAATTTTGCATTGACGTGTTTGTCTTCCAATTAGGTAAAATTATATTTTTAAGGAATTTTATAATCAAATGATACACGGCATTAATATTTAAGGAAGTAGAAGCCATCTGTGTAATAAAAACATACATAGCTTAAATTTATTTCATTGTTCATGTGACAGCTGTAGTCAACCGATGTGAACTTGTGAACTTGGATTAAATTATTATAATTTTTTTCCATTTCGAAATTTCATTGCTTTGTGAACTATTAAATGTGATTGTGCTTTATAAATTATGTTCTTTTTCTACTTATTCATTAATCTTTCTTTTTATGATGTTAAGTATTCGATTAAAATAGAGAATTTCTTTGAATTTTAAATAATCCTTTTTCAATATTATTTTTGTAAAAACCATCTGCAGAAGAATATCAAAAAAATTAATTTTTAATTTTTTTTAGGAAAGCGATCATGTGTTGGAGAGTCATTTGCGCAAGTAGAAGTGTTTTTGATCATAGCTTCTCTTCTTCAGAATTTCGAATTACATCCCGGAGATAATGAAGAAAGCTTGAAACTAGTAGAAAGATAATTTCATTATTGTGTAGGAATTCTAAGCCAGAAAAATATGGATAATCTTTTGAATAAGTTTAAATTCATTTTATAAAAGCCTTATTCATGTTGAATAAAATTCCATTCTTGAGTTCGTTGAGTCAGTTTGTGTTATTCTGCCAAAAATCGTCTTTATCACCTCTTTCTAGATAAATTATGCTGACTATTGTAGGTGCATTTCAGTGTGTGGCACTCAATTCTTTCGATATTGATTGTGAAATATCTACTTCCCCCTTCACATGTAAAGACAAATTACATTATCCTTCAAACGTAACGGAACATTTAGGCCTCAGCTGGAATTTAGAGGTTTTAAGCCTAGCAGCAAGATTTTTAGGCCATAACTGCAAAGACAAAGAAAATATAAACATGAAATTTTTGCGCAGGAATTGATACTGCAATATTTTAGAAGGCATTTCAAAGATTTTCTACTTTACCTTTCTAAAAATTTATCAAGTGTTGTTTTGCAAAAGTCAAATCAGTGATGAAAAGAGAGCAAAAGCATTTTGTAAAAGTATTTCAGGAAAGTTTCATATGTCTATCCTTGGCTGAATAAAACTTGATACCTAATTTTGATACTGTCAATCAAGCTACCAAAGGTCTCAGTTTGGAACAAGAACAATACACGCTTTTATTTCCATTACAATTCATTCTGTAACCTTAGAAGTGGATACATCAATACCTCGCTTTCTAGGTAGTTCCATAGATTTCATTTCAGTCTAGGATTTTCAAAGTTATCGGTTGACTACAGCTGTCACATGCGAACAAGCATTTTAAAACAAATGAATCACTTATGGCAGCAGTTGGTCTCACAGGTTGATAAAGAACTTCCTCTTGACCCTTCACCACATTCAGCGATTCAGCAGTAAATATATGGTGGTCTATGTGGAGATCCAAAGAATTCCTATTCTGTCTAGATATGATGTAGGCTTTCAAAGGAATCGCTACTCCTTTTTCTGCTGTAAATGCGTGTTCTGATCTCCAGATCAAGACACGGCTTGATTCCTAGAGTAAACTGGATTTATCAGCGAACATCTTTAGCTCCATCATTATCTCCTTCGTGTGACATGTTTTATTGCTCACGTATTTGAGTTATCTTGAGCAAATGAGTCAATGTAGCATGGACTATCTGGTAAACATTCTTTCTTCGCAAAATCATCTTCTCATAAATGAAGGTTCATAATTCTCATATTTAAAATGTTTTTTTATTATTATTATATCTGTAAACTGAATAGCAGTAAGCTGAGACCTAACTGCACTCCTTATTCTTTGGATGGAAAAGGCCAAAGAAAAAAAAAAACGTGCACAGAAGGTGTTATAACCATGTGATGATTTGATACTGCTCTTCTTGAAACTATAGATTCGTTAAAGAACTGATTTTGGATTCTATTGCTGATATTGGGACTAATATTTAATCGATCTGACGTTTCAGCCGATAACAGGTCTATTTAGATGCACTTACTTGCTCACCATCTTAGTAAATAATGTACATAATCTTATAGATATAGTTGCATATTTATATGAAAAGGGTTTGATAAATATATTTATGCCAGAAAGTTGTTTAATAAGTATGTGTAGGTAAGAAGAAAGTTTAATAATCATGTTTATGTAATAAAATGTGTAATAACTGTGTTAAATGTACAAATAAATATTTTTATATAAAGTTTTATGTTTATAGAGACCTTCATACGTGTATGGAGAAGGTTATGCAAGACTTAAAATGATAGACATTTGTTTTGAAAAGAAAAAAAATGTTTTAGTGAGATTGACAATTCAACATCCCTGGTACATAATAGCCGATCTAAACTTCAATACTCACTCTTAAAACAAAACAAGCGGATAGCATTATATTAATGATTTAAGCAGGTAGTTTTTTTGACATTATTATTCTTATCAATGATTGCCTATTATGTTACTATCATATTTTTAATGCTATAGAAAAAAAAAAAAAAAACGGATTTCGCATTAAATTTTAGATATTAGATAATTTTAGAAGTTAGGTTTTTAAATGTAAGTTTGTAGTAATATTATTTCATAAGGAAATAAAAAATTATGAAAAACATAAGATAAATTCGCTATGTTATTACATATTAAAACATATGCATATCTGAATCAAAATAACATACAGAATAACGACTTTTAAAGGTGCTAAAGCTTTCTACAACCTTTTACATTCCCAAACCTCTTCCAGTTCTAGTGAGTGATTACAATTCCAATGCATTTTTACCTCCAGATTTTAAAGAAATGATTTCATAGTTGTTTTCATTTTTCATCAATAAATAGCGCTAGTAGCTTGACGTCCTTCCTCTTTTTTTTATCGCCTGAGCGCAGCCTTCTCTTTCATCATTTATACCTGAAGGAGAAGGTTCCATATTTAAACCTTCGAGCGTACTACCGTTCGAGTGTGTTACTGTTACAACACGAAGGCATTATGAAAGAAGGGAGAAAATACCTTATATACTCCCCCTTTTAAAAGGCGATTGGGGATTAGGAGACCCAATCGCTAAATCCTGGTGGTGGTGACGAATTATCGTCCACCACATTTTTGTTTTTAGTTCGGGACCCACTGTAAAGTCATTAGGTTATTTTGAAGCAAGAGACGTGAAAAATAAGCAATCTTCTCCCCGGGATTCGAACCTGGGCGTCTTGAAATACGCGCCAAGTGTGCTAACCGTTCCACCACGAAGGCAATGTAGGAGGAACAAAATACCATATAAGGTTTGCCAAAATTAAATATGTTACTAACTTTAATGGATTTTTTAAAACTGAATTACTTTGAAACATTAATTATAAATGAAAATGGTTTTCTTGATAATTTCCTATTTTTTACTTAAATATCAATAGAAACGTGAAAAATACCGTTTTTTAAGAATTTACAATAAAAATAATTTGGTTGGTTGGTTAACTGATTATGGTAAATCCCCTGGGGATTATCTTCTTAAGGGGGGCTTTCGCGTAGGACTTACTGAAGAAAAGTCTTCGACGAAGGCCCATTTTCTGGTTCATATTCATTTTTATGTAAGGAAAAGACCATGAAACTCCAAACCAGTCAGATCAGTCTCCAGGAACGGATCTCTAGGTGGATCACTATGGTTTCATGGTCCTTGTTCGTGAAACTTTGTTTTTATTAATCAAGGGAGCATCTTCGTTTCTTTTTCTATAACTTTTAGTGTAAAAATTCGATGCTGCACTGCGAACAGCATTTTAGCTTGACACTTACGTACATGCGAGCTTACAGTCGAATTATCTCTTTTGGCAAAGATTTTTCATAAAAATATATTTCTCATAATCATTAAAAATAAAAAGGATAAAGGAAGCGAAAATAGATCAATTTTTTTTTCGGCTTCTGATAAGTGAAGAGCGATTTAATTATGCTATGTAGAATAATCTTTTTGAAAAATAAGGTGACAAATGAGAGAGTCTGAACCTCGAGACTTGGTGCGTGAAGGTGCAGTTTGCCCCTCGCTCCCTATTTTTTGACTTCGCTGATTATTTTGCGTTTTATTCTATGTGTTTTATGTTTGATCTATGTGTTTTATGTATGAATTAATCTCTGTAGCTCAGTAAAAGTAGGCAGCCAGTGTAACTCTGATTCAAAGTCCGGTTACGACCCCGTGCGTTGCTGATAACGACCCCGTGTTTCTGAGACTCCTTTGCCAATGCTTTATTTTTCTTCTTTTTTCCCCTTTCTAGTAATTTCGTTCTCCTGATGAGGAGGCACCTTTAGCTGTTCTCTAAATCGATTGAGTGTTTTAATACATGCACGCTAAATACAAGGTTGTTATTGCGATTTTGACTACTGCTAGTTCGATCTGGGATCAAATCCCAGAAAATGAGATGGTTGCATGAACGTTTTCATTGTTCACCATCTACGCAATTTAGGGTATATAGCGTTGTAACCACGCATGCATGATATGTATACGAGCCACTTCACTTTTCAAGCTCTTCATGGTGAATTACTAAGATATTCCGACCCTTAGACAGATAAAAATAATGAATTTTATTATAATCCAATAAATTCCAATTCTTCTTTCTGCTCCGAAGATCCACATAATTAGTACCTGTAATATGTTTCACCCGTAAAATGATGCCCAGAAATGTGCCACCCGAGCTAGGACAGCTTCTTGCCGATTGGACAGATGCTGTTCTCTCTCATGGTATGTATATGAGCTGACGAATGTTAAGGCAAATTGTGAACAGAGGATGTGAAAAAACTTTGAAATTTTCCTAAGCGGGGTGTAAACTATGATGGCCAAGAAATACAGGATTGTTCAAAAGTACTTTAAATTTCTAACAAAGCAAAAATAGTTCTGCTGATAACCAATTCGTATTTTCTGTCAGTCATATGCTCAGGTGGGTTAAAAGATCATCAAGTTCACAGCTAGCTCTAATAGTGGACTTAGCTGAAAAGCCTTCTGGATTTTCTCCACTCATACTCGCCGCCATCCAAGACTTGTTTCCTTACGCTGACATCAGTAGTCATGAGACTGTCATTTCCGAATGCTCATGCAGAGAACATAACGCATGTTCATAAAATCGAACGTAAACAAGCAACTAAACTTTGAGGAAAAGCGCCCTGCTAAGAACTATTCGAAATTTAGAGACTTCTTCAAACGGTTAGTGACTTATTCCGTAAAAGTTCTGTAGGACTGCAAAATAGGATTTCGAAATTAATCCATTATTTTTTAATAACCCTAATATTAACTAATTCCCTATTATCGAACGAACCGGTGAAAACTGGACATGCTTCAAAAAATTTCCGTAACTATTTTTTTTACAGAACTCTTTGTACTTCAAAATCAAATATCTTGCGGTGTATATTATTTATAACTGCTGTATAAAGTATTAATTTCTGTAGGGGGGGAACAAATAAAAATGCATTTGAAAACGTGAATAAGTAAGGATGCGTATAGCTCATGATATTTCAAGCTAAGATTCTCAAAGCTAGCTCAAGAAAATTAGCTCAAATCAATGAGTGGAAATGCTGTCTCGCTAAAAATGGTGTAAAAATTCCTCCATTACTTTCCTATAGACGACTATAAACTTTCAAATGAAGTCCGATTTCTGGACTTATTATAGATTATAGGATAGAATTATGTGTCTACTTGGTAGATAACAAAAGTATGCAAATAGTAATAGTCTTCATGGATTTCAACACCGAAGTATTTTTTAATTTGGATTAAAGAAAAAATTGTATTGGATCATATTTTTGCTGTATTCTCTAACATCTCAGCCGTGCGGTAGAAATTTAACGTATTTAATGTAATGTAAAAGTCACTATGTTTACTTCAGCATGAAAAATCGGGGCTCCTCTCCTCAGAATTCGAGTCCGGACCTTCCATTTGGTAGCCAGACGTGCTTCCACTTGCACACGAAAGGGAGAATATTCCTCATATTCTTTTGCAATTAAAGAACAATTGAAGAGTGGATCCAGCCGACAAATGTAGGTAATGATGAATTATCCTCCACAACATCGTAATTCAAGCAACACGTCTTAAGCGGGTTTTTTTTTTTTTTTTTTTTTTTTTTTTTTTTTTTTTTTTTTTTTTTTCCTTTCCCTACGGACCTTCCGATTGCTAGCCAGATTTGCTTCTTCCAGTTACGTTATAAAAACATGTAGTAAGGGGAAGGAAATTCATTACAAACTCTGTAAGTTAGCAATTCAGAAAATTTCACATTAAGCTATTGGACCCCTCAGAGTTGAAAACTAGCCAGTCACACAAGTTTACCATAAGTAACTACTCGATACAGCGGCTATGAAAGCTAGTTTATGATTCATTTTCTATTAACTGTGTCAAACTCTTATAACAAGGAGATGCTACCTACGGACTTATTTGCAATACTGTGTGAGGTTCCTTTAATTTGATTAACTAGCTATTTTATGTTTTGGATCTATACTGTCGCTTATCCCTTTCTGTTTTCCCGCCAAGAATCAAACGTAATTTGAGTGTATTTAAGGTTAGGGTTTTGAAACGGTAAGACAGAGCGTGTTTTGCCTCTTGAGGCCACATTACATAGGTTACTACTCCAGAAAAGAGTTCTTATTCCCGGCCTTGAATTACAATTGCAGATAGTTGAAATCCACGTCGGTGTCGGTGAAATTTTGAGCCAACTTCGCTAAATTACTCTGTGTAGTTGAAAGCCACGTCGGTGTCGGTGAAATTCTGAGCCAACTTCGCTAAATTACTCTGTGTAGCTTTGGCTACACAGGGCAGAGCAGTGTATTTAAATTTAGTTTAACAGAATAGTTTATTTACTTATGTTAAAGTGGTAATTAAAGAATTTGGCCTTTATTCTATCCATACGCAGAAACGTCGCGCAAAAAAATAGCCAAAAAGTTTTCGGAAACGGTCAAAGTAAGTATTTCCGTTGAAATCTGAAAAATTTATATTTCCGTTGAAATCTGAAATTTTTCGCCATTACAAAGGAAGTGTTATTATTGCGTTACACAATAACACAATATCATAAAACTTATTATTAAATAGTGTTAATTATCTAATTATTATTATAACAGAACAATTCTGAAGCCTCTTCGAAATGCTACCCCTTAATCCGCCAGTTAAGCATGCGATTTTTGCATTTTCTTGTCAAGCAAAACTTTAAACGCGTTTATCTCAAAACTTCATTTTTCCAGTTGTGCCAGCTAGTGTGCTTTGCCATAATTAAATCACCCACACCAACACCAGTTGTGCCAGTATGAACGATATAATGGGTACACAAAGGTGTAAAAAATGTATTCTTGTAGAATTTCATTTTAATATCTTCCTTAAAATAATTTATCATACGTAAGCAATATTTTTTGCATGTTTTTAATTTCAAGATGTAAATCAATAGAAAAAAAGGTATTTTTAATTAAAATTAAAACTTTTTAATTTTTACATAATGCATAGATTACTTTCTGAAAAGTAGAAAATGGACAGTAACGTTGCTGCGTAAGCTGATGCGATTTTATCTAGCTACTTCGATTAACAGATGAACAATAATAAGGCCGTTATCTGTGTCTCTCATAAGCAATGATAAAGAACACACTTTTCGGCGCCAAATTCTGTTTTAAGCAGCCAGACATCAAGGCCGTAGAACTTCACGTTACCTGTGTCAAATAATTGTATACTCATGAAACTGATCTGTTCTTTGCTAATCACCTGTTTCTTCCTCATTGTAAGTATAATTTGTTTAAATATAGTATATCTCCCTTACAGAGCGTACTGGTATGCTGATTTTTCGGATATTTAACGAAACACGTGTAAAGAAGGTAATTCCAGAGCAATTCTCCTAGCAACAAAACAACCATTTTTAAAGAGTTCCCGTGGCTTCACAACAACATACCTATTAATTTAGTTCAGAAAGTAAATTTCATTTAAATAGTGATCAAAAGTCCTCTAAAATTTATTCAAAAGTAAAAAAGTAAAACATCAGTTGAAAACTTTGGAAAGGTTTTAAAAAAATAATTTTGTAAGACATACATATGTACCATACGTGAGTAATACGTACATATGAAAGTTAAATAAACGTGCATACGTATGTATACATACATACATATATATATATATATATATATATATATATATCCTAGGAAATATTTTAATTCCTAGGAAATATTTTAAGTATATATATATACTTAAAATATTTCCTAGGAATAGAAAGGGTAATAAGAAATTTAATAAAAAGTGAACTTTAATACTAGTGTAGCAAAAAAGTACAAAAAATTACCTTATATAATTAGTTCTTTGAATTATATATTTATATATATAATAGAACTGTACTTGGATTATCTCCTAAGAATAGAAAGTTTTGAATTACACACACATATATATACATATATATACATACATGTATTTGAATTTAACAAATTTTCTCATTCATATAAAGCTAATTTAAATTTCAAATTATGAAAATTTAACTGTACACAAATAAAAGATTAATTATTGCTGCGAACTAACTTGCATTATCATTTAAATTCAGAGACCATATGTAAATTAAGTGCAAGTATCTAAAACTATGAAAAAATATTTAATAATTCAAAAAAATGAGACCTAAAAATTTGATAAATTTCTAAGACTAAATTAATTTGCATAAAGTGAAATAATTATTGAGCAAGCAAGTAACAGATCTTTTCAAGAAGAAGTTGTCTCCAAACCTAACTCTTCAGTTACTCAATTCGTGTTTCGTCATCCATGTAGGGATGGGTAAAGTATTATTGAAAACCAAAAGTAAAAACTAAATTTAGAACCAAAAGAAAAAACCAAATTTAGTGAATTGCTTAAATAAGAAATTTTAACTATTAAAGAATTTTGAGAAATTTGGTAAGCAAATCGACACAGAAACAAAATTATTAATTAAAAGTACATTGCTAATGTAATTAAGAGTTTAAATCAAAAGTAATTTTGAAACCCTTGCCTATTGGACCGACACGAATTATGCTTGTATACCAAAATTTATATAAGAAAACAGTACTTGGAGTATCTCCTAGAAATAGAAAAGTTTGAATTTTATATATATATATATGGATACTTAATGTGATTTTGACTTTATATATACATGCATACAATCTTATGTATCTATACGTGTTCGGTTTCATTTAACTTGCTTTTCTATTTGTTGCATTCAAATCTTAAAAGTAAATTTTAAACAACTTCTATCGACCCGATTTTCTCTGAATTTTTCACATACACATATATTTGATGGCATCATAATATTTTACAGGAGTCTTGAAAATGCAACAGATATATGTTTTCATTTAATACTGAATTGTTTAAATTTTTCATCGCAGAATTTTGATCTTTATATCGTCAGAAATAACTCTTTAAAGAAAAATTTGTCTTTGAATTTTTTAGTAATATCCTGAATTTTGGTATTTTTAAGATATTCGTCTATATTTTTAACTCTCATACATTTTTTAATAATGACGAATTTTTATTAAAAAAAAGATTTAATACTGCATTGTTAACAGCCTTATAATTTTAAATGACGATAAGAGCATATTTTTTAATCACACATAAATTTAATTAATTTACACCTTCAAATAGATCGGAAAACATTGAAAGAAAAAGGGTATCGCTAATTTTATTGCTAATTTAATTAAAAAGACTTTTTTATTATTAAAATATTTATACAACCTTTTAAAATACACTTTTGAATTAAATGTACTGAGAAGTGAAGAAGAATTTTTTTAACTATTTTTAAACTATCAAAATATTTTTTTGCATTAAGTCAATAAAAATAAAAACATGGCGCTTCCTTACAAGAACTGTATATGGACAGTAACAGAACCTGAACCAATGTTAGAAGTCATAGCATAGAAATGATAATAAAAATTATAATAGAAATTATATTCATTTCGTTTAAATTTCTCTTTAACAGTTATGCTTTAACATCAGCCATTATTAGCAGCCTCGCATACAAAATTATTTTATTTCAGTAATAAATTATTTTTGCGATAAAGAATATTGTGACAGCTACAAAAGTATTTTGTATTTTTCATTGCATTTAAAGAATACTTAAATCTTTAAATAGTCAAAAAGATCAAATATTTTTATGCTTTTGTATTAAATTTCAATTTATTATTCAATAGGCAGTTTAAAATAACACCTGTGTAGAAATTTGCTCTACAACCAAAAATTATGTGAAAAGAAGTGAATTAGTAGGAAGTTTATGTAAAGAGAAGTTTAACCCATTTAAGTTTCAAACTGTTTATATATATATATATATATATATATATATATGTATATTAGCACTTTAAGCAAATTCCTTGTACTATACATAAAATGGTTGTAAAAAACTGAAGTACACATAAAAAGCCTGTAACTTATTAGCATTTTTAATTTTTATTAATTTTAATATAATAATTACGTGATAAAGTAAAAAACATGATTCTCCTGCTTGAGTGCGGGATTTCTTTGAATGGTAGGGTACGCACTGCACCAAATTTGATCGAAGATCCCAGTCCCCCTCTTATCTAATCCATGAACTGCGCGACGTTTCCTGTCCTCTTTTCTTTCCCAAGAAGATTGGGTGCTACCAAAAGTCATTTATCGCCATTAATGGGACATTCTATTGAGACTGCAAGGCTTTATTTTCGTTTATCAATATTGTAAAAATTGTGCATGCAAAACAAATATTAATTTAAAGTCTGGAGTGTGCTAAAGTAAAAATAAATTTCTTTTACACTCATTTTAAAGTTTTATGATGCTTAAGGGAATGATGAGCCAGATCTTTTTTATTCTCTGTAAGAATTAAAAACTTTCCAAGTTGTAGATTTTAATCGCTTTTTGAATAGTAAAATTGATAGATTAATGACATACACAAAACTGATACTTAATCAACGTATCAAATATCGGATTTGTAGGTCACCTTAAATAAGTTTCTTGTCTAGATAAATATTAACAAATCTTCTTAGATAGCAGAATGGTTTTAGCTTTTAAATTTACCATTTTAGGTAAACAGTTCTAATTTAATTAAAAAATTCTCTTTATTAAATCTAAAAATTGGACTTCTTAAGTCGTTCTAAATTCGCACTAATATTATTGCAATATATTCTCGTATTAAGCTTTTCATTTTTAGTCATTGAAGTTATTTTAAGGTTATTTAACTTTGTTACAAATTCCATATTTTAATACTAGAAACGTTTAAAGTTATTCTCTTTTCCGCCTGATGTACTTTGGCATACGTTTAATTTCAAATACACATTTAATTAATCAATTAATAATTATGAGCGTCCGCAGAATTTTCATAATTAACCAAAAAAAAAATTCGAACTCCCTTATATTCATATCCTGGGATTTTCAGTTCCCTTTTAATACATTCCTTTTTCACATATTGTTGCACTGTACTCAAATTTTCATGTATGTAGAATTTATATACTTTATACTTTGTATTGTATTTATGCCAATTTATAATTAAATGATAATTTTTACAAATTCTTGCATCACAACTCTAGTTAACAGAAGATGTTTCTAACATCTTGGCAAAGCTTAATCTTCAGCATGTAGCTTATTTATTATTACCTAGTTTCAGGCTGAATTATTTGTAAAATTAATTACTTGAAATTATTTGTTAACAAAGATGGTCGCTAAATCACGCTAATAATATTTCTAACTGTTGTAATTTATAATGCAACGAGTTCATGTGATTTATAATATAATTAACTTACAATTTTTTCAGCCGTATTGAAATTACTAGCAGATAGCCATAGTATAGAAATGATAATAGAAATTATATTCATTTCGTTTAAATTTCTCTTTGACAGTTAAGATTTAACATCAGCCATTATTAGCAGCCCCGCAAACAAAATTATTTTAGTTCAGTCATAAATTATTTTTGCGATAAAGACTATTGTGACAGCTAGAAGAGTATTTTGTATTTTTCATTGCATTTAAAGAATACTTGAATCTTTAAATAGTAAAAAAGATCGAATTTTTTTATGCTTTTGTATTAAATTTCAATTTATTATTCAATAGGCAGTTTAAAATAACACCTGCGTAGAAATTTGCTTTAGAACTAAAGTTTATGTGAAAAGAAGTGAATTAGTATATATATATATATTAGCACTTTAAGCAAATTCCTTGTATTATACATAAAATGGTTGTAAGAAACTGAAATACACATAAAAAGCTTGTAACTTATTAGCATTTTTAATTTTTATTAATTTGATAATGTTATACATTTAGATTACAATGATTTAGATTGCCATTGCCTTCTTCACTCATGCTTTTATGTTACATTCCTAATATTTCATAATGGCATACAAGTAAGTTTAACTCATTCATTAAACATGTATCTGTAATTCAACCCACTTTCGTTCTTACGTGTGCTGTATCTTCTATTTTCTTTAATATATTGTTCAGCCTAATTTGAAAAGGTCTTATGATCAAGCGGAAAAGTCACTAAACATTGGTAGTTCGACTCGAGTTTCTAGTCCCAGTGATTCCCCAGCTTTTTTTTTTTTTTTTTTTTTTTTTTTTTTTTTGTACTTATTTACTGTGTAAAAATGTAAAGTAAAAATTTCAGTTCATGAAGTAAAAATACTTTTTTAATTTATTCTTTAAAAATATTGCAAAAATTTTCACCTTTACGTTAGCATATCTTTTTACAAATTCCTGTAATAAGAAAAAATAAGGAAAGAAATTAACTTGGTTTCGGTGATTGATAGCTCGGTGCAAATTATATGTAACATTTTTCCAAAAGGATAGAGTTTATATGGATATCAATAAACTAAGGATTATTTCTCCATCTAATTTTCTTAACATGTTTGTTCCACAATTTTCTTTTTACACTGTAGCGCTTAACTTTATAAGTTTTCTATAATCATTCAATTTCTCTAGCCATGGCAACTTTGCATACCTTCTGACAAGTAGTTATATTTTTAACCACTGTATTTTAATTCCTGTTGACTATCAGTACATTATTCACTTGTTTCACAAGTGCAACTTTTATTTTATACGCAAATCTACGTAAAATAGCATTAAAAGTTCAGTTATGCGGAGCTCCTGATCGATTGCTTGTATTAGATTGAATGAAATTACGCTTAATGTAACTGTTAATTAGCTTGTTATTAATTTTAATGGCCACTATCAAACAGAACAAGGATAACAATTTGCACTCACTGGCAATAGCCATTGACATCAAGGGAGCCTTTGACTCCCTTTGGTGGCCAGACGTAATAAATTTGCTGCACAACATGGCGTGCCCAACAGCCATTATTACCGTCCTTCGCTCGTACCTTCAAGATCGAAGTGTACAAGTAACATCAGACAGCGGCATTTATGTCAAAAATGTCTTTAGAGGATGCCCACAGGGGTCATGCCTTGGACCAACACTGTGGAATATAGTAGCAAACTCGGCATTTCGTCAGTTTGAGAGCGTAGAATACGCTTGAATCATAGCCTACGCGGACGATTTTATGCTAGTTGTGGCAGGAAGGAGTAACCTCGAAATGAGATCTCAATACTGTCTTGATCTGTTCTCCCAATGGGCCAGAGCACATAAGCTTCAGATTTCGGCAGAGAAAACTAAAGCTTTGCTCATAGGACGCAGCAGGCAGCTAAGACGCAACCCAAGCATTAAACTCCATGGGATACCGGTAAAATGTTTCCCCCAATTGAAATATCTTGGGCTATTACTCGACAACAGACTTTCTTGGATGCCACATGTCAGGAATCTTAAGACTCGAATTAGCATCCTAAGCAACAACATGAGACGCATGACTTCACATAAATGGGGTATCTCATCTAAGCTACTAAAAATTTGGCATAGAACCATTACAGAAAGAGTAATAACTTATGGAGCAGCAATCTGGGGTGGTGAACTTACCTCTCATATGAAAAGATCCCTGCTCTCTATTCAGAGACAGCAGCTACTTCAAGTATGCAGGGCCTACCGTACCACGTCAGCACTAGCCCTACAACAACTAGCAGGAATTCCTCCCTTAGATTTGATAGTAGAAAGGGAGGCAGCTATCGTAAGGGTTACCAGGCTGGGTCAAACTTCAACACTCTGGGGTCATAGTTATCACCACTCGGACTACGAGGAGCAAAACAACTGCAATAACTTTCATCCAGCAGCTTTTAATCTCTCTGACGGTATCAGTATAAACGACCAACCAATTCAGAGGTACAGTAATAACCTTTTCACAGATGGCTCCAAAACTGAGAACGGCACGGGCAGCGCCTTCTGTAGACTAGAAAATGGAGTTGTAACATTCGAGTGGAAAAGGAAATTAGGCTTGAATAACTCGGTATACCAAGCAGAGCTTCTAGCTATCAGTGCTGCAATTAGATATGCGAACACATGTCAACAGGAGAAATTCTCCATACTCAGTGATTCGGCATCAAGTCTGACGGCTATCGCAAGTCAAAACAGCCGGAGTCCATTGGTATACAGAATTCAGAAACAGCTTCTGACAATGCCTATTTCGCAAAGACCCACTTTAAAATGGGTTCCCGCTCACACAGGGATTCAAGGCAATGAAGCCGCTGACCTACTGGCCAAGCAGGCAGCCAACTGTATGGATATATTAGAAAGACCAACTAAACTTCCTTGGTCTCATATTAAGCGAACAACTTTGACAAGTCTTCTACAAAATTGGCATAGTAGATGGACAGAGGCAGAGGTAGGACGAAGGACATTTCGCTTACTACCAAAAATTAACATGGAAATAAAGACCCACTGTGCTAGCCTAACACAGTTCTTGACAGGTCATGGACCATTCCCAGTATACCTGAACAGATTCAGACTTAGGGATACTCCTTTCTGCGAATGCGGAGAGGAAGGCGACACGGACCATTATTACTTCCATTGTGTACATACAAGAACCTGGCACTTGAAGAAACCAGCGGACTGTGCCTGGGCAATGTGGACGACTAACACACTCAAAAACAGAATAGCCCTTGATAAAATAGAGAAAATCTCAGAACACTGCCTAAGCAGAAACAACCGTGGATAATATTATAATGTTTCAAAAGTTCAGACCTTAAAGCAGATAACCAGAATAACGCTTAGTGCCTTGCAGTTAACAATATGTAAAAACTATTATTAGTTTATAATATTCAACCTTGTTACTCTGGAGTCTTTCCCGCCGTGATGGTATATAATTCCGTTTGGTTCCTGTCCGTGGTCGGAAGCCATCATAGCGGTGCACTCACTCACTCACATTTATAATTAATTATATGTTCAGATATTTCCAAGTATATTACTCAAACTTCTGCATCCCAATTTTTAATTTTTGGTTAAAAAAATAAACTTTTATTTATTGAGAGGCCTGATTGATTATATTAATTCGCAGTATTGTTTATCTAATTCCTTTCTTCTAGATAAATTTTAGAGTGTGTGTGATTACTGCAAAGCCTCGAGGGCTATCTGCCTGAGGGGAGGGATGCCTTCGTGGAGGACTTTCTAAGGGAAACTGGCTCGTATACACGTTACACATGGGGAAAACCACGAAAACGCCCATGCAGCCAGCCCGTTCGCGGGATTCGAACCTCGGACAGAACTACCAGTGTTCAGCGACTTTACCGCTCGGCCGCTGGTGGACCCGATAAATTTTAGAAAAAACTTCTTAGCATAATAATTTTAATTTATTTACAATTTATATGTCAGTGTTCCAAATGCATAGTAATGTTGGGTACAACTCTGATATACGCCCTAATTTCACCAAATGTGGCGATATGTGTTCTGCGCTGGTTTTTGGCGCGATTGCGTGTTGTATGACAACCCTGTTGACGTTGAAAAATCTTTCGCTGGAGTTCGTTGGTTCCCGTCATGCTTTGTGTCTGAGAAGCTAGGGGGGGAAGATTTAATGGTGAAAGTTGTCGTCGTGGCCATCCTGTTGAGGGGCAATGGGTATTTGGAGGTGTGGAAAAGAAGGTATGGGAGATTATTTTTAGTGGCTGCGCGTGATAGAAGTAAGGATTTGTGATTATTTGTTATTTTATTTATTTGTGAACCATAGTATGAATTTTCTGGATAGTGTGTCTGGCTGTCATACAAATACGATAGTGATTACGCGGCGGCATGTTAAAAGCGGTATGAAATTGGTATTTCTGCTGCTCGAAAAAGCATTAATGGTAAGTGCATTTTATTTTATTCTTGTTCTTATTTTGTAGAATGTTATGTTCATTGTTTTTTTAGTATGAATTTCTGTCGTTATTGTTGTTTTTTTTAATTGTTTGAAATTTATTTTAGTTATTTTGTTGATTAGTGCGTACCGTCTAAATTGCGCAATTCGTAGATGTTTTTTAAAGTTGAAACAGAACGCTGTGTACATGGTATTCTTTGAAATTTATTGTTGTTATGTTAATTTATTAAAGTGAGGTGTGCGTAGTTCGTAAATTCGTTTGTTGCCTAAATTGTGCAATTCGTAGATGTTTTTTTAAGTTTAAACAGGATGCAGTGTACATGATATTCTTTGAAATTTATTATGTTAATTTATTAAAGCGAGGTGTGCGTAGTTCGTAAATTCGTTCGTTGCCTAGATTGTGCCATTCGTAGATGTTTTTTTAAGTTAAAACATATCGCTGTGTACATGGACTCTTGTCAAATAATTTTGGTTAGAAACTTCACGGTTTTGCTATCTAAATTTTTTGTTTTTGTTTCGGATTTTTAACTTAAATTGTATGCTCAAAACGGGGGTTTTGCATTCGCAAAAACCGTGTTTTTGGAGACATTTTAGGCTTAAAGTTCGAAATGTAGACAAAACATTTAGATAGCAATATGGCAGCGTGGAGCTTCTCGCCAAAAATATTTGGCGAGAAATTTGACGCCTTGAGGGCGCATATCAGAGTAGTTCCTAATGTTGTTATAATAGATTTCATGCTAAGCTTTTTTTTTTTAAATTTAACTAAATTTAATTTCTGCAAACATTTACATGATTACTTTAATTAACAAAAAATATTTTTAGCACATTTTAACACACTTTGATATGGAATAATTTTTTGCACGCTAGTGAACTCTATTAAATTTTCCAGTCTAGTTCAGACATCCTGACTATTATTGATGTAATTTATTAAAAATATAACTTGTATGTTTTATAATTATTTAATCGATGATATTATTATAACAAATGAAAGATGTTTGTAATGCTAATATGTATGTTTACCAACACCTTTTATTTTCTTTGTTAGCTCTCGCATTTATTACTGTTATTCAAGTAATTAGCCTGCTTGTTAGATATTTTTTGTTCTTGTGATATGTAATTCTATTTATTTCTATTTATTTTTTTCTCCTCTTGGCTACAATTGGCTTCGAAAAGTTAAATTGTAACCCTGTAGGCAGCAGGGGGAAGAAAGTTTGATTGGCGTAGTTGGACTATAGCTCGACCCGGGAGGATTTTCATTAACGCAGTTGGAGTACACCCCTTTGAATTTGCTGATTAGAGTAACACGAAATTTTAATTAGTTCTGTAAGCATTCTATCTGTATAAAATGGCCAATTAATTGAGCTTCTAATATACCAACTTTTAGAACTATAATTATGTTTGAAATCACAAAAAAAAAATTCGGCTTCTGTCTTTTAATTGTCTCAATTATAAGTAGGGATGATTATTTATACGAAAGATGTACAATTTACAAACATATATAAGAGTAAAGAAACTGAGATCACTGAGCCGGGAAACAGAGTGGATATATATATAAATATATTTATATACGTTTGGTGCGGCCGATTGCAACCAAAATAAGAGGTGCACATCTACATGTTATAGCAGTCCTATATACAAAATTTCAACGTTCTGAGGCTACTCGTTTTTGAGTTATGCGAGATACGTACATGCGTACGTACGTACGCACGCACGTACGTACATAAGTTCGTACAGACGCCACGAAAAATTCTCTTCAGAATTCATTTTAAAGCAGTTTTAAAATTTTTTTTCAGGAAAAGAGTGTTTTATTCTGTCCTTACGTACAGATATCACGGAAGTGCATCGTTAAATTGCATTTGAAGGAGGTCAAAATGGGATATTTTCGTTGAAATATGCTGCCTGAAATTTTTCTCGATTACAATACTTCCTTTTTACTTCGTACAAGGAAGTAAAAATCACCTGCCGGACCAGAATTTTTTTACTTTTTTAACAAAGGAAAAAAAATTAACAAACTAAAACTTTTAAAATAAATTTTTACTTTCGCTTAGTAAAACATTTATGAAAATATACATTTATAATAATAATAATAATAGGGAAAGAAAATTTATTGTTATTTTCTACCTGAAATGCCAAGTTTGATGCCTGCAGGATATTTTTGTTGGTTGAAGTGTCTGGTGTGCAAATATAGAAAAATAACACTTCTCTGATGGCAACACCTTCTAGTCTCCGCGAAGAACGAAGTAAACAAACTCCGAGTTTTTGTCACGCGATGCTACGTGCATGTAAAATGTAAATAAATCTTATGAATAAGAATCTATAACATCGTATGGAATAAAATATTGGTTCCATAGGAGTCAGAGAAGTGTTATTTTTCTATATTTGCACACCAGACACTTCACTGGTGTATCCCGGCGTGATCGAATTCTACAATGGCTGACGAAGACGAAACCGAAATTAAAGCAACAACTGCATCTGTCGCCAAGGTAAGCGTTAAAGTTCCTCCTTTTTGGAAGCCAGATCCTAAAATATGGTTTATTCAACTAGAAGCACAATTTAGAAATGCAAAAATTAGTGTAGATCAAACAAAATATGATTATGTTATAAGTTCCATTGAACCCGATATTTTGTCACAGGTATCTGATATTCTGCTAAGTCCACCACAAGATAATAAATATGAGGCAATTAAAAATAGACTAATTTCATTATATGCTGATTCAGAGACTCAAAAAACCCAAAAATTACAGAGTGAGTTAGAACTGGGTGACAAAAAGCCATCTCAATTACTGTGTGAGATGCGTAATTTGGCTGGCGATAAAGTAACAGATACTTTCCTAAAAACATTGTGGCTACAACGTTTACCCGTTAATATGCGTAGCATTATATCTGTTAGTAGTGAAGATTTGTCAAAAGTGGCTGCAATGGCCGATAAGATTTGGGAATTAAACCCTGTTACTCCCCAAATAGCTGTTGCATCATCCATAACGGTAAAAACGGAAGTGATTGAAAGTTTACAAAAACAGGTTAGTGAACTTAGCTTACAAGTTTCTGCTTTAAACAAGCAACGTCATAGTCGTCCCTATTGTCGTAACCGATCCAAATCAAGAGATAGGAGTTACAGTGGTAACAGATCTAGTGATATTTGTTACTATCATAAAAAATTCGATGATAAGTCATTTAAGTGTAAACAACCCTGCAACTACTCATCAACATCGCAGACAAATAGTCCGGAAAACCAGCTCCCCGTCTCTCATTGACGACGGAGGGACAAGGGGTGCAGCTGAGTCGTCTTTTCATCAGCAACAAAGAATCGGCTACCCAATTTTTAATAGATACTGGGGCAGAAATTTCTGTCATTCCTCCCTTGCCTGCAGATAAAAAAAACATCTCAAAATTAGAACTCTTTGCTGCAAATGGTACGAAAATTAAAACATATGGCCAAAAATTACACAACCTTGATCTTGGACTCAGACGATCATTCACATGGCCTTTTGTAATTGCGGACGTAAACAAACCGATAATAGGCATGGATTTTCTTGCAAATTTTAACCTTTTGGTAGATTCTAAAAATCGCAAGTTGATTGATGGTACTACATTCTTAACAACCAATGGAACTCCTTGTTTTCAAAATAACAATAATAATATTCCGATTTTAAATGCCGTAAATGATCCATATAAACGTATCATTAACGATTTTCCGGATTTGTTAAAACTCAATGTAGTTAATAATAAAGTTAAAAATCATAACATCGAACATTGTATCGAAACCAGAGGTCCACCAGTTTTCGCTAAAGCCAGGACACTATCAGCTGAGAAACTTAAAGCGGCTAAAAAGGAGTTTGAATTTATGCTCCAAATGGGTTTATGCAGACCATCCAAAAGTAACTGGTCGAGCCCACTACATCTCGCTATGAAGAAATCAGGTGATTGGAGACCTTGTGGAGACTATCGAGCGTTAAACAACGTCACGATTCCTGATAGATACCCTCTACCATTTTTAACAGATTGCAGTTCCATTTTAGCTGGAAAAAGAGTTTTCTCATCCATAGACCTCATTAGAGCGTACCAACAAATTCCTGTTCGCGAAGAAGATATACCGAAAACGGCCATTCTCACTCCCTTTGGCTTATTCGAGTTCCCATTCATGACGTTCGGCCTACGAAATGCGGCCCAAACGTTCCAACGTTTCATGAACAGTGTGTTGAATGGACTAGAATTCGTGTTTTGCTATTTGGATGACATTCTAATAGCCTCCCCAGCTGAAGAAACTCACCAAAAACATCTACGAGCAGTCCTTGAGAGACTAAACGAATATGGCCTGTGTATTAATGCGGCAAAGTGTAAATTTGGTCAAGCAAAACTTGCATTCCTGGGATACGAAGTGTCAGCTGAAGGACTTAAACCTCTCTCAACGAAAGTTGATGCCATCAAAAATTTCCCAGAACCAAAGTCATTTACTAGTTTAAGACGATTTTTAGGTATGGTGAATTTTTATCACAGATTCATACCAAATTGTGCAAAACTGCAACAACCTTTAACAACATTGCTCAGTGGTATTAAAAAGAACTGCAGAAAAGAAATAACCTGGACGGCAGAAACAAGAAACGCCTTCCAGATCTTAAAAGATGCACTTATTCATGCCACAAACTTAACTCACCCATCCGAAAAGGCTGAAATATCGCTAACAACTGATGCTTCCGATACTGCCATTGGAGCCGTTTTACATCAGATTGTGAATAATGAAAAACAACCTTTAAGTTTCTTTTCCCGAAATTTGACATCAGCACAACAAAAATATAGTGCCTACGACAGAGAACTCTTAGCCATCTATACAGCAGTAAAACATTTCAAATACATCTTAGAAGGGCGAACTTTTGCAATATACACGGATCACAAACCACTAACATTTGCCTTCCAACAAAATTTGGAAAAAGCTTTGCCACGACAAGCTAGACAACTGTCATATATTGGCCAGTTCTCAACCGATATCCGATTCATACAAGGGCATGAAAATACCGTCGCTGATGCTCTCTCTCGCATAGACACCATTTCTGTACTATCTGCAATAGACTTACAAACTATAGTAGACTGTCAAGAAGATGACGACTTGGAGATACTTAAAAACAACCCAAACTTAAAAATCCTACAGATCCCTATACCGGACAGCGACAAGAAAATTTACTGTGATACTTCTACAAATTATAATCGACCATACATCCCTGCAAAGTTTCGGCAGAAAATATTTTCTTCAATCCATAATTTATCTCATCCTGGAATAAGATCCACGATAAAATTGATAACACGACGTTTCATATGGCCCAATATGAATAAAGACTGCCAACTATGGACTAGAGCATGTTTATCTTGCCAAAGATCTAAAGTTCACAGACATACACATTCATCTTTGGGAGAATTCAAAGTACCTCCACACAGATTCCAGCATTTAAACATAGATCTGGTGGGTCCGCTACCTCCTTGCAAAGGATTCAAATACCTTCTAACCATCATCGATCGTTATACACGATGGATCGAAGCGGTACCGTTAGAAGATCAATCAGCAGAATCTATTGCTAAAGCTTTGATTTATACTTGGTTTTCACGCTTTGGAATTCCGAATCGCATAACATCTGACCAAGGTCGGCAATTTGATAGCCAACTTTTTCAAGCTTTAGGAAAATATCTTGGTTTTCATACAAACACTACAACTGCGTACCATCCACAGGCAAATGGCCTGATCGAAAGACAACACCGAACTTTAAAAGCAAGTCTCAAATGTCATCTACTCGAATCAAAATCATGGCTGGAAGCATTGCCTTTCGTTCTATTAGGCATAAGATCTGCCATCAAGGAAGACTTAGGTTGCTCATCCGCAGAACTTGTATACGGAACTTCTTTAGCATTACCTGGTGAACTCTTTTCAACAGTACCTCATATGAAACAGTCTGAATTTTCTCAAAACCTTCAGAAAATAATAAGAGCTATGAAGCCAAGTTCTACCACCACCCATGGAAATAGAACAGTCTTTGTTTCTAAACATCTTTCCAACTGTTCTCACGTATTCCTATACAACAACATTAATAATTCGTCGCTACAGCCTGTCTATCTTGGACCGTATCCTGTAAGAGCAAGAAAGGATAAGTACTTCGATATTGAAATCCAAGGAAAAGTTAAAAGAGTTTCAATAGACAGACTAAAGCCATGTTTCCTAGTGCAAGATTCTGATATTCCTTTTCAAAACTCCCATTCCAAGAAAGCGGAACTTGGGGAAACACCTGCACTCAAGAACACTGAAGAAAATTCAGAACCTCATCATAAAACCAAGACTACTAGAACCGGCAGACATGTGAAGTTCCCCAGTCACTTTAAAGATTATCTTCCATAATCGCTGCCACTAGGAAGGGGTGTGTAGTGTCGCTTCAGTTCCGTTACATTTCTAATTAAATTTAGTTAAAGCGGAATGGCAACACCTTCTAGTCTCCGCGAAGAACGAAGTAAACAAACTCCGAGTTTTTGTCACGCGATGCTACGTGCATGTAAAATGTAAATAAATCTTATGAATAAGAATCTATAACATCGTATGGAATAAAATATTGGTTCCATAGGAGTCAGAGAAGTGTTATTTTTCTATATTTGCACACCAGACACTTCATTGGTTACACTTTGTAATTCAAATATATTGACAGGCAAACATTAAATTTTCAGATTGATTTTTATTTCAAATAAATCTGATGTGTTTGCTTAATTATTAAAGAATTTACTTCAGTTTAAACCAAAAATAAATAAATTATGAAAACTTAAGAAGTTTTCAGAGAAAATTTATCAACTGGGACAAAACTTTAGGATCAATAGTAACAATTTAATCTCTTTCTCTTACTTATGAAGTTTTTCTTCGACGCAGAAATAAGAAAAGCATGCGTTTGTATGTAAATAGTTATAAACTTCCTTCTTGCTTATTCTAGCTTTATAAGGCATTTCTTCCGTCCTTTCCGCATGCCTTTGTGGTGTCCCTGGAGGCACGTAATCAGGTGGTCCGGAGTTTGAATACCGGAGAGTGCATTGCAGATTTCTTCAATTTCCTGGCGTCGAAAAAATTCTAAATTACTCTATAGGTAACGTCGAACAAAAATATTCGTAGACAATATTTGCACTGGAGCCCTAAATAAGAGTGCTCCGGTACTTCTTTTATGTCAATAAGCTACGGTTTCAGGAAAGAACTCTTTTAATCCCGAAATTTTTATTTTAAAAATAAATAAGCCTTAAAATTTGATTCTATCTTCTGAATGCATGCCTGGGAAAGAAACCCTTGGACGGAAGGTGAGACTTTTAAGGAATTAAAAGCCACTAGTCACATGCCTTATTTCTTCTGGAACGAAATTTATGACGGGTAAATTTTTCGTTTCCGAAAGTACTAGAAGTGATCATTCTGGTTATGCACGTCCACATTGGTAATGGCATTATTCACCTCCGCGGTATCACTTCTCTGTCATGCCATTTTGCCTTTGATCCAGTTCGCCATCAAGACATATTTTCTTTACATGTCTCTATTATATCTATTTTGCTTACTTATTTTAAACATCTGGCTATCTTTAATTTTAAAAGAGAAAAGCTTTTGTAAATCAAAAGCATTTTCTAGAATTACTAAAATATACTAAAATAATAAATTCATTAATGACATATGGTACTTAGTTAAATTGAAATCAATAACTAAAAACATTCATAATTAAGATAAAATATAATTATAAAATAGTATACAATAATGAAATGAAGCATAATATTAAAATTAAACACAATATAATGTAAAATTCATAATAAAAAGGAATTATTTTGAGATTTCAAAATAAATCAACTATTTTTAAGATACTATTTTTAAGGGGTATTATTTTAATATAATTAAAAATTTGAATTTTATTATTCATTTTATAGTAAAAGTCCCTTTTTTGAAATCATTTTAAAACAAATTAAGCAAGCAAAAATTTGCTCTTCAACCGAAGTTATGGTAAACCACCCTGCTAAACTTTTGCCATTTAAAGAACCACATTGTTTGTTAACATTCTCGTATTTCAGAAAATTCCTGTAATTACAACCTCTTTAATAATACATTACGCAGTTTTATTGAAATAACCGTTACGCATGACACAGAAGTTTACTTATTGGCATATCTATCTATCTATATCTCTCTCTATATATAATTCATATCGATTTATAATAAGAAAACTTTCCATATACCATCTCCAAGGAACAAAATTCAATTTAAAACCATGAATAAAAAAAATTTTAGTCAGAATTCAAAATAGTATTTTAAATAGTAATTTCAACTTCTTGTTTAAAATTTGCTAAGAAAAATCTTAAATCTCAAAAACACCAAAACCAAAAGAAAATTCTAAATATTGAAAAAGTAGTTATTGATCGCAGATTAGTCGACTTATCAAGGGGATAAACCAATCTACCGTCAATTAACAACAACTAAATTAAGAGAATGTTTCAGCTTACTTCCAAGTAAGTATCAAATTATTTTCTAGATTCAAACCATATGTCGAAATTAATATTCAATCCAAATAAAGACATTAGTCCATTTAAGCCAAGATTCTTGTTAAACAAAATAGCAAATAACCTTAAAATTAAAGTTTCTATTAAGAACACTATTAATCTGAACGAGATGCTTACTTTGACCCCTACACTCTCATTTCAATTTCAAAAACAGAAGTAAGCATATTAGAACATAAAAAGTTAATTCAAATTCATAAGAAGATAAAAATAATACAGCCTCAAAATTAACATTTAAAACATGTAAGTAATTACAAATTTTAGATATCAAACTAGTAAGTTAAAGTTAACAAACTTGACTTCAAGCTTTTAAGACCAAATGGCTGGAAATTCAAGTATTAAGTGATGGAAGTAAAAGGGTTGTCGTAAAGCGCAGTTCCTATTTAAGAAATTTAGCCTAAATTGGCCAGAAAATTGGAATTCTTCTTGGAGATAATACATAGAGAATAGGCTATTACTAAAATAGAGCGAAAAGCTGCTATTAGTTAGAATATAAATTCAAAATACAGTAATTAAAAGTAAATCAAAAAGCCTGTGACTTGCGCTAAAGCTGCAAAGTAATAAAGTAATAATTCATATACATATTGTTACGAAATGTACAGGCGCGGTGAGATTGCTTCCCGGCAACGCAGGTTTAGAGTTGCCACAAAATGGCAAGGGACGGCAGGATTGCCACATTTGGCGAGAAATTGCTCATTTGGCGACATGCCATGGACGGATGGAGAACCTTCTGGAACGAATTTAGCCCAGAATTACCGGTTTAGTCCAGAATGTTCTCGAACGCAAGCCGAAAGCTATATAAACCCTGCTGGTCGGCAGTGAGTGTGCCTCGTCAAAAGTGCGAGATAGTTAGTATCGAGTCGGTGTCTCGTGAATCAATCTCTGCGGAGTCGATCGAGTTAACAGCCGGACAGCGAGTGCCGAGTGAGTCGTCGAGTGCACCGAAAGAGTCTCGTAGTGAATCGCGGTTAGTGCATCGTCGAGAGAGCGTGTTGAGCTCCGGGAAGCATATAAGCAAAATGTACACTGCTAGGACAACAGCTTAAGTTTGGCCAATGACAATCCAGATAAGGATCACCATTAACTCCGCCCACATGAGTGATGTCACATTCTGACGTTGTTTACACAAAGAATCTCTAGGGGATTACTATAGATTCTTTGGTTTACATTCTGTTATTCGGCGGGAGGAAGTGCGTTCCTTACTGTTCCAGAAGGAATACAAATTTATGTCTCAAACATTACAAAATTTCTCACTATGTGCCTGAGTGTGTATACACACGCATGCTCACATACATATATTTTTCAATATATAATTAATCATATGTGAATTATATCTATCAATAGTGTGTTTTATACATATAAGTATGAGTGAGTGTGTGTATGCATGTATTCATTTTTCAGAATGTCAGATTTCCTAGCAAATAGCCTACAAAGCTTTTTTCTCTTAATTTTTCCCATCTTCACATTCAGTTTTTTTAAATAATTAAGATTAATTAATGTATTCATATTTAATATTTCTGCACAACTTGATTTCTCAATTAAAAATGCATTTATTTAATTTTGGATAAAGTGGGATGTTAATTCCAGTAGTATATGATTTTTAATAGTAGAATAATTTCTCTAAAGAAGATTTTGTTTGTTTTTATTTTTTAATTCCTTTATAAGAAAATTAGGCTAATCTTTGGAATATGGTAACAGGTAGTTTGGCGACATTTTTGTAAGGCGATAAAGGTTGCTAGCTAGGACTTTAGCAGTGTGCATGGATAAAGTCAAGAATGTGCGCAATTCTGGGATTTTTTTAAGTGAAAATAGTTCGTGTACATGGATGATACCGTGTATGTACAATTTTTAAAAACGCGGCAAGCAGTGGGCGATTCTACACTTTCTCCCAATTTCGCAGCTAATCTTCATCATGATTAAGCACTTTTGTTCCATAAAAGTTCTAGCATAAGCGTAATTTGGCTAGCAGATTGTTCGAAAAAAATGCTGAGTAAAAAAAAAAAGAATATGCCTTTACTTTGTGAAAACAAAATGGCGTCCAAACAAAAACTAGCAGGTTGCTGTAGCAGGGTTGGTCACCAAAAAATCGCCAAGTTACCATAATTCAAAGATTAACCAAAAATTACTTAATAATATTAGAAATAATTAATCTGTTACTCCTTACACATGTCTGAAATACGTTAACAGAAAATTTTCATTCAATAGCTTTATAAATTTATTTTAAGCAGTATTTTAATTTAATAAGAACTAGTGTTGATAAGTGAATTTCCATTGCTTTCTTTATACATTTAGTTTAGAATTCAGTTTTCAGTGCATGTAATTATTTTCCTTCATGGCCCTCGAGCCCACCAGCGCGAGCGGTAAAGTCGCTGAAAATTGGTTGTTCGGTCCGAGGTTTGAATCCTGTGAACGGGCTGGCTGCATGGGCGTTTTCGTAGTTTTCCCCATGTGTAACGTGTATACAAGCCAGTTTCGGTTAGAAAGTCCTCCACGAAGGCATCCCTCCCCTTAGGCAGTTAGCCCTCGAGGCTTTGCCGTAATGAAATAACCTAACCTTCATGGCCCTCCCCACACAGCCCAACAGCAGCTGAGTGGTAAAGTGACTGGAACGCTGATAGTTCGATCTGAGTTTGATTTCAGTTGGATAGGTTAGCTGCATGACCACTTACCTGGTTTTCCACATGTGTAACATGGATATGAGAGTTTTTCCCTTAGAAAATCCTCCACAAAGACATCCCTCCCACATAGACCTTGTATGCTTTCCATAATCAAACAAACTAAACCAACCCTCCAAGCAAAACAGCTCCTCAAAAGAAATTCTTCATATCTGTCAAGCAAATGACATTCGTTAGTGTAATAAACTGTAATCATATATACTAAATCAAACTTGGAAGTTGTTATTAATTATGCTTACAAAGTACTTAATATCAGATTTTGTTGATTAATTTACATTTTTAGAAATAGTTGAATAAATTTCTGACCTTTAATAAATACAGTGAACCCTCTCTACGATGACCACCAGCAGTTCTACATGATTTTAATTTTGTGTAAAGCTTGTCATTTCAAAAAGATGTTCAGTACCAGAATTTGTATATTGAGGAGAAGTAGTCAGTTTCAGAAGTGATGACAAAGAAAAAGTTCACTGTGTTAAAATGATAATCTGTTCCTAACTTTTTTGCAAGGTTTGATTTGGTTTATGTTATTTATAGCAATTTATAGCTTGAGGGCTATCTGCCTAAGCAGAGGGATGCCTTCATGGAGGAATTTCTAAGGGAAACTGGCTTGTATACACATTACACATGGGGAAAACCATGAAAACATCCATACAGCTAGCCTGTTTGCAGGATTCAAACCTCAGACCGAACTACCAGTGTTCAGCGACTTAACCGCTTGATGTTGGTGAGCCCCTTTTTTTGTAGGGAAGGAAGTGTAGAACATAACATGTCTAAATAGTCCAGGTTAAGATTTAATTTAGGAAATGAATAATATTGAAGCTGAAATTAAAATTATATAAATTTGAATGTAGTGTTAATCTCAAATTTCATTTCCTGTAATGTGATTTTTTTTTTTTTTTTTTAATGGAAAGATCAAGCTCTGGTTTATTGATGTATATAATAAACTTTAAATATAGTATGAAGTCTTATATTTGAGTATAATACTGAAAAAGATTCGACATATGAGAAAATAAATATATGTTTTCTTCACATGTTATGGAATATTCATCCTTGACTTAAGGGAACGTGAGGTTACACAGTTTTAAATTAAAGTTAACAGAAAAATGTATGATAGTCACAAATTTGACAAAAGATCCTTTGCTCAAATAATAAAAAGGCTATGGGGAACATAGATGCTAATTACAAATGTGTGCTAAATACGAGGCAATTGGCATCCACAAAAATGCAGTGTGTTAATTTTAATACTGTTTTATGTTCTTACTATTATCCCTTTGACCGCCAAGTAGCATGATTTAGTGCCCTTGGTTTAGTGATTTTTTTGCCCTCGGTTTGGTTTGGTTTATTTAATTATGCAAAGCACTCGAGTGCTATCTACTTAACAGGAGGGATGCTTTTATGGAAGACTTTCAAAGGGAAACTGGCTCTTAAACACATTACACTTGAGGAAAACCATGAAAGCGCCCATGCATTTGGCAAAATTGGAACCCTGGGCTAAATATCTAGTATTCAGCAACTTTACCACTCAGGTGCTGGTTGTCTGGCCCTCGGTCCTATTAAACTAAAATTCATCTATATTTATAAACGGCCTATCAAAAAATGCACACACTTTAATAATAAAAGAAAATTCGGTTAATATTTGGATTATGGTAACTTGGCGAAAATTTGGCGACCAACTCTGCTACAGCAACCTGCTAGTTTTTTTTTTTTTTTTTGGACGCCATTTTGTTTTCACGAAGTAAAGGCAGTTTTTTTTTTTTTTTTTTTTTTTTTTTTTTTAACTCAACATTTTTTTTCCAACAATCTGCTAGCCGAATTACGCTTATGCTAGAACTTTTATGGAACAAAAGTGCTTAATCATGACAGATTAGGTGTGAAATTGGGAGAAAGTGCAGAATCGCTTGCCGCGTTTTTAAGAATTGCACATACACAGTATCCATGTACACGTCGACCTATTTTCACTTAAAAAACATCCCAGAATTGCACAAAAATGGCATTGCGCAAATTCTTGACTTTATCCATGTACACTGCTAAAGTTCTAGCTAGTAACATTTATCGCCTTACCAAAATGTCGCCAAACTACCTGTTACCATATTCCAAAGATTAGCAGAAAATTCTTGTGCTTTAGTATTGAACTTAATTAAATCATACATATCAGAGGCTATGCTAGGTTTAATAAAAATATTTATGAATATGTACCTGTACAGTTACTTAGATTGCTCAGTCACAGCGGTAGCCATTAACAGCTAGAGTTATAGCACAATACTGAGCAGCTATTTGAACAATGTTTAGTCGATGTGTCTGAGGCGACTGCTGCACATTCTGCTATAATTTTTTGATGAAGGACCTCTAGCCTAACCGATTTCTTGTACTACACAACATCTCTCAGAGTCCTCCAAATCCATTTTGGTTCACTGTCATGTATTACATATATGCGAGAGTACGAACATCATACTACATATTATAAAGATAATTCAACTTAGAAACCAATATATAGATATCATCTATAAAGTTTCTATGTATTTTTCTGACAGTTGTACGTTTCATTAGTTTCACCTATTAATTAACTTGGGGTTTTATTATACGGAATATCTATGAAACTGAACTGATAAATTTTCATATCTGTTCATTTGTTTGCTTTTCATATATTTTTTTAATAGTTTTATTTTTTATGTTGCTTTACATGACATCAATTTAAACATAAGAAAGCAGAGAACAAAAGAAATTCACACTGAAACTAAATTTAAAATTAGTCTGAAGATTACTGATGTTGTGGTGATGGCGATAAGGAGCGCGCTTTGCGCCCTCCGATAAATGTGGCAACCCTAGAGGAGAAATTTCTTACGAGTAGCGAGCAGAGCGAAACAGGCAGGCTGTCGGGCAGTGTGCGCGAAGTTCCTAAATAAAGCTTAATTTTTATTGTGCACTATGTCTTGTTAATATTTATATTAATGCAGTAAGAACATAATCTGTGATATGGAATTCGAGGATTGGTGGTAAAAACATAACAGGAAAAAACCATAATGGTAACCCGGACTGTGTTAAATCATATGAACAGTTCTCAAGCACTTTCGGTTTTGACTACAAGCCATCACTCAAGATCTCCAAACCAGAAGTAATGGATTACATCGGTTTTCGTCCTCCGGATTACAGATGAGTAGTAATTATAGATAATTTTATAATTCTGTTTTCTACTTATCATTTAATTTCATTTTCTTTAGTTAAAATTTTTGCTTTTATTTTGGCTTAAAAACCTTGCACAATGTCTGATGTTCATGCCGTCCGAATTCCGGTTTATAACCGATCAGACCCATCTTTATGGTTTATTATGTGTGAAAGTACCTTTGCTCTTGCCACCCCCAAACCTATCACAGAATCCATTACTAAATATAATTATGTAGTTTCTCATCTTCCTCCAGATATCGCATCACTAGTACAGGATTTACTTATGAAACCAGACCCTATTGATCCATATACAAAGTTCAAAACTGAGTTAATAAATCGTTCAGGAGAATCTTCTCAGCAAGAAATTCGCCAGTTATTATCTGGAGAAGAATTAGGTTCTCTAAAACCTTCCAATTTGCTTAGAAATATGAAACATCGAGCAGAATCTTTAAATGTTCCTGATAACTTAATGTTAGAATTATTCCTTCAACGTTTGCCTTCGACTGTTCAGTCTATTTTGGCAGCGGTTTCCAATTTAACTGTAGATAAAGCTGCAGAAATTGCCGACAGAATTTTCGAAGTAAATCCAACCCCAGGGACTTGTGCCGTTTCTCGCACAGTCGATCAGTCTCTTGAGGATAAATTATTTAAACAAATAGAAAAATTAAACAAACGTATTGATCGCATTTCTCTTTCTCGTCGCTCGCCAAATCGCGGAGATCGCAATAAGGAAAGAAGCAATTCCAAAAAGAGAGATTATTCTGTTTGCTGGTATCATAGACGTTTTGGGAAAAAGTGTAGAGATGACAAATGTACAAAACCTCGTTCATGGCAGGAAAACGAAACCAGCAAAGAATAGAGGCGACTTATTCTTTGCTTCAAGTTTCACGTCGCCTGTTCGTTCGTGACCGTAGAACAAACCTTTCATTCTTGGTCGATACCGGCTCTGACGTGTCCTTACTTCCAGCAAATAATTCTCAAAAACGGAATTTGTCCCAACAAACACTTTTCGCTGCTAATTCTTCTACTATTCATGTTTATGGTCAAAAAACACTTTCTTTGGATTTCAAATTAAGACGACAGTTTACATGGACTTTTCTTATAGCAAATGTTAGTACACCCATTCTTGGAGCAGATTTTCTCTATTTCTTTGAATTGGTGCCTGATCTCAGAAACAAATGTCTCAAAGATTTAAAAACGCATTTTAAAACCGTTGGTTGCGTGAAAAATGCAAGCATTTATTCAGTAAAAACTGTATTTAGTGATACACCATATCACAAAATTTTAAAAGAATTTCCTTCAGTTACTAGATTACCAGATCCTAACCAACCTGTTAAACATAACACCATTCATTATATCATAACTAAAGGTCCACCTGTGGTTGCAAAACCTCGTCAGTTAGCTCCAGATCGCTTAAAAATAGCAAAACAAGAATTTCAAACTATGATGCAATCGGGGCATTTGAGACCTTCGAGCAGCAATTATGCATCCCCACTTCACATGGTTCCAAAAAAGGAAGTCTGAAATGGAAACCTGTAGGAGATTATGGAGCATTGAACGCTCAAACAATAAAAGACAAATATCCTATTCCATGCTTAGCCGATTTTACTGCTGCATTGCACGGTACTAAAATTTTTAGTCATGTTGACCTGATTAAGGCATACCATCAAATACCAATTAACCCAGCCGACATCCCCAAAACCGCCATATGCACACCATTCGGTTTATTCGAAAGTACCCGTATGCAATTCGGCTTATGGAATGCATCCGCGACTTTTCAACGTTTTATAGATGAAGTCACGCGGGATTTAGAAGGTGTTTACGCTTTCGTCGATGACTTGCTCATAGCCTCTAAAGATTCTGAGGAACATTGCAAGCATTTGAAAGCTTTATTTTCCAAACTTCAGGAATATGGACTTTGCATAAATGTTTCAAAATGCACCTTTGGTCAAACGTCTATTGATTTCTTAGGTTTTCACCTTAGTGAAAACGGAATTGAACCTCTTCCTGACAAAGTCAAATGTATTTTAGATTTTCCTCAACCTACCACTCTCACTCAGCTTCGCCGATTTTTAGGCATGTTTAACTTTTACAGATGTTTCATACCTAAAGCAGCACATATTCTTTCTCCTTTAATAAAATTGTTAGAAGGCTATATTAATAAAACGAAATCTCGTTCTCGTGTTCAGGATTCATCCCCACAATTAAATTGGAACGAGAATGCTGAACAAGCCTTTATTGCTGCCAAAAATGCCATTGCTCAGGCTACCCTTTTGAGACACCCTATTCCCGGAGCCCAGCTAAGCATCTGGGTAGATGCCTCAGACGTCGCAATAGGCGGCACACTTATGCAGTTGTCTCAACAAACATGGGAACCTATAGCATTTTTCTCTATGAAACTCAATAAAAGTCAACAGAAATGGTCCGCGTACGATAGGGAATTATTTTCAATTTATTCTGCAATTAAGAAACTCCGACACATTGTTAGAGGGCAGAAATTTTATAATTTATACGGATCAAAAACCGTTAATATACGCTTTTAAGCAGAACCCTCATAAATGTTCACCTCGACAATTGCGCCATTTAGATTTTATTTCTCAGTACTCTACTGATATTAGGCATGTGCAAGGTTCAAAAAACGTCGTTGCTGACGCTCTTTCAAGAATCGAAATTGATTCCATAACAAAATCTCCATTTTTGGATTTTAAAAAATTTTCGGAAGCTCAACGGCGTGATCCGGAGGTACAAGACCTTCTCAAAAACAACACATCATCTTTGAAACTGGAATTTAAACCGTGCCAATATTCTGATGGTAATATTCTTTGTGACATATCAACGGACATTCCTCGTCCATTTGTTCCAAATTCCTTTCGCAGACTCATCTTTAATCATCTGCATAATCTGTCACATCCAGGAATTGCAGCTACTATGAAGCTTATTTGTTCTCGTTATGTATGGCCCGACATGAAACGTCATATCAAAAATTGGGTGAAATCCTGTGAATCTTGCCAAACATCGAAAATTACTAGGCATACTAAAGCACCACTGGGCAAATTCTCTCTTCCTGATGCACGTTTTTCAGAAATCCATATGGATATCGTCGGACCGTTACCTCCATCAGAAGGCAATGTGTACCTTTTAACTCTCATAGATAGATTCTCCAGATGGCCTGAAGCCATTCCCATCCCGGATATAAAAACGGAAACCATTTGCAGAGCCATCTTCAACTGTTAGATATCTCGTTTTGGCTGCCCATCGATCATAACAACAGACCAAGGTTCTCAAATGAGATCCGCACTTTTTGCAGAATTCACGCGCATTTTGGGTACGAACAGAAACCACAACAACAGCTTATCATCCAATGTCCAACGGCATTGTTGAACGATTTCATCGACATTTAAAATCTTCTCTCAAGGCTCATGAGACCAATAACTGTACTGAAACACTACCAGTTGTTATGCTTGGTATTCGGACAGCCGTAAAGGAAGATCTACAGTCATCTTGTGCTGAACTGGTGTACGGCACAACTCTCAAGCTGCCTAGTGATATGATAACGTCATCTACGATATCTCCGTATGACATACAATTTATCACGAATCTTCGGCATAGAATGCAACAATTGAATCCAATAGCAACATCTGCACATTGCCAAGAAAAATGTTACGTAAGTGCTACCTTAAAGTCGTGTACGCATGTATACTTACGTGTTGATCGAGTAAAGCCACCTCTGTGCCAACCATATACAGGTCCGCATAAAGTCCTTTCTAGAACGAACAAAACTTTCACAATTGATGTTAACGGTCTGAAATCTACTGTGTCTATAGACCGTGTGAAACCAGCCTATTTGCTTTCGGACTCTAATTTGCCTGAACTGAAAACAAATAAAGACTTAAAGACAGTTCAGCAGAATAAATCTGCAAACGAACTCTCTAAGACACAAACTGTCACCAGATCGGGAAGACATGTTCACTTCCCTAAGAAACTTGCTTCTTACGTAACAATTTAAAACATTTTTTTTTAAATTCATATCTTAATATTTCTTGTTATTTCATGTTTATTATATGTGTCAATACCTTGTTATATATTGAATTGCATTTTGATCTTTTCTAATTTTATATTCTAATTTTGTAATCATAAAAAAAATACCCGACAGCACGGATACTCTGAGATAATTTCATAACCTATGTCGTTCCTTTGAATAGTCATTAAAGGAACTGGGGGGGGGACTCTGTGGTGATGGCGATAAGGAGCGTGCCTTGCGCCCTCCGATAAATGTGGCAACCCTAGAGGAGAAATTTCTTACGAGTAGCGAGCAGAGCGAAACAGGCAGGCTGTCGGGCAGTGTGCGCGAAGTTCCTAAATAAAGCTTAATTTTTATTGTGCACTATGTCTTGTTAATATTTATATTAATGCAGTAAGAACATAATCTGTGATATGGAATTCGAGGATTGGTGGTAAAAACATAACAGGAAAAAACCATAATGTAAAATAAATAGTGTCTAATTTATCAAAATTACACAAGAGGGCAAATAAATAATTAGCATATTCAGATATTTATTGTAAGCAAAAATTTTATATTTTTAACAGTAAAAATGCACATATTACAATGCAATTAATTTATTACTTGCAACCACCTCAGTAGAACTCGTCAAATTTTTAAAATGTGCCAAACTCTAGCAACCATGCTCATAACAATCCTTTAATAGCACAATGTCGCCATTTTTGTACACATTCTTTGTGTTGTATTTCAAGTTTCAACAAATTGTGATATTTTTTGCTTTAATTTTAAAATATGCTCTTTGGAATTTATCAACAATGGAAAAAACTACAGTGGAAACTCTACAGGAATACAAAATTTCTAAAAGAAAAAGGAAATGCATTTGGTAGATAGCTGATGCTGCTGAAGTTTGTGTGATGCCGAGTCTGAAATTATTTAATTTTTTTTTTCAAGCAAAAACAAACTGCTTGGGGAAAAGAATAGGGCAAACCAATTACAGAAAGATTTGGAGATGAATGTGCTTTATTTCCTTATTTAATAATTAAAATTTATATTTCAAATTCTAAAGTATGTTTTCTTTTCATAATTTGATAATCTTAGCCAACTTATGATAAATATCAATAATTTGGGTATCTATTTAAGAAAAGTTGTGAAAACCATCAACTTGCACCCAATGAATAATTTTTACATTTTCATGTGTTAAATCCAAATTGAGCTAAGGTGGTTGTGTTAATCTGTAAGTATCATTAATTTTACAGGCATATTACTGTATTCTTTTATATACTGTAATATTTAGTTTGTGCTGAAATTATGTAGTGGCAATAATTTTACTTAAGAGAGAAATTTTTCAATATTACAAGTTTATATTTTGATTAATTTTATGTACTGTCATCAATAATACATCTTATTAGATACATCAATGCATCTTATTATCATTAATTTCTTACTAACAATTTGATTTCAATTGCCATGAGTTGATGCATGACTCATACATATATAAGTTGTTTCAATATAAAGATCACAATATAAGTTACATAGCATATTTACAATAATTATTTATTACTCATACATATAATGTATAAAATCAGGCAGTGAATTGTAAAATACTTTTAATGAAATTGGAAATAAATGAAAATATAATAATCTGCATGTCGTTACAATTTTTAAATGCACAAACTTCACAGTTAAAAATACATACTAATGTAAGAAAATCAATATTAAATGCTTTTTCTCAAAAGAAAAAAAAAATTTGCCTGTTCAAGACATATTTTATTAAGTTCAACCATCAGTGGAAACCCAGGTAATCAGTCTTTAATACGACAAAATGTAAAATTTGAAATACAACTTTAAGATAATTTTTTTTTAATCCATTCAGTTTTGGCTTATGTAAGTATCACTGTATATAACTAGATGTAAAGAACTATAAACACACATTCACACAATTCACTTGAAGGTATGTTTCCAGGAAATAAAAGTATACTTATTGGATTCATTTCAACATTACACCTTAGAACACATAATGATACCTCATTATTAGGCATTTTCGATAGTCTTGAAATAGCATAACTGGTAACATATCTTTCTAAATTCAGTTCTTGTTAAATTATGTTCAACATCATTTAGCATTTGCAGTTTTATAACTAAATTAAATTTCGGTAGGTCTATTACACTAAGCACTTACAGTTATTCACTATTATTTTCTTAACATTTCAACAAAACAATGAACTTCCTTTCTAAGAATGCATACTGAACAATGAAAATTCCAAATATTATATATGCTTTACCAGAACTATAATGTCAGTTAATAATGATTTTTTTAAAATTGAATTTGATTAATTCAAGCAATTCACTTGAAGGTATGTTTCCTGGAAATAAAAGTATACTTATTCAATTTAGCATTACACCTTAGAACAGGTAACAATACCTCATTGTTAGGCATTTTTGAGTGTCTTGAAATATCATTACAGGTAACATATCTTACTAAATTCAGTTCTTGCTAAATTTTGTTCAGCATCATTTAGCATTTGCAGTTTTATAGCTAAATTAGATTTTAGTAGGTCTATAACACTAAGCACTTACAGTTATTCAGTATTATTTTCTTTACATTTCAGAAAAATAATGAACTTCCTTTCTACGATTCCAAATATGATATATGCTTTACCAGAACCATAATTTGTCAGTTAATAGTGATTTAATCTTCATAGATAAGCATATCCAACAGTCTTGAAATATCAGAGCTGGTAGCATATCTTAAATATATTCAGTTCTTATTAAATAACATGTTCATCATTTAACTTCAGTAGTTTTACAGCTAAATTACATTCCAATATGTTCATTAGAGTGGACACACTCTTTCATCTTTTATACTCTTTACCTTCTAATAATGAAATGAAGTTTATTTCTAATAATGAAATGAAGTTTATTTTCTTTTATACTCTTTACGTTCTAATAATGAAATGAAGTTTATTTCTAAGAAAGCATATTGAATCCTGTAAAGCATATTGATTTCTTAATCAAAGCACAATTAATGTTGTAAATATCCAGATAGATATATATGAAATGTATTTTAAGGATTTCTTGACACACACTATGTCAATTCATTGCAATAGTTACTGGTGGCATTTTGATTCAAAATATTTACTGCATTAATTACTGACACAAAATAGCACTTGGATTCACTAACTTAACATTAACTTCACTTGGTTGAATTCCCGCAGGTACATTTTATATAGTAGATGATTTAAGTCATTATCACTTAAAAGTTTCTGATTATCAATATGCAGTATAATTTGTAAACTACACTTTACATGTATCTTCCAGCCATCAGTAACTTCAATCTGACTAGACCTAATTTTGTATTGGAACAGTAGAATCATCCTTAATATTCCGAAACAAACATTAAATCGTTATATACAGATATATACTCATATATATACACTTTTATTCCGAAAAACTAAATGTACGCTCCGAACAGTAGAATGTAAACAAACGTCAGAAATATGACGTCACTCATGTGGGCGGAGCTAATGGGACCCTCATCTGAACTGTCATTGGCCAAATTCAAGCCGTTGTCCTAGCAGTGTACATTTTGCTTATATGCCTCCGGGAACGAGTGAACCCAAGACTTGAGAGATATATTTGATAATATAACAGAATGTATCAGAGGTTTAGCCCAAAATTATGAAATGTGATAATTTTGTTCTGTATGATATACATTATGAGAGACTTTTATAATGTATTTTATTCCTACTTGAAGGCAAAATGACTCAGTTCGAATCAGCTAGCGGCGGATTGTCTTCTCGGCGAAAGAGCGACAGCGAAACTGAGACCAAGGCCAACTTATACTGAGTATAAGTATAACTTATACTTATACTGAGTATAAGTATAACTTATACTTATACTGAGTAACTATACAGAGTATAAGTTGGCCTTGCTGAGACAAACCGGCGACGGCCGAAAGTCCTATATCTTCCAACACGTTAAAGAGCACCAGCAGACATTTTAGAACAATGTAACCAAGTAAAAGGGACAGAAACTGTTACTTATACAGAAAATTTACGTTTGCTTTCTGCTTAGGTATCAATCTTCAAGGGGGGAATTTTCCCTGCCGTACTTTACTCGACAGCTAGAATTATATCGGTAGGGAATCGCGGTCAAAAAGTGTTGGATTCTGATTTCATATTTAATATTTTCCGATAAAATTTCCTGTATATTCTCGTACTGTTTCTAGTATTATGTTTATTGTTATTGGAGACGTTTTAATCATTTTCCTTTTTTCACTGATGTGCTGGAAAAAGAATGGTCTTAAATTCTACCATCCCTTGAAATTCTACATTATACTGGACATTCAGTGCGTAAATTCAACCCGAGTCCAACGGAGCTATTTCTTAATTTCTGAGTAAAACTGTAATGCAATTTAATGAATTAATTACAATTGATTAAACTTTTATTCGTCATTTAATATTTCATTCAATTTTAATTATTAATTACTTTAATATTTCATTTATAATTTGTTTATTTTTGTTCCTTTGCCTTCCATAGGGCTCCCGGACGCATATTTCGTAAATGCACATCTGTATCGCCACCGAGGGAGTGGCTTCTAAAATGGACCAATGAGCTTCCTGTAATTATTTCTGTTATTTTCCATGACCTTTGCCTAGCGATTTAAGCAAGATGGTTGAAAATGCTTTGTTACGCAATTTCCTGTACAAAATACTTAAAACATCATGGATTTCTTGTGAAAATGTTCAGTACGAATTTAGGTTAAATATAAGCATAATTATATATGCAAATAGTAGAAGTCTCAGCATTTTTTATTGCAGTCTATATGAAAAAGATGTGCTATAATAATAGCCAATGCAAAATTGTATTCAGAGTGAATTTTCCTGATTTACATTACTACCCGTCTAGTATGTGAAATTTAACATTAGTAACTGTTCACTTTTAAATGTATTTATTACCTGCACAAGAAATACTCTTCAAACAGAATGGCTTTATCTTACTCACAACGAATATATTTTATTTATTCATATAGTACAACTTTTAATGTTAATAATAGGTATAATCAGATCATTCACAATATTTTGAATTTCACGCTTTCAAAATCAAAGGAATGCAAGCATTGAGATAATGCAAGCATATTTATTGCAAAACTTCTCAGCCCAATAAAAAAATCATACGTTTGAGTTCTCTTAATCCACAGGTTAATTATGCATAATATTCGAGACTAATTATAGCTTGAGGCCGCCCAGTCGGTATAGTGGTCAGGGAAGCTGACTGCGATGTCGAAGGGCCTGGGTTCGAATCCCAGAGAAGGCATGGTTGTAACTGTCCGTCCCTTCATAGGAAAGCCGATGGTGTCTCACTTATTAGGTCCCTTCATAATAAACAGACCACCACATCCGGTCTTGTATAGATTAATGGACTGGGTTACATTTGTAATTGTTCACAATCTGTCATTGGGAAAAAAAATTATAGCTTGAGTCATTTACTCCATATAAAGAGCGATAATATGCCATGAATATTAATCCAAATATCACTGCGTGTTAAGTTTCGCGAAAGTGAAAATGTTGACTATTAAACAAATTTATAAAAGCCCTGAGAGATTTTCTAATAAAATGATAGCATGCTTTTATACGCCATTCATTTATAACTGCAAAAGAAACGCAAAACAAAACGTAAACAACAACATGCCCTCATATGCAGTTTCAAAGATTCAGCGTCACAAGAACAAGAGAAGCTCATTGGTCCAATTTTGAATCCCCTCCTTCGGTGGCGATAGTCATGTGCACTTGTGAATTATGCCCCTCCCCCGGACTTCTAATTTTAGAAATTAATTTCTGCTAGTAACTTGTCTAAATCTTCGTTCTTAACTTCCTAGCCCATGGTTTTGCCTCGACACACAATATCAAAAATAGCAGATAAGTCCCGTATGGCAAAGTGCGCAAAGACTCCTCTGCTGAGTACCCAGTCTGGCCATAATTTCCTCCAGCCGAATTCATGGTCCTTTCCAATGGAGTCATTTGCTGCCAAGTTTTGCTAAAGAGAGTTAAGCAATAGAATACATTAAAATGATGTGTTTCTATAAGTCCATGAGTTTTAATTATGTGGCACAGTCAATTCAAGACACCTCTGAAAATCATATGTTGTCGACTTAGGTGTTCACAACTCGAGACATAGTAGTTCTTCGTCTGAGCCCTTTTTTTCTTCAGATAATTTGTTCGTGAGCCGGATTACTTGTGGAATAAGGCATTCGTGATCCGAGTTTGCCTGTATGTAATTATGCATGCTTAAAAATTTGTATTAAAAATGTACTTTATATTTCAATATTAATATTAAGAAAATAGAATGCATCTACGGGATTTAAAGGCAATTACATCTTCAAGTTAAGATTTCTTAAGACTAATTTTCTTCTTTTCACGCATGATATCTATGAAAATGTTAATTAAAATTCTGAGAAATTTTGAGCAGTCGCATAATTACTGTATGAGCATAAAAATAATTAATTATTATGCTTCTTGCATAAAAATTTTGGAACTTACCTTTTATTTTTGGCTTAAAAAATAGTCGATTTTGGAGCCACAAAAATAAAAAAAATATAATAGTTTTTAGAAAAATATAATTCGATCAGTTTTTAAAGCAGCTCATTTAAATTATATATTATTTTTTAATTTGTGAAAAAAGTTAGCTAAAATTTTAATGATTCGTTTATCCATAATGCTGTGCGTAGTGCATATTACAGTTTTACACCGATGATGTTACATCGATTATTGTTACATTTTTAACATTTTTGATTTTTTATGATTTATTGTTTACTTGGCCTGTACGTTTTCAAAATTTGCATATAATTTTGTTTTTCAAATATTGGATTTAAAAAAAAAGAGTTGTATGTGGTTTTGTTTTCTCAAGTTTCGGGTTATTATTAGTTTTGATTTTGCACTATGGATTATTATTATTTAGTTTTGTTTTGTTTCAAAATAATTTTTTTTATTTGTCTATTATTTCGCAATCTTTTTTAATTTCTTCATGTTTTTGATACTATAAATTTTTGCAATTTCTTTTCACTGCTTACTTCGGCCTGTAAGGGTTGGACTAATAAAGAAACATATTAGTTTGATTGTTTTTCTAATATCATCAAACATTAATTTGTGCCTTTGTTGGTTCAAAAACAGGCCTTTTTATTTATTTACCTCTTTCGTTGCACAAATTCCCTCATGAAGATGCAGCGAAAGATGTGAATTTCATTTTTCGTTATTGGTTTTAGCATTTCTTGCAGTTTTTCACTGTGCTTCTTGGATTTTTTAATACGGTTTATTTCGATTTGAAAATGAGATGAATTTTGCTTGTATTTTTATTTATTTTATTTTGCATTATTACCACCACTTGCTGCTGCTATCAACGCGCAAGTGGGTTAGTTTTTGAACTGCTTTTTGTTTTATATTTATTAATTTTTAGATATATACGTATGTATCATTTTTAGATATATACACGTATCTTTTGGCTGTATATATATATATATATAAATGTATATATATCTAGCATCCTATGTATATAGATAAAAAAAATACAATACTATTTATTCAGATACTTTAAACATATAATCAAATAGGTGCGTCTTGCTTTTAAAAACTTTTGACTGGGAAAATTTGTCTCCAGTGAATAAGGCTTATATAATTATATATAGGCTTATATTAGCAAGCTTTAAGTCACTAAAACTTAAAACGAATAGCTTAACAAGTGCCCAACACGATGTTTCAAGTGTTCGTTCAGATAAATGGCAACGATGTACTTAGCCATATCTTAACATTTTACTGATAATATTCGTTAGGATTACTGATAGAATTCTATATCTTTAACCCGCGTCATTTAATGACAAGACAATATTAATTATCAGCACTTTGGTTACGATCTTCGATACTAGCTAGATTCTACGTAAGATAAACAATGACAGGTCTATGAACGAAATTCTTGGAGACCTAAAATTTGCCTGTGTCTACTTAGATGATATTTTGATATTTAGTGATACAGAAGACGATCATAAATCTCACTTACGTACTGTTTTTGAAAGATTAACTTCATATGGATTGACAATTAACGCTTCGAAATGTGTTTTTGGTCTTCACGAAATATCTTTCTTGAGACATTTAATTAATAAAGATGACACCAAGCCTTTGACGAACAAAGTTGAAACGATACGTAACTACCCACTTCGCAAAACGGTGAAAGATTTACAGAGATTTTTAGGATTTTTTAAATTTTTACCGTCGATTTTTACTCAACGTAGCCCAGAATCAAATACTTCGTATTTAAAAGTGGCTAAGAAAAATGATGACAACTCTGAATTTATCTGAGGAAGCGTGGAACGAATTTCAAAAGTGCAAACAGTTAATCGCGAATGCGGTTCTTTTAGCGCACCCGAAGAAAGACTAGACCGTCAATCTCGGAACGCCTGCTATTGTTACCTGGGCGAGTTCAATACACGCAGGTGAGAGGAATAGAAAGGAAAGGTTCCGGAATGGTTTCCAACGGAAATAATTAGATCGTGGAATGGCTTTCAGTGGGTACCAGGAAAAAAAGGGATATGCTCGCTGACTTATTTTCGAACCGTGGAAGGAGTTTCACAGCTTATTTTTATACTCATGTTTTATTGAATAGTTTGTTTAAGAACAGATTAATTTTTATCAATTTATGAAACAAAACAAAAAAATATTTCGTAGAGAAATACGTGTTTGCAATGTAAAATTGTATGCTTATTTAAAATTTGCTTAAAGGCATAACGTTTTGGCGAAATTACATAATTTTGTTTATTCCAACGAAATTTAATATTTATTAAAACTCTTATTACGGTTAAGTAAGAGAGTATTACATGAAGTTACAATACGTAACTGTAAAGTTTTTATTTACTTAAGGTATTGTAGAAAATTGTAACTGTAAAAAAAAGGGGCAGAAAATAAATAAGAATAATAAATAATATACTTATTAACGAAACGCTAGCTACCCTCACAAAAGCAGGAGCCCGTTCATAGTGGGCGCTCAATCCCGGAACGACTGAAATTCTCTATACTCAAAATCCCTTTTCCTTTCTCCTCTTAGCTCATCCCTACTTTCCCGTACCATACCTACAAATCTTGGACTCTTCTAGCAAACAATAGAATTTGTTCCGGGATTGAGCGCCTACTCCGAAGAAAGATACTCAGTTGGTTTTACAGGTCAATACTTCAGACTTCGCTATCGCCGGGACACTATCACAAATAGTTGATGGAAATTTACAGCCTCTCGCATTTTTCTCACGAAAGCTTTCGCAAGCAGAAAGGAACTATAGCGCTTGTGATCGGGAGCTATTGGCAGCTTATGCTGCTATTAGGCATTTTAAACATATGTTGGAAGAATGGAATTTTTCTTTAATCACCGATCATAAGCCGCTTACGTATGCATTCCAACAGCGTTTGGATAAGTGTTCACCTCGTCAGGCTAGGCAGTTAGACTTTATCTCACAATTTACCATTGAAATTCACCATATAAAAGGTTCTGAGAATATCGCCGCGAACGCACTTTCTCTCATAGAAGCGATAAGTATGCCTAACCCTATCGACTGTGAGGAAATTGCTAAAATGCAACAAAGATTCAAAACTTAAGATCAATTACTTAAAGATTCAAAACTTCTACAACTCAGAAAACTTACGTTACAGAATTGTAACTTACCAATATATTGCGATTTGTCAACAGGTGCCTTACATTCCCCCTGCATTCCGTATGAAAGTTCTTGCAGCATTGCAAAATTTGTCGCATCCTGGCATTCATGCATCAACAAAATTAATATATTCTCGATTTGTTTGGTCTTTCATCCGTAAAAATTGTGCAAGCTGGCCATAACAGTGCATTCCGTGCCAGAAAGCAAAAGTAAGCAGACACACTAGAGCCCCGTTAATGAAGTTTCCAGATCAATCACAGAGATTTGATCCCGTCTATCTTGACCTCGTTGGTCCGCTACCTCCTTCTCAGAATAATTTTAATATAATTCATGTTTAACTATGATAGATAGGTTTACTAGATAGCCCGAAGCGGTACCCATACCAGACAAAACTGAATGCGCAGTAGCACAGGCTTTCTACGACCACCGGACTACATGATTTGTTGTCCGGCTGTTATTACTACTGACCAAGGACGACAGTTTGAAAGCGGCTTATTTCGAGCGCTTTACCAGTTGTTGGGAATCAAGAGGACCAAGACGTCTCCGTACCACCCACAGGCAAATGGACTTATAGAGAATTTCAACGTCCGTTGAAAGCTGCCTTAAAAGCGTACGATACCAGTCACTGGGTGGCGACTCTTCCAACGCTCCTGATGGGTTTCTGCTTCGCTCTCAAGGAGGACATAGGAGCAACCACTTTTGAACTTGTGTACAGCAAGACTATTCGTCTCGTTGGAGAATTTTTTGATCCCACACCTACAGACGCGTCCCCCAAACAGTTTGTGGAGGATTTAAAATCCCACTTTTCCAATGTCCGCCCAAACATGACTTCCAACCACGGCCAGCGAACCTGTTTCGTTCATCCATGAGTCCACGCATGTGTTTGTTCGACACGACGGAGTTAGAAATTAACTCCAAGCTGGTTATGATGTACCATTTAAAGTGCTAGAAAGACGAGATAAAACGTTTGATCTCGAAATAAAAGGGAGTAAGCAAACGATCTCCATAGATAGACTGAAACCCGCTAATATAACCATAGACTCTTCACAAGTTGTTTCTCAGTGTGAAAAAACCTTCGGACATTTTACCACTCGTTCTGGACGATTAATCCGACCCCCGCATCGGTATGTCACATTTCGTTGACTAAGGCAGATAGCCCTCGAGTGCTTTGCCGTAATCTAATAAACCAAAGCAAACCATTTCGTTGACACTACGGAGGGAGCATGCAGCGGCAGGGCCAAACAGGCGATACAAACTCAAAAACTCTAGAGAAAACCGCCAACTGGCGAAAGACAGTAATGGCAACCTTACGGGTTGACTGGAAGTGACGAGTTTTTCTCCGGCAGTTTAGTCTGTGTAATACTTCAGTCTGTGTAACTTCTTTAGTCTTATGCCTTCACCGTGATATGTAAACTTCGGCATCCGTGTCTGTGTGGGACCGTGCTATTTCTTAAGCCATTATAATGTATCTGTGTTAATTTTCATTATTCAATTAATTATTAATTGCATATGCCTATATCAATTACGACTGCTGTTTTTCTAGGTCATGTTATCAATACTTTTGTAGGAACATGTTACTCGCGAGTAGCTCAGAATGTTTCCATACTGTAAAGCAGTCTTCTTTAATGTGTTGCAGGACGGCCACAAATAGTTCTCGAAGACCGTCCTTGTAGTTCTCCCAGATTTCCAAAAACAATAAAACATAAAATTCAAATTATCTGGGTATACCACACTATAGCTGAAAATATCAGAGTTTGAAATGTAACAAAAGAGAGATTTAAAGCGCTATGACACTAGGGCTTCTTGCAAGATTACATCCAAACATAGAACAGCTATGCAAGAATCGGCAGCCTCGTCCATCTTATTTATGCAAGTATTAATATTTATTTAATTTTTAGTTAATAAGATAAATATTATTCAATTTTTGAGAGCCTTTAGTTATAAAAAAGAAAATAAATTTTCTTCTATTAAATTAATACCAATATAAAATTAAACGAGTTTTGATTAATTGCATTTTAAAAATATAAGTATACTGGTAATTACGCTAGAGTAAGGGCCTTCAACTTTTCTCGCCCGAGAGCCACATCACTAAATTCGCAAAGATTCGCGAGCTAAATGCCTGTCAAAAAATAGTGTAGTTAGAAAATTTATATGAAAAAGGGATGTTTGTTTCGCAAGACTACAACTGATTCTAAGCGAAGAGATAGTGTTACACATTTGCATATATATACACACATTGGTTCCAAAACGTCAAATGGAAATCGAATTAAAATCTTTAGCAACATATTTAACTATGAAAAAAAAAGCGTAAAGGTAATTGTACAGAACGATGTTACAAAATGCATTTACAATTAAAAAAAACTTATTGAAGGGAGATAGTAGTTACTTTAGTTTTGATGCGAAATTTAACATTGTTTTTGTTTGATTAAAGCTTTAATATTTGACTTAATCTGTGTTGTTGCAATTCGTAAAGTTTCCTCCAAATGTCTGTCGGTCTGAATTTTTTTTCTTCAAATTGAAGTCTAGGGCCACTAAAATGTCTCAGCGGGCCAACTGGTTGAAGACCCCTACGCTAAAGAAATTGCTTTCGAACGCGACAAGATTAAGGTGGTCCGCAGAACACTCTAATATGTGAAACTGATCCCCATTTGAAAAAAGTTTCAAAAACTTTGCTGCAAAGTATTCAACAGACAGCTCGTGTCAAATTATTTAATAAGCAAGATGGAAAGGAAATTTGTTTCTTCACACGTTTAAAAACATAACTATATAAAACTGTAAAATATAGCTCCAGCAATACCTTAATACGAGAAAATATTGTTTAATTTGGAACAAATCTTAAATTTAAATTCCTACGCTACATCATCTAAAATTGAAAAAATTTAATTGAATGTTCGGTTCTAAGCCAAACGGCATACCTCGTGTTTATGACCTGCGTTATCACAGCCCCGTCTTTCCAATCTACCGCTGTTTAAAAAATTTAGAAATCTTTATTTGAATATGCATGGGGATCAAATATACTCGTAATTGGGACTGTAGCTATTACAAACCATTACCCACGCACAGTTATGTGATCCTTAGTTCAGCCACTATCCCCATCTTACCTCCCGTGGAGATTAGAACTTCTCAACCGTGTTTTGCATGAATGATAAGCGAACAACAGCTGCCTCGGAACGTGGAATAACGCATTGTGATCACATTCTCGTTCAAGAAAACCAGAGTAGTAGCTAGGGTTTTCAGCGCCCAGGGTCAACTGAAGATTTCGCGCCCCCTACTGCTTGCCAAGGATGGAAAACATTTAATTCTAAAATGTCGTAACATCAGTTTGGCGCCCCTTGGATTCTGCGCCCGGGGCAGATGCCCCCTTGCCTCCCTCTAGCTACGCCCCTGAACAAAACGTTTAGTCATCTGAAATTGGGCAGAATACTTAGTACAATATGGGGAAGAGAGTCTCTCTAGGATCTACGTGTTAGAGTGGTGTAAGTGCTTCACTGAAGGACAAGAGCGTATGGGGAACACCTTCACAAACACTGATCGTGTGAATTCGGTTATACACGAGAACAGGAGAAACACTATCAGGAAACTCTAGTCGATGCTTTCAGTTAGTGTTGGTAGTGAAGAAACCATTAGGAAAAAACATTTGCACCATGGCAAGGAATATGCCCGGTGGATTCCACACATTGACACCCCCCCCACGAAGGCAAATCGATGCGTGTGCAAATCATTTATCTCCTGGGATGGTTTGAAAATGAAGATTACGCATATTGCTGGCCTACAGTGACCGTTAGTGTAACGAGGGTCCACCACTTCAATCCCGAGTCCTAAGCGTAAATCCCACTTGGAACTTGGAATGCATAAAGTTTGTTGATAACGATGTTAGTCCCGATCATATTTGATCCACCTTACATCTCTGACTTAAGCTATCATCCAGCTAATTAGTATGTGAATAAGTCCGTTTCGTTATTTCATTCTCATTATACATATAAAAAATTACCTTTAAAGTAATTTTACGTATTTGCATCCACATCTCAATCGTTTATTCCTATATGAATACCATTCTCGTTTCTGTTTTAGAAAACTTACGTGTAAAATCATAATGTCTATTTTTTTCATAAAATAGTGAATTTGATGTTCATTTCTATTTGTATAGTTTAAATTTTCTTCAATTTTAATTATACGCCGATATAGTCTTATAACAATTCGATGTGCACTGACATCATAAAAAACGCAAACATCTTTTGGGGTAATTTCTTTCAATATCGATTTATCTCGATAAGTAAAAATTTGGATTTTATTTGCCACGTGTCATTTTTTCAAGCAAAATTAAAGGAAAAGATGTTTTAATGTCATTTTTATTAGTAGCTATACTAGTATTAATAAGATCACTATGAAACTTCTAAAAACACAACACATTTTTAACTAATTACCTAAAATTGGATCCCATGAGAAGCTAACATTTCATCGCCTATGATTTTGTTAGATGAGCTTCCAGATTTTCTATATCCTTTATCGAGTCTAGGACCTTTCCCCCCCCCCGTCGCCGTTTCGCCAACACCATGGTTTTGGCTATAGATGAAAAGTCTCGTCCTCTCCACTTGCCGAGGGGTTAACGGCCGCTGAATCCTGTGTATTCGATCCCAGACCCTGCATGGTTAGATTTCATGATTTTTCCCGTGTGTAGCGTAAATACGAGCCAGTTTCCCTTAGAAAGTCTTTTAATATGGCATTATTCAAATAACCTAACCTAAATAGTTCTTCTGGAACAGCGCAGTCCCAAACATTTGGGGGAGAACCTACTTTTAATTACTATGATGAGAAACTAACCTACATAATGCACTATTTCAGGTTTAAGAATATATATTCTTTGCACAGGCTCCCTGATGTTAATTCTCTTGATGACACGGAAAGACCATGAGGTCTGCAGCTTGGGTGAAATCCCTTATCGATGCTTAAAATTTCACAATAACACTTGATCTTCTTCTTTGAAATCTTTGCTTGTTTTTATGGCATCGAGTTACAAAGTATTTTCTCCCTCCGTCCATCATGCCTTCGTGGTGTAACGGCTCGTATTCGACAGGTCCAGGTTCGAGTCCCGCTGAGAGCATTGCTCATTTTTCTTCGCAGCCACACATGGTCTTTCTTAAGGCCCTGCCTGGTGTGTTCACAATATATCTGGTCTACCTTCTCCCAGTCGCGATGTTGTTTCTCCCATCGGCAAACCGATGAATGCCCTTTAATGAGCCTGTGGTTTTTCAGACAATCCCTCAGGCGATTTGTTGATTGTTCGAAGATTAGATATTACAATAGACGAAGATTTGCCAAAGATGAACAGCATTCTCGCAAACGGCATCCCTTTATATACCTATATTCCTTCATATAACAGCAGGAACGAAAGTACTTTTTATTCACATAATTGGTGACTCCGAAGTACAAATAACGACAGCTAATGCTGATTTTTTGGCTAAAACTTTTTACTTTGCCTGCCGACTATGGGATAATGAGTGAATCGTTTACCCCTGACCTGAGTCATTTCCTTACTGGTGACTTTAAAAATACTTTAAAAGGCGCAGAGGTAAAATTTTGAATAAAATATCAAATTTAAGTTGTATGAATCTATTCTAAGTATTTCAATTCATTACAAATCAGTTTCAGTTAATTTACTATGTATTTGTACAAAATGAACATAGATTGTAATAATGTGAAACTTGTATATTTAGGTGCATTTAAGTATCGTGAGAGGGAAATTATGTCGAACGGGTGATCATTGCAGGAAAGATGAATGTTGTATGACAAAAAGCACATTGTTAGGTGGATGCAGGCTTAAAGGAAGTGAAGGTGGGTATTTACATTATAATTGCTCTAACAGAACTTCATAAATGAAATATAATCATTTCAGATAACACATTTTTCGAACACTTCATGGTAGCTGTTTTCCTCAATTAAAGGTACTATAACATGCTATTGACCTGATCTACTAAATATATTTATTTGTAGTATTATAGTACTGTACTCACACATATCTATGTTATTTGTCTCGATTCTTAATTGCAGGATCACTTCTACTGCGCCTTTTCAGTTATAACGTTACCTTTAGTATATTTTTCATAAAATAAACTTCAAACTGATTTTTTTTTCCAGTTACTTTAAGGAATTACGTATTCGAATTTTGCAAAAAAAGGATTACATATTTATTTTTACTGCTCTTATTACTTTTAAATTAATAAGCCAGTGTTCCATGACTGAAGCATCAAAAATGAATGATAAAATTGATAGTTATTTAACTTAATGCATATGCTATAATTTAACCTGTAGCTTAAACAACAACAGATCATTACAGCACGTTACGTTGTCTATATTAGTAAAAGCCAATGGCGTAGCTGGAGGGGAGCGATCCTCCAGGGTGGCACATTTTTTGCAAGAAACATTATTTTTTAGGGGTTAGTAAAGTGGATTATCGAGGCAAGTGAAGAATAATTAGGTTCTAAATTGCTGCACGGAATCAAATTGAGAAGAAAAATAAGTTTTCATTCTAGATGAAGTGTTCAAAAAAGTCACCATCAAATTTTAACAGCTATATACTCTTATTATACCTTTTTTTATACCATCAAAATTTCTGAATAGAAATTTCGAATATCAACAAAATTATGATCACAGCGACGTTAATAAGGAGGAATTCTTCGTTAAGAAAGAAACATTTTAGAGTTTTTTTAGCAAAACTTTTCAGTTATCTTAATTTACCTCATAAACGCGGACCTGAAAAAGTGAAAAATCCTTAAAATAAATTCCCAGATACTTAAAAGAAACAATTGAGGCAATTTGATTTCCGGGATTTACAAAATACACTGGTGTGCAAAAATTAAGGACGAAGTCGAAAAATTAGCATATCAGCTGAACGAAGAGGCAGAGCGCTCAGAAAGACCAATCAGGAGATTAAGTAAGGTGATGTAAGGTAGCACATGCGCAGATATGCAGGTAGACGTAATAATGGGGCAGTGTCTGAGTAGTATAAAGCATGTTGTCCGTGTAAAATCAGTATTTCTGGCAAAGAGATTGCACGCCGTATAGCAGTTAAAATCACACCGAGTTGCTGCCTCAGCGAGAAATGGCGAATAATCAATCTGTTAGACGACATATGGATGCTTTTACCCGAGGTTGAATCATTGGGAAGTTGGAGGAAGGCCGCAGTGTGACAAGTGTGGCTGCAGAGTTCGGAATTGCTCACAGCATCGTTTCACGACTTTGGAAACAATTTCAAACTACAGGAACAGCTATCCGGGGGTTTAGTAGTGGTCGTCCACGAGGAACCACACCCGCAGATTGCCTTACAGGCCAGAAGAAACAGGCGGCAGACAGCAGGAGAAATCGCTAGACACACGACGCAGGCGACTGGACGACCGATATCGCGCTTTACCGTGGTCAGAAGACTGGACGGTGGTGGTCTGTTTGCACGACGCCCTGTACGGTGTGTACCTCTAACGCCTGCCCATCGGAGAAGGCGTTCTCTGTGGTGCCGGGAACACCGGAATTGGAGAGGCAATGAATGGGGACGAGTACTCTTTACAGATGAGAGCAGATTCAGTCTGAGTAGCGATTCTCATCGCATACTCATCTGGAGAGAGCGGGGAAGCCGCAATCATCCCTCGAACATCATTGAAAGGGACAGGTGTGGAGATGGCGGTGTTCTCGTTTGGGGAGTTATCATGCTTGGTAGTCGTACAGACCTTCACATCTTCGACGCAGGTTCAGTCAACGGGACCCGTTATTGTAACGAGATTCTTCTTCCATATGCGCGTCTTTTTAGAGGCGCTGTGGGTCCGCAGTTCCTTTTCTTGGACGACAATGCACCATGTCATCGCACAGTAGCTGCCGAACAGCTCTTAGAGAGTGAGAATATTAAACGTATGGATTGGCCGGCACGATCTCTGGATCTCAATCCCATCGAGCATGTATGGGATTTTCTAGGCAGACGCTTGGCAGCTCGTACCTTACCATCTGTAACGATTCCGGAGCATCGATTGGCGCTGCAAGACGAATGGGCAGCAATGCCTCAACAACTCATTGACGCCCTCAGTCTCAGCATGGGCAGACGTTGTGAAACCTGCCTAGCAGTCAGGGGAGATCATATCCCCTATTAAAGACCGGATGTTTCTTGCTGGACACCCATCACAGGGATGTTTCGGCCTTCAGTCGCATTGCGCTCCATGCTACTTTTTCAATAAAGCTTCTTTTTATCCCTCTGATTTCTCTTTTAGTGAGTGTTGCTTACATTACTTATGTCCTTACGTATTGGGGATCTTACGGTATTAAATGTGTTGATCTGGAAAGCTTTTGTACAAAGTTATATTGAAAAAACCGTCTCGTCCTTAATTTTTGCACACCAGTGTACATGTGTAGAGGAGAGCTGATCTTAAGCCACCAAGCTGATTTTCTTCCTAAGTGTATTAATAACTTTCTTATATTATATATGTGTACGCATATACCAATTATTAAAATGTACTGTTTTAATCCAGGAAGTCGTTGTTTACCAAACAATGAAATGTCTCATCTTGGAGATATATATCTGATGGAATGTCCATGCATTGCTGGTCTTGAATGCGTTCCCCAATCTATCATTAAACATCCGGACAAGGTAATATTTATATTGTAATAAAGTAAATGCATTCTAATTATAGTAGAATCTGAATTTTCTTCTGCGGATGTTTTGAATCTAATATGTTCAATAATATGCAGAACAAATGACCAACAAAAAGTTTATTATATATATATATATATATTTTCTGTCAAATTTCTCTTTTTTACTTCTTTGTACGAAGTAGAGGAAGTATTGCAATCGCGAAAATTTTCGGGTGTCATATTTGAACGAAAATATCCATTTTGACCGTTATCGAATGTAATTTAACGATGTTTTTGTATGACATCTGTCGTAAGGACAGAATAAAGTACTCTTTTTCCCAAAACAGGTTGCAAAAAGGATTTAAAATGCATTCCAAAGAGATTTTTTTGTGACGTCTATACATACATACGTACGTATTTTGCATAACTCAAAAATGAGAAACCTCAGAACGTTGAAATTTTGCTTATAGGACTCCTATAACATGCACTTGTGCATCTCCCTTTTGGTTTGCAATCGGTTGAACCAAAGGAGAGATGCACTTGTGCATCTCCCCTTTGGTTTGCAATCGGTTGAACTATATATATACTCTGTTACAAGAGCTGTTTTTTCATATTCTTATATGTTGGTAAATCGTGTATTTTTGCTTTGAAAATGATTGAATTATGTTGTTTTTATCTTCCGGTTAAGGTTTTTATGCCTTTAGTTAATCTGCATTCAATAGTTGTAGAATTATGAACAATTTAAAAGTTGCTTAAGTGCGGCTAAGAAGCCCACTTTTTTTTTTTTTTTTTACTGTAGCAGCCATATTTGCTTACATTTGAAACTTAGCAGAATAATACACGCACCTTCAGTGTCTTTTTGCCGAATGGAACCAAAAGGAAACTTTTAATTTTTTCGGACTGAAAAATTTGCCTGCTGGCCGAATCGCATGTTTTTGGCATAGAATTACTAATTTTAATTGTAAAAATTGTTTTAACTGTATTTCGTGTTTTATATTTTTCAATTTTTAATAAACATATTTTGAGGTTTGCTATGGCGGCCATATTTGTTTACATTTGAAACAGCAGAATAGTAGATTTGGCGGCAATCTAGAGAAAGTAAGCTTCGCAATAACAGAGATAATGCTTTCTTTTAATATTAGGAAATAAGTGTTTAAGATTTACTTCATAATTTTCAATACAGCTATTCTGAGTTTTTATGTATTTTTGCCTTGTCTGATGTGAGAACTGAATTAATTGAATGAAAACTAAATCACTAATAAAATTGGAGCAAAAAAGTTTAAATGAAATGGAGCAAAAACTGCGTATAATTTAATATTCCTTACAAGGAAGTCATGAGGTGTCAATCTATCTTTAACAATTTGGTAACTTTTAAAAGTTTGTTGCAAGTAATTAAGAAATTGCCTTTAAATCTTATTGAAATTGTGGAACAATTTAAGGAGACACTTACCTTGAATTAATATTTTAATGTTATTTTGAAGCTGTTCGGTATTGAAAGTCCCATAACCGTGTTTTTATGAGTGCCTCCTCTTTTCCCTTTAAGTTTTTTTACTGAAAATTTCTGTAAATAGTATTTTCTACTAGTCATATTTCTACGATTTCATTTTCTACTAGTCATATTTCTACGATTTAAGCCCATATGGGTAAAGAGATTTGTGTTTTGTGTTGCAAGATGTAGATATATTCTTTAAAGCGTCTTTCTTTTAGTTTGGAATGATATAAAAAATTGAGATTATTATTCGGTCAAAATCATGTACCTGAAAATGTTCAGGTACTGCTGTCGTGGGTTCTTTGTGAGCAAAATGTGATTTTAGTTTAAACATTTTAATGTGTGATCTATGGTTATTGATTCTGAGATTAAGATTATTTTTGATCTCACCAGTATAAACTACATTTATTACATGTAATTTGGTAAATACAGCAAAAGTTTTTCAGGGGTATTGCTCTGTGTTGTCTGATATTGGATGAAGCATGGCATTAAACTTACAGATTTTAAAAACGAATTTTTACATTCAATAATTTTAATCTTCGGTAAACTGAGCTAAAAAATTAAAGTTTTCTGTGAATTCTCTCTTTCTAATGTTCAGAAAATGTGCTTTAGTAACTGAAGAAAGGCTTTCGTATTCAGCAAAGTCCATAATATGGTCTTTCAAAATGGTACTTAAAATATACCTAACATTATCAAATACATGTAAATATTTGCAAGAAATCTCTAAAAACATTACAGTAGTTTGAAATAAATAATAAAAGGTTTGCTTATTCTCTCTTTTCATCCCTTACATGCAAAAGAATATTTAATGTTATAACATTTGAATTCTCTACAAAATTAGTGCAATGTTTATTATAATTTAAATATGTACAAGCAAAAGTCTTTAATCCGGACTCGTCGGGACTTCGGCGATTCCAGATTATCGGTTTTTCCGAATTCTAGATCATCAGTTTAAATCTGGTAGGATGGCATGCAGAAATTATAAAATTAAAAATATGAAACTGTAATTTATGAAATAAAGAGCAATTATGATCTAAAGGATATCAAAATTTACCAAAAAAAAAAGCTTAATATTTATTTTTGTTTACTTTATTAAACATTTCTTTCAACGCGCGCATGCGTAAAGCACACATTACGCATAGTCGAAATAGAAAATTGCAACCAGTAAACTATTTGATGTGTATTCGTGATATTTATAATGACGAGGAATTTGATTTAAATCACATCAAAGACGAAGTACATCGAGATGAAATACTACATTTAGTAAGGAATTATAAGCCGAATAAAATAAAAACATCAGCCCTGAAGATAAGGATAGTGCTGACAGATCAACTTCCAGTTCATTGCGCGCCACAACGTCCCCCCCTCCCACAGAACAGTGTGAAAATGATAAACAGATTTCGGAATGGTAAGAGAAACAAAGGATATGCCTTTATCCATTTTTTGCAGCAATTCCACTTTTTGTTTGATGGACATCGAAACATGCTTTCACTTTTTAGATCCTTTGGCAGCTCCAGAATTGGAAATTCTTTTTGACATAATTCAAGTATACATAAAATTCAAGCTTACTTTTATAAAATTGCTCTAACAGTCTGCAAAAAATAATAAGCCGGATCCAATTAGAAGATTATGGAACAACGCAATCTGCAACATTAACTGAAATAGATAATTAGATAATTTTAGCTTAGCTTATACTGTCCATTATGCATTAAACGCGCATTCGTAAAAGTATTATGCGCAAAAAGTTTGTAGCTTTGAGGTCCGGATTATGGACGTCCAGATTAAAGACTTTTGACTGTACAACATTTTTAATTATGTCAAACGTTCCAAATAAATATTTTTACGATGTCTCGTAAACTCAGATTTATCTTTGCCATTCACTCCTGCTGCAAACTACAGTTTTTATTCAAAATTCAAATTCTTCTAGAAATTCTAGAACAAAAATTTTGAATCCGATTGACTAAATCGTGAAGACCAGGATTTAATTTTAATCTAAAGAACGATATTGCATACATTTAATAAAATGCAATGACATTCGATTAATAAGAATGAAAACATCATTTTGTTTTCTGAACTAAGATCCAACAGCTTCTATAAAATGTATATTATTGTTAATTTATATGTATGCTAAATAAACTGAATAACAAATTCAGAAAAAAAATGCACTATTCACAGCTTTCAGTGTATTGTTTCAGTGACTGAAATGTGTTAAATGTTTTATCCAAACTACAAATGTGGAGCTTTAGAATTCAAAAATTTTATTTGCATTAATTTTCTGTTTCTTTGCAGACAGTCGAATATGTCAATTCAACGTGTCAGAAGAGTAATTCTAGCACACAACCTCCATCATTCTTAGGTACTCTGCTTAAAAACAGAATAACAGCAATGTAAAATTTAAAAGAAATAAATATGCTTTTAGTTTCCATGTAGCTTGTTTTTCTTCAGACATTATCATTTTTTACATATTGAAAAGCCCATTGTGTAATTAATGTTATAAATTGTCATGCAAAGTCTCCACACATAAAGCAATGTAATAAGTTGAAACTATAATCTGTATATTAGATACAATACATTAGTAAGTTCAATAATTACAAGCGCTGGTCAGTAAATATGTACTTTTTAGAAACATAGCAAAGGTTGATTCAACACATGGCTACTGCATGTAGACCTTTTTATTCAACCAGATTATGGCATTCATGGCCTGATTACTGCTTAGGCCAACAAAACATGAACCTAGGGATTCAAAATTATTCTACGATTCTTCATAAAAATTGCCGTATCCAGGTCCTGCAACCATTACCAAAATGTTAAAACTGGAGATCCAACTGCAAATTTAATATTAACTCTACAAAGCCTATATTTTACACAATGTATAAATGTATATTGCTATGGGACAGGTTCATTAAGTTTTCCTGAATCTACTAGCATTGACTATTTTTACAAATGAAATGATCGTCTATAAATAACTGAAATTACTCTCAACGGCAAAGAGAAAAAACCCACAATTATAAAACCACTTACAGAGCAAAGGCTAATAAATCATTGAATATTTAAAACTCAATAGCACATCATTCTAAACAAATTAATTTTACATTAAATTGCAACTCCTGGCAATGTTCTATTGATATGATTACCAAATGGAGAGGAGATGCATTAATAAAACCTTTTAAAAATATAGGTTACTTCCAAAATTTTGCCAACCCACCAACAACAGAACAGTAAAGTCATTGAATGCTGGTAGTTCGACCTGGGTTCGATTCCAGGTGAATGGGTTGGTTGCATAGACATTTTTGTGGTTTTCCCCACATGTAATACGAATACAAGCCAGTTGTCCCTCAGAAAGTCCTCCATAAAGGCATTTCCTTTCCATTAAGCAGATAAATTTCTGATGCTCTGCCTTAAATAAAACAAACCAAAACCAACCCTCACACTCTCGGTGCTTTACTTTCATTTTTGATTTTTTTTTTTTTTTTTCTGATTCTGCAATAAATTTCTAAGCATTGGCATTTTAATAATAACCTTTGCATATCTTTACTAACTTCAGCTTTCTGTGCACAGTGCTCGAATATCAAAACCATTAAAAATTACTTCACTTATCTACCTTTTTAGAACTTAACCCCTCAGTTTTTTTTCTTTTAATGGAGGGACCTTTACTAAATTTCTTCTTCAGAAAGTGCGGAAATACCTATAGTGTCCAAGCAGAAGAAAAACACTTTTCCTGCAGTTGGTTTTATGGGAACAGAATATTACAAATGCATTTAATAGGTTCTCTCCTCTTTTTGTGCACTTGGATGATAAGATTTCAAAACTAACATGCTATACAAAATGCCTTGATATTTTCCCTAAAATGTAGTAACTCTAATGAAGTATTCTAATTAAAAGAAAGCCACAAAACTGAATTTCAGAAATATCTTTGCAAAGTAATAGGGGGAAAAAAACTACTTCTGAATAAACTAATCATGATATTATCAATGTCTTGAATTCTGAATGTAATATGAAATCAATTACATCCAGTAAAATACTGAAGAATCAAGCACATATATGATAAATTCGAAGTCCCATTGTATTTTTTAGTAAGATTTAAAGATACTAAAGGTTCAGTTTCAATCCATCAGATGATAATGAATCACTTTAATATTAAAATTACTCTCACATTATACATACTGCAATCAATAAAATAAGGTTTTTTCATTCCCTTCTTATTAATGTACATGATGTAACACTTTTAATTTCCTTCTAGAAGTTATTATTTAGCACACAATAGAACTTTTTACTAGCATTCAGCACAATTTTCATGAAAAATACCTATTTGTTTTCTATAGCTCAACAGACATATCTTTCCCTCTACAATTAATCATCTTTAGCTTTTTATAGTAAAACCTTGTACCATTCATGTTTTGCATGAAAAGGTTAAATTTGTAATAAAGTTCTTAAACAAGTAATGCCTTGTGATACGAGTAATACATATATGTTTTGTAAATGCAACATGATACAACTGAATCAAAGTTTCCCCTCTCTTTCTCTATGATTGTGGGTATTTTACTTGATAATAATCAAATAAGAAATGCATTATGGCTTTCTATATTTTCTCCTGTCCTCTCTCGCACTGGATTTCCTTATGCTATGGTTCTCTGATGTTTGCATATCTCATTACGTTACCTCTATACAGGTTTTCAATTTATTACCACCTCTAAACATCATGAGCTCTGAGTAGCATTATACATGACTTAGCTTATTACGGCCTTGCATAATGCCATATATACTAATCATATCTATTATCATGGACAAACACCTCCCATGCTTGGTCTTAATCAATGTGCCTCTCTCATACAGTCAACAACAGTATATGCGTATACTGTTTATTATAATATTATGACCACACACATATATATGTGTATATAAAGCACTCTTTTTATATGAGATTAGAGATATACAGGTTCAAGAGAAAGGCTAGTATGTATTTTGTTCATCAAATAGATCAACAAGTCTTCGGTTCTGCATAAATGAAATAACTCTTATAATACCTTTCACTCATTATCTTGCTGTGAGGAATAACACTTCTCTGCTCATCCTTCTGGCTTTGAGGATGACTTTTTAGTGAACTTCAAATTAAGCTCAAGCAGGTTTCTTCCAACACTACTCCAGCCCATGGATTAGTAGATCACTTTGAATTTTAAAAAGCTTTAGACCAAACCAATACTTCAATGCTTGAAAAGCTAAGCTTCAATGCTAAGAAAGAAATAACCTTGTACCATTAATGTTTTGGTAGAAACAGCAACAAAACTTATAGACATGAACCAAGCCCCAGCAATGTTGATAAAAACAAAAATACTTGTAACAACTTTAGCCTAAGCTCCTTAAGCAAAGTCTTCAAACTCCTCAAGTTCAGTTATAGTTCTAAAAAATAATTTCCATATCGTGAACAAGTTCAAAGTTATTGAACAAGCTTGAGATGAGGTCACCAAGAAAAGCTCAAATCTGCTAGGGAGAAACTGTGATCTGATTGCATTTTTAGGCATAACTTTGATATATTTACTCATAAACAGGTATCATTAGCTGTTGATGATATTGTGTCTTCGGAGGAAGACCAAGGGGACTGAGGGGACTGGAAGTAAATGATAAAGACATTCAAGAGCAGGTGAGGAAACGTGGCAAAGATAACCACTAATAAACCACTGTCTGCATTGTGAGCAATAGCAATGGAAAGATCTCTTTTGAGGAGAAGGAAAAGAAAGAGATAGAGGAATTCTTTATTTCAAATGTGATTAAGGAAATGAGTAAAATATGGAAAAGAATGCAAAATTTTGTAGAAAAGCATCACACAAATAAGGTAGTAATAATGCAATCGATTAATTTCCTTAATGACAACACAATGCCACATTCCCGTGAACTATTCAAAAGAAGGCAAAAACAAATATCATTGTATAAGTTCCCAGTTAAAATGGCACAAGAGTAAAAGGTCCTAGTGAGCCATCAGGATAATTATATAATTCCACTAGTTATTTGTGACTCATATCAAAAGCAATGTGCAGGTTAATTTATTAAAAAATAAGCCCATAATAGCCAAGCCTGAAATCAAACATTCTGAATTTCTAAAAAAGATGAGACATGAAACTAATTTGAACTTCGCGAGAAACATTCAGGGAGAATTTTTAAAAATCCTCCCCAAAACAGAGCATCACCACTTATCTAGACCAACAAAAGTTAAATCACTTTCTCATTGTTAAAAAATTTGACCGTCCAATTAAGGTTCTCATTAGAGGCCTTCCAATAGATTGTCTCATCGATGACATTAACATACTTGCCAACCTATGACACTCAAAAATCAGGAAATTTTTTTAAGAAATCAGGAGATTTTTCACAATGTTAAAAAGACTTTTTAAATGATAAAAATATAGTTTTTAATAATGAATTAACTTTAAATAGTTACTAAGTCTTAAATGCAAGCAAAACAAAAATACTTTAAACATAAAAAACATTTTTATTACTTTCATCGTTTAAAAAAAAAAAAAAAAAAGCACTTTAATCAGTTTTCATACAAATGTTATGGACAGTGGCAGATTTTGCTCTCGTTAAGAAAGAAACTTCATAATTTTGTTCATAGCAATTGCCACGTACGCCTGCTTTCGCTAATAAATGTTTTTCTAATGTGTCATCACTAATATTAGATCTAAATTTAGTCCTCGTTTTCGCAACAACACTGAAGATCCTCTCGCACTCTGCATTACTATGGGGATCTGTCAAGATGGCCAACATAATTCTAGAGAGTTCACTATATTTTAAAATTCCATCAGCACCTTTCAATTTTCCAATTAACCTCCACTGGGTGTCAATCCTAGCTGATTTTATAACTTCATCCAAGTTTTCTAATTGTAAACTGCAAAATTGCGACTGCAGTATATCAGTAGCAACATCAATATCATCATCTTTCATGACTAAACGAAGTAACACAGGAAATTTATTCAAAAAGTACCTTATATAAAAAAAAGATGCATTTGCTAGAGCAGAAACATCAGCAACTTTAGCATGCAAAATCACTTCATCGTTGACTGGAAATTTATGTAGTGTGTAATCACATATTCGACAGAAGTAACTTCTAACATGAAGATAAAACTTATTTTTGTCTTCTTCTGAAAGTTCTTCCACTACTTTTGTAGTTGCAGCTCCTATTACCAAATCTTCATCTTCCTTCTGATTTTCTGTTTCACCATAAATCACATCATATATAGAATTACAAGACAAAACACAGACTGGTTTTACAAACTTTGATAAAATGTCTTTAAACAGATCATAAATCATTGATTGCAAAACATGAATTAATGGAATTTTGCTTTGTAGAATTGTGTTCAGAACATCGAATGATGGCAAAATGAATTGTAAAAAAAAAGCAAAAGCTCCTTAAGCAAAGTCTTCAAACTCCTCAAAGAAAAAATAAGTAACTTGTTCAAGGGACTTTCATTGTCCAACATTATTATGAAAATCACAGTTAGAATGCCTGAAATACAATCAACGGAAAATTTTACTGATAAATTATTCAACCTGTTTGAGGAAATATTCATGTCAAACAACACTAACAGCGATTAGTAGCACTCATGCTAGTAAAGCACTCTAAAAATATTTAAAGCACATTGTATTTATAAAATAATAAGATAAATTTTTAAAAATATGTATTTATATGACATATAAAAAATATGTACTATTATGTATACATGCAGTCCAAAACCATGGGCTTAAATTTATCGGCTAGATCATAGTTCTCCTAACGCTCAATTCTCCATTTCATGTTATCTATAGTCAGTTCAATTACTATTGACTTTTCTTAAAATACTTCCATTTGTAATTTCATTTCCTTTCTGTAATTCACAAAAAGTTTGTGCTACCTTGCATTTCCATGTACTATGTAGTTCTCCTACAAATTATGCCACCAGCTTTAATGGCTTTCCAGATGCTTTGCATTTTCACTCTCGGCTCAGTTTCACACTCATCGTTAATTCAAAACCAAAAATTTTGTATCTTTATTTACCTTAAGGGTAAAAGTATAGTTTAGGGTACTCCTTGGCGAAACGTGGCAGTACATGGATACCGATTTTGTGCAATTCTTTGACTCGTTATTTTGGCTTGTGAAGCGGCAATTTTTGCGCCAAAAAGCGCCGCTACACAAAGCCAAAATAACAAGACAACACAATTGCACAAACTCAGTATCCATGTACACATAGACTTATTTTCACTTAAAAAAAATCCCCGAATTGCACAAAAATGGCATTGCGTACTCCTTTGACTTTATCCATGTACATGTCAACCTATTTTCACTTAAAAAAAAAAATCCCCGACTTGCACAAAAATGGCATTGCGCACTTTTTTAACTTTATCCATGTACACATCGACCTATTTTCACTTAAAAAAGAAAAATCCGAGAATTGCACAAACTTGCATTGCGCGCTCCCTTTACTTTGTCCATGTACACATCGATATGTTTTCACTTAAAGTCAAAAGAGCACCAAATTGTACAATATAGGCAAACAAAAAATACATAATCTTAATCGTACAGAAACTTCAAATTAATCTTACTACATTCGGCCATTCCACCGTCTAAAGAATCAAACCTACACATACCACAAAAATGCTTACAAAACAGCCCATGATTCAAAATTTACCACAAACATGCACCCGATTACATCACAATAGGATTTCCATAACATTCAATTACTCAGGCTACCATAAATCAAACACCAACTTGGAGATAAATCAAACAACTTAGCCATAATACAAGGGGTACCTTGTATATGGCTAAGTCTACTCTACCCCCCTTAAGTATTAAATGTCGAGTTTGACTAATGTTTTATCTTATGCTGTACAGAATTAAGAATTACCCAATTGTTCGATTAGGGATAGGGTCTTCGGCCCAGGTACCCTGGTGCTAGCACCATTCTCTCATGAAACGGTTAATTTATTCTATGCATTTTGACTTTATATTTCATATGATTTTTATATCAATAATGTTTTACCTGTAGAATAAATCTTTTGACTATCCATTATTTCTTATAAGGAAATATGCTTTGACAATTTAGGACTACAAGCATGATTCCTGAATTAATTATATTCACAAACAGTGTACTTAAAATGAGACATAAGCATATTATCTTTCTTCTTAATTATTTAGGGCCACCTATACAATTACCCTTCCTGAATAGACTCTCCCCCCCTCCTCTTCGCTCCTTCTTCCCTGGATTCCAGTTTTAGTCGCAAGACTCTTTCCCCCCCCTCTCATCCCCAAGGCATTAGCTATCACTGCGGCTGTCCGTATTACCTAATATTACCTTTCCCAAGCCCTGGAACAACATGTTTCCCGGCTGTTTTCTTCCAACCTTTCCGATTCCATTAACGCAATGCGTTCCGGAATTCGCCTCAATCAACACCTTTCTCTCTTTCAATCTTGAATTACAAGTTGAAAGCAGAGAGAATTGCTCGTCCCATATGTGGACTCCTTATTCATTTCTTTCAGTGTAAACCCTTAATGGTTTGTTCATCTCTACTTTAGCCATTGCTTTTTCTTATCCAACTCAGTTTCCTTATCGAAGTTGTGGAGGTAATTGCATTAAGTTGCAAAGGTACTCCGGAAGTCAAACGCCTTGGGCCTATACAATTACGGATAGTCCTAATTTTTATACATTATAACATTAGAGAAAAGGTTAGAAAGAATTAACAATCTATGCATTAATTGAAGACATGTCAAGTAATTTTGGATATGGCAAGTATATTTTTGCCTCTTTTCAAAAGAATTGCAGTCTGAGATATTTTCCACTCTACACTTGATAATTTTTTGCTTTATATTTTTTTAAATAAGAGATGTGCGGATTATTCTTAATAAAATACAACAGTGTTACTGAACACATTAATTCCATCCCATGATTATTATTCAGCCTAATTATAAAATAATACCAATGAATAAGTTTTGAATAAGATAATCAGATTATGATACAAAGCCTTTCGAGTAGCACAACTTACAGAATAAACTTAGCTCTTTTTTTTTTTTAAACTTGCTAGCATTTACGTTTATCAAAAAGCCAATTCATGAGCTGACAGTACTACTTTATCAATATGAAGGATTTGTTCTTGAGATCCATCCATGATGCCCACATTGCAAAGTACATGTAGGTATATTTAGGGGTAAGTTCAATACCAGTGCAATTTCAACAAATAGAATCTATTAGTTCTTGTCTATTTGGTTAGTTTTCATTTCTTTAATATGTCTGGTTCTTAATTTTACAATGATTTCACTGGTATCTCTTTTGACATTAATCCTCCAAGCCATATGCAAAAATATATACTTACACAGTAGTTTTGTTTTTCTTCGGATACTTTATGTTTTTTTAACTATTTCCCACTGAATAGATGTAACTCAGTGATTTCACTAACTTCATGTAGATAAGATAATTAGGTTTACCTTTGTTTTAGGCATTAAATTTAATTCTCTTTCCACCTTTTTACTTCCCTTTGAAATTGATTATATATACATACCTTGAAGGCAGTTTTCAGATAACTGGCCCTTAGCGATTTGTTGACATCTCGGAAGAGTGCGTGCGTGCCAGATTATGGTAACCCTGACATGCATTTAATATATATATGTATATATATTAAATGGAAAAGAGTCATCGAAAATAGATTGATGTGTACATGGACACCAAGTCTGTGCAAATCTTTGACTTCTTATTTTGGTTTTGTGTGGCGACCATCTTGAAACTGTGACTTCCTGGCACCAATCTTGGCATGAAAAGGAATAAGGAGCACCCAAATATAAACTTTTAACAATATAAATTGCAGTTCAGAAGCTTGCATAATACCACAGAAGCAATTAAAAAAATGTTGTAGTTTATTTTAATTAAAAAGCATAGATGGCTAATACATAACAGTAAAAGTACTTCTTTTCCTAACAGAATACAAAATGCATTGAAACATGTGAACTCGCAGTGTATTAACAAAATATGTGAAAGATCTATATCTAATAATACACTTGAACTCGTGAGCTTCCTAAATGAAGAAAACATTTATGCTATAAGTCTTAAGTGAACTGAAATTCTTTTGATAAAATTTATAGAAAACTGGATTTTTAATTAAATAAATATACTACTAGTTCACACTACAGAATATATAAATTGCTATTCTTTCTCTTCAAGTAGAAAATGAATCTATATATAAATTAATACCATGTATTATGCATATACTGTATACAGTGAAAAATTACACTTTTTATGATTATTTAAATTCAAAATACTCTAAACTTAGTGACAAACTGACACAAATTTAAATGTTAAACAGAAAGCAGTTAATACCCTACATATTTCAAGCAATAAAGGCAATATAACTATAAATAAAGAAGTTCTGACACTTACTTGTTTTTAAAAGATAAATCTCAGCAAAATCTTAGTGAAAATAAAGCAACACACAAAATAATAAAAACAGAAAAAACTTTAAATATCTTTCATTTATTAAATTTATGCAATACTTAAAGCACTATCCATTGATTCAGAAAGAGCAACGGCAGCCTTTTCAGTTTTCTTACGTCTACGTCTCATATTCTTCAATTTCTTTTTCAAAATTTTATTTATTTGTTGTGTTCTCAGGAAAGTTTTCGTTTCATGGTCAGTCTCACCTTTCTCCCGTCTCTTTCTCTCATTAAAAGCCACAATCATTTTCTCCTTCCTTGTCGCAAAATCATCATCAGCATCCATGGCTTCTTCCTCTTCACCAGATAGCATACCTTCTGTTGGTTCAGCACTCTTAGCAGCAACAGCTTTGCTTGGCAGTGTTTCAGGAGCTTTATCCAACTCCATCTGCTCGTCTAAAGATGATAAATCAAATGCTTTTCCCATTTCTGAAACATATTCTGCACTAATATGAATCGATGGTTTGTATTCTTCAGGTGGATGGGTATAATATTTAATTTTTCCACTATTCCAATCATTAATTAATCTTCTAGCACCATCTTCAAAATTTGGGATACCACCTTTTTTAAATTTACCTATTCTCTTGGCCAATAAACCAAGCAACTCATGAGTTGATGAAAATTCTGGGATAGTATAATGCATACAAAGTTGAGTGCGATCAGCTCGTTGGATAATAGCTTCTGCAGGAGTGATAACATCTTTCAATGTTTCTACTCTAACAGCATTTCGCAAAGCCAGAGTTGCTGGCGATCCATCCTTAGCAAATACAATTCCAGGGCTGTCCAGAATCTTAATGTGTTTATCTAATGACACTTCTTGAACTGACTTAGTCACACCTGGCACACTTCCAACTCGGCACGAACGAGTCCGTTTTAAACTATTTATGATGCTGCTTTTACCCACATTTGGAAAACCAACAACACCTATTTTAATAAAGGTTTGAATATTTTGATTTCGGCAATAATTTCCAAGTACTTTCATGAGATATGAAGCGCCCACACAGCGACTTGATGTTTGCAAACTTTTAGTTATGTGGAAAGCAGCAACTTTGGATTGCGAGAGATTAGTATTCTGGGATTGTGTGGATGCCTTAAATGGAACTGTGGGCAGCTCTTGACGAAGAAATTTTAACCACGAGTCTAAATTATTTCTCGGTATCAAATCTATTTTATTTAGTACCAAAACCAATTTCTTACCAGAATTGATAACACACTGTTCAACTTGAGGACACCTACTTCCCAAAGGATCTCTAGCATCTAATACCTCTAGAATAACGTCTGCAGCTTCAACAACTTTTTTAAATTCCTTGTAATAAGATTTGAAATTAGTACTTGAACTATGTAATAACTCTTCTTCGGAATTATCAATTGGTAAATCACCTTCATACTTCTTATCTTTCTTGACAGCCTTACTCACTAAATCTTCCACACCTCTATTTTCCATTTGCATTTTCAATCTACTTTCTCTTTGCGCTTCACGTAAATCTTTAGCTCTTTGCTTTCTCTCTTCTGCTTCTCGCAGTATATCATCTTTAAACGGTACGCTGTTAGGAACACCAGGATCTTTCGGTTTCCTCTTCACCGGGTTTTTCTTTGCTTCGCGTCGAAGCTTTCTTTTATGCTCGGCAACCTTCCTTATTATTTTGTATTTTTTACGACAGGACATGCGCTTACTTTGTTTGCGAAAAAAACGGGCCATAATGATCACTTACTTCCAACTAAATTTACAACTTACGAAGTACACGCGGAATCATAGTCAGACGGACCGACTTCTTTTGCATTTGTTAAGTCTTTCAGCCGCAAGGAAAAAAATAAACTTTGGTGTCTCTTACCATGCCACTGAACTGTTATATTGAACACACACACACACAGATCGTATTTTAGAACTACCTTTGAAATTGTTATTTTAAGGCGGTTTGTTGACAAATGTCTGCCTATTCATTCAACATAAGCAAATTTAGCCCTGTATTATCACATAAAAAATTGCACTGCCGTACTGAAAAAGTCTGCTGCTACATAACACATCCTCAAAATTCTGCTGAATTAAAAAATAGCATACTTTACCATGTTATTAATAAAAATTTGCTGAATATCACTTTTGTATTTTCGATTAATATCAATATTCAAAAATAGAGGGCGCTACAACTTCATTTGGGCGGATAGTCAATTTTCATTTTGGAGGAATATTTGGATATTCTGAGAACAGCCTTGACGCCGAAAAAGGGAGAAACAGCTGGTGGTAGCCAGTAGCAGTGGTTAAGAAAAAAGGTTACACTCATTTCGTGTTGCAATCTTCAACCAAGGTCCGTAAAAAGAAAAGGTTAGCTCACTTGGGGTAAACAAACGAAAATGCGTTCTCGCCGTCCATTGGCTGTGACGTCACTGAAGTTCTCTCTCCTCAGATCGACAGAGATTTCCGCATTAAGCTGAACGTAAGCTTATGATCGACTGTGGAAACTCATTAGTTCTTTTTTTTTTTTCGTTCTCAAATATAATTAAATTTATATAGTATAATGGTTGGTACACACTGCGCGATTGCATTATGCACCAATAATGCAGGCAAAATAAAATATAATCAGCAAAATGTATCATTTCATAGGTATAGAAACTTATAGTGTGTTTTGATTTGAGTTAATGTTTAAATAGTGGTGATATAAGTTCATTTTGAATTTTCGGGTTACTTAAATTAATTGATTCATTAATATATGTAGAACTTTTATGCATTGTATTAGGTATATTTAAATGCCAACGGTCTTCAATATTGTTGTGAATTGTGACAAATGCATATAAATATAAAGCATTACTTATCAAGTAACAACATTTTTACTACTGAAGCAACTCCCAGCTATGGCTGCATAATGTTGAACAGAAATGTTTAGTGATGCATATATCTCCATGGAAGCCATGACCAGTCTCTGAAGTGGCAGACCAGACAGCAGCTAATGAATTATTTAAAAAAACGTTACATGGGAATACAAGTCCTAGTTTTTATGCATATCATTTTAGATTTTACGATCAGAGTTTTTATGGAGGTAAAAAGCATCAAAACATGTCATATACTACAAGGAATACAGTATTACATAGCATATAATTATATAATATCACATACACTTTCAGTAATCCAATGTAAACAAAAATACCATAAGCTTAGAAATGCATAATAAAGAAAACACTATATCATGAATAACAGGGAAATTTAAATCTATGTTAGCTTATTACAATTTGACTAGATCACAAGTGAATGCAACTAATTAATGCGATACTAAAGATACAGTATCGCATTGATTGAAATTACACTGGTTATAAATGCATCTATGGCTAAAATCAAAATTCACAAAATACAGCGAGTTCAAGGGTGTATAAGTACAAATCTATTAAAGATACATAGTTTTAGTAATCTGCATGTTTTTCCCCGATGCATACAAGCGTGTCCATCGAGGGAATGGAGGCCTTTGTGTATTCCTTTTTAAGAGAAATTGCCTTTTATCCTTATAACACATGAAAAAAAAAAACATGAAAACTCAAATGCAGCCAGCCCATTCATCAGGATATGAACCTGGGTTGACCTACCAGTGTTAGCAAGTTAAATGCTGGGCCACAGTGGGCATTGGTGAGATGTTGCACATACTTACAAATACAGTATATGTAATAACACTCCATACATAAAATACCGTATGTACGATTATGTACAATAAATAAGAAAATATCTGATACAATTTTTCAGTACTCTTATGTGCAAGCATGTTATATTATGCATTGCTTGTAAGTGCGAATAGCATTAATATATAGCATTAATATATATGTACAAACAGCAATATACTAATGCAATTTGTAATATTATAAATACCATTATTATATGTACAGAAACTTTACACTTGAGTTTGAATATATTAAATGCAAGTGATGCTATGTACATAAATGCACTGAGTGTTTAAAAAAAGTAATTGTAAACATTGTGTACCATTAGTATAGTATCAGGTAGTCATAATTCTTTGTGTTTAGACCTTTCTCATTTTATAATAATCAAAGTACACAGTAACATGTAGACTATAGCTATACTTGAGTGTTGTTAAACTGAATGTAAATAAAAATATGTAGAGTAGAGATAGATATAAATAATATTACATAAAATATACACAGTACCAAATATGCTTAAATAGTTTTAAATAATGTGTATGTAACTCACTGCATTAACTAACTTTTGTTACACATGGAAAAACTGCCATGCAACCAGCCCATTCTCCAGGAATTGAAGTCAAACCACCAGTGTTCAGCTGATGGGCCTCGTCAATTACTTAGAATTTGAGCCTATTGTACTGTTAATAAGGTACATACCAGAAATAAAATATGAGTGATACACGGGATACATGTAAGTAATAAGAAGGACTAACAACATTGCTGAGTACAGACAACAACATATTAGAAGTCCACAATTCAGTTGGCAAGCAAATTAAGTTGTATTATTATGCTTAAACTGTTAATAAGGTACATACCAGAATTAAAATATCAGTAATACACGGGATACATGTATGTAATAAGAAGGACTAAATGTATAATTTAAGAATATAGAAAAGTTTAAAAAACAAATATGCGAAAATTCTTGCAAAATATAAAATTTCATTTTCCATCTGTATTTATACTTTGTAATGATTTGTATTATGAATGAATAATGTAACTTAAGCAAATATTTTATTTATTATAGTTTTAAAATATGCATTCCTTGACTATACAGTGCATCATGATATATTTCATTTATAAAATTAAGATCCATATTTACTAAGATTTTGTTGAATGTAGTGTTTAAAATTTAGTACCAATTTTGACTTTTGCATTTAATTATATAAATTTATCAGCAAAATGTGCAAAATATATTTGTTGGTATCTACAAATGTAATCATTATGTCTGTGATGATATTGTATACAGGTCATCATACTAAATAAACATCCACCCTTTTTCCATGTGTTCACAGAAAGTACAATGACAGTCAAATGATGTTAATATAAATTGCATAATGTTTTAATGAGTGCATTTATCTGTGTATGAATAATATTTGTCCCCAACTAAACTGATAAACTCTAATTTTTCTTATTCATAGAATGGATAAACTGAATATGTTAAATGAAATGTAATATTTAAGTTATTATATAAAAAAATTTCTTTTTTAATACCAAAACAAACACATACAGCATTTAGTCCTATTAATATCTAGGATTTACTTTCCTGAAATAAAAAATGAGGATAACAATTCAGAAAATGACTACACGTTTCATTTCGTTATTATTTTTATACATTAAATAATACATAAGTGAAATAAATATAGAAACCTAAAAGATAAAATTCTAAATATACAGTATTAATAACAAAAAAATAATAGAGGATATGCAAATATTCTTTGAATATCTTTTACTTATATTTTTAATATAAAAAGTTAACATCTTCTATCTGAATACTTTTGGAAAATTTTATTTTTTATGCTTGCTAAAAAGTAAAATTCAAAGGATTAAATGTAGTCTCAATTTTTATATAGAATTACATGATACAGCTGCTGAATTTAAAAGTATGCTGATTAAGTATTAAACTTCCTTTCAGTTATAGCTTGAATAGTTCATTTGTCCATGTTTCTTGTTGCTGCTTTACATCAAGAAATTACAAACATGCTTTAGAATCTAGTGACTTATAATTTTTTGCAATTTCTTTTTTATCTATTAAAATTAATCATATATTACAGGAAAAGCTTATGCGAGTTAATCTGAAAAAAAAAAAAATCCACAAGTAAACTAAGATTTCTAAATAAAACAAGTACTGCAGAAACAAATGGACCCAAAGTAGGCTTTAGCAAATTAAAATAAATTTAAATTTCAGCCAAATTAGATTCCAAACATTAGGGTCAAGTTTGTACAGCTTTATAGAATAAATGTTCTTAATTTGAACTTCTTCTATTGCAACATTTAAACATCACTACGTATTTTCCAGTTCTTGTGAAATGTGGGTTTTCAGTCTGTTGAAGCTAAAATGAGTAACGGTATAAACAGCTGAACCTTGAATAGCAAATTCTGTAAGGAAGTTTGAAAGACTTTCGGTGAAACAATAAATTACTCAGAGAACTTTTCGTAATTAAGACTTATTCTACACAGTAAAGAATATTTTAGGTAGTTAAGTCGGGAAAAATAGCAATACAAAATTCCTTGATTCATTATATAATCTCATTTTGTCCCATTAGAAAAATTTTCACCTTTGACGTCACTTTTGAAAAATTCTGTATCTTTTAGCTGTTCTCCACGGATACCTGCTCCACTTCTGGTTAGCATACCAATAGTTATTATACAAAATTCAAATGAGTCTCCTTCATGATTGCACACAGTATGTGACAATATATCGGATACAAAATTATCTGTTCAGATAAGACTAAAATAAAGAGGTTTTTTTTCTGGATTAATTTCTACTCCTTCATGCAGGGTACCACCAGAGTAATAAATGCTGGTGTCCCACAGGGGTCGGCACTTTCGCCGTACCTTTTTAATATTTATACACAAGACATCCCTAAAGAACCTTCTGTTCATCTTGCACTCTTTGCCGATGACACCGCCATACTTACTAAAGCCTGCACAGTTACCGCCGTAAGAAACAAACTCCAAAGCTATCTCATAAAACTGGAAAAATGGCTTACCTTTGGAGGATTAAAATTAACACTGATAAAACTAAGGCAATAATTTTCCGTAAAGGAAACATGAAATACTATCCTCCACCCCCCTGAAATATTTGATGAAGAAATAGACTGGATTAATGAAACCAAATACCTTGGAGTCACCCTTGACCAAAAACTTACCTTCAGAACCCATTTCCGATCCGTAGTACAAAAATTTAAAATCACCACAGCTACTATGCGACCTCTTCTTGGTAGAAAAAGCAACTTATCTACTACAAACAAATTAATTCTATATCGCTTCATACTGCGCCCAGCTCTTCTTTATGCAGCACCGATCTGGGGAGTTGCAGCTAAAACCAATATTAAACAATTACAAATTCTACAAAATAAAATTCTACGTGAAATTATCAATGCTCCTTGGTATATTCCCAACATCTATATTCACAGAGACCTTCGAATCGAACTTATTCAAGAGTATATTAAACGATTAGCGGTCAACTTCTTTTATTCAGTACAAACCCACAGTAATAGCCTTATTAGCACTCTCAGACACTCCCCGCGTCCCAGAGAAAAACATCGTTACCCTTGTGACGTACTTCCCACATAAGAATTACAACCTTAACTGACTCATTCACGCCAAACTGACTCTGCGGTTTTACCACCCGCGGCTACATCTTATAACGATACTGAACTTGACACCCCCCTTTTTCGCCGCCGCTAGTGCGGACCTCACTCTCTTTCATCCGCCTCCCGCACTCCTTTCACCCTTCTCTTTTTCCTCCCACCCGATCTTTATTAGAAGTCGAGTAAAAAGATGTTTCTACATCTTGACACTCGAGAATAAAATACGATCTGTGTGTAGTAATGCAGGGACCAAGATACTTCAATTTGTTGAAATCAAAACTGCATTTCTCGCGATTTGAATTAAGACTAAATTGCAAAAGTCTCTCGAAAACTACTACTAGATCAACTACACGTTTTTCTAAAGTCCCTGGTAGTATTATAATATCACCTAAGTAACCAGTTTTTGTTAACTGCCGGTACCGCGATCTAAGATTGACGTATAACCAGGCCTGACTCCAACTCAAATCCTCCATATTAAGCAGGAGGTGGGTCTGTCAGACAGAATTCTTCTTTAACGAGAGCATAAGAAAATTCACTCTGCTGCCGCCAGTTCCATACTTACAGACGACAAACTAATTATTCTTTCAAACTTATGGCTAAACTTGTCAACCGGGATCCCCACTCCCAGCGATTAGAGACCGTTTCAACTCTATCGGGATGAAGATTTGATTGGTCTTCAAAGTGCCCCCGCCAGTACTAACCGAACAACCCCGCACTGAAAAATTTGACTACTAATACCACCAGACTGGAGACTTACAGCCAATCCCGCCTTGTACCAACTGTATTGGACGATCTTCCCTCGGGGTTCTGAAACCACCAGGTTTGCATATTTTTTGGCCAGTTATCCAAAATATCCTCAATATGTCCGGAGGGGCTTTCTTCTTATTCTGATCAGCCAGTATCAAATTCTTTAACAGCTCAAACATTGTGACTTTTGAATTTTGAGCCGTCCATCTTTTGTAAATCAAGTAAAATAAATTTAAGTCGTTTTGTAAATCAAAATCAAAGTTCCTCCAGGTGTTTCTGGATTTTTCTGATGTTGGGTAAACAGTTGTCGAAATTTTCCAGCCCCATTCTGAAGCGCTTTAAGAGAATTCGTTTAACAATCTGATAATCTCTAACCTCATCACAAAGTTCTTTTGCAATTAGTTTTGCAACATCGGTTGGCAGAAGACAACCAAAAAGATGGATTACCTATTTTGACTGCCTCTCAAACACGTATAGAAATAAACTCATATCAGGTATTTTTAAGATCGAAATCAGGAACTAACTTGTTCAGTTCTAACTTAGACATTTGTGTGTCTGCAGAAGAAGACACTACCGCATCTAGCAATAATTCTAGATTGTAATTTTAATTTCTCCAGTTTAAACAACCGTTCACTTTCTTCCTCTCTCTCATCAAACTGTTCTATTTCCATTTCTTTCCTGTAATTTATGATGCGGTTCAAACATTATTTTATAAACTTCGCGTCACACGTAGGACTAATGAACACAGCGTTTCTAATCTCAGGAATTCTAAAATTTTCCTCTATCACTACACCCAGTATCTTCGATAATTCAACCAAATCACGTTCCTTCTCTTTTGCTAAATAAGCCGTGTTTAAATGAAAAATTTGAAAATTTCCTCAAACTAAACACCTAAAACTTTTAGTACGCCAGCAAATATACGGTATAAAATATTTTTTTTTTATGGATTTAGTGTACCTTAAATATACACATTCAACTGTGCCTTTTCTAGTGTTCTTTTTCAAGAGACTCAAATTAAAAATAAAAGTTGTTTATTATGTATTTATTTCATCTAAAATTTATTTTGATTATCGGAACTTGCATAGAACAAAATGCTTGAACTTTATAGGATATATTCATTCAAATAATATTTTTTAAAATTGCAAAGTAGCGGGTGCTACCACAAAATTCCTCATTTAGTTGAAGCAATACTTAAAAATTTATCTTTCAGACTTAAGGAACTGGTATGCAACATAATTCATGCGATATGATCAGGGTCATCACACTTCATATAAAAGAATTCAAATTGAACAGAATATTTAACTGATTCAGATGATCAGTGAAAACGAAAGTAGATCAGTGTGACGAGAAATCTTCTTATATTTACTTGATCCTACTGATCACTGAAAAAAAAATTTGGTCAAGGCGACCATAATTCTTAACTTTTCCTTTAGTTCCGAATTAACTTTACTTAACTTCCGAATTAACTTAAAAGTTTACTTATCTTGAACGTATCAATGGATTATCCGTCATCATCGCTTTTGGTAATCCATATGGGTTTTCGACCACATATTTTCTATCGCATATATCGAATATTTATTTCATCAAAATAAATATACGAGGGCTATCCAGAAAGTAGATTACGTTTTGGAATAAAAAAATAAACAAAGTATAGGAAACAAATTTTATTATATACAGATGAAAGCCACACTCAAATACTACTTTTCTACATAGTCACCATACAAATTAAGGCATTTATCGTAGCGATGTACGAGCTTGGAAATTCCTTCGTCGAAAAATTCGGCCGCCTGCGCCTTCAACCACTTCGTTACCTCTTCTTGCAGCTGTGCGTCGTCATCAAAACGCTGCATAGCCAGCCACTTCTTCATTGCTGGGAATAGGTGGAAGTCGCTCGGTGCCAGGTCGGGACTGTACGGCGGATGAGGAAACAACTCCCACTTAAAAGATTCAAGAACTTTACGAGTGACATTTGCCGTGTGGGGCCGGGCGTTGTCGTGAATCAACAAGATCTTAGAGCTCAACATTCCTCTGCGCTTGTTTTGAATTGCTCTTCTGAGTTTTTGGAGAGTTTGGCAATACCTTTGAGAGTTTATTGTAGTGCCTCTTTCCAGGAAGTCCACCAAAATTACACCTTTTCTGTCCCAAAAAACAGTCGCCATCATCTTCCTTGCCGACATTGTTTGCATGCATTTCTTGGGTTTTTGGGGAGAACTTGTGTGCCCCCACTGCATTGATTGCAATTTCGTTTCACAGTTCACATGTTTCACCCATGTTTCGTCACCAGTAACGATGCGATCGAGTAAAGAGTCACCATCCTTATGGTAACCGTCCAAAAAGTTCAACGCTGCAGCCATTCGCTGATTTTTGTGGTCCTCTGTCAAGATTTTTGGAATCCATCTTGCACAAAACTTGTGGTAACCAAGCTTTTCGCTGATGATTTCGTGCAACAAACTTCGCGAAATTTGTGGAAAACTCAAAGAAAGTTCCGTTATTGTGAAATTTCGATTTTCACGGACTTTAGCATCGACTTTTTCGAGAAGTTCGGCGGTCACTATGCTGGGTCTCCCACTTCGATCTTCGTCGTGAACATTGGTTCGGCCATTTTGAAATCTTATGACCCACTGACGCACTCCACCTTCAGTGATAATGTTGTCCCCATACACTTCACGAAGCTGTCGATAGATTTCTATCGGTTTACAGTTTTTTGCAGTCAGAAACCTTATTACTGAGCGCACCTCGCAGCTCGCGGGATTTTCAATTAACGCAGACATTTCAAACTGTCACAGTATCTGAACGGAGCACAGCACGAACCTCTCACTAGCACGGCTAGATGCAGACTGAGCTGCGCAACGCTCTGACCCCAAGATGGCCGCGCTAGCCCCGCCCCTAGCGGACACAGACGGAAACGTAATCTACTTCCTGGATGGCCCTCGTACATTAAGTATTAATGCATAAAAAAATAAACAGTACTTGAAAAACATTCTTTATTAAATATTAGAATGCTTCATTTATATTCAAGTTTATATATTCCAATATTTTTTATATAGCAAATAAATTTTACGTTATAGAAAACTGTTCATAATAAATAATACTTAGGTTGCCATTTAATAACAAGAGCATACATTTCCTTTCTTCAAAATTATCACTCGACAACATGATCTTTAAAATACTCTATCCAAATTCAAACCTTAGGTGGGAGGAGAGCAAAGTCCCTCCGGCGAGTTCAGAATGAGGGGAGAAAAGTTAATACAGTTTTTGATTTATTAAATCTGTAAAATATTTTTTTATTCAATATTAAAATGCTTCGTATTTTTATAACTGTTTAATTCTTTTTTGAATAATTTGATTCCTTTATGTTCCCATTTTATTATAATTATTTATTTCATCAAAATAAATATACATTAAGTATTAATGCATAAAAAAATAAACAGTACTTGAAAAACATTCTTTATTAAATATTAGAATGCTTCATTTATATTCAAGTTTATATATTCCAATATTTTTTATATAGCAAATAAATTTTACGTTATAGAAAACTGTTCATAATAAATAAACTATGCAAGCTATGCCCAATTTATTATATTATACTGGAAAAAAAGAAGCCAAAGTCGACAAGTTTTTTAACATATTTCACAAATGTTCAATATATCTACTTTGCTGATACAATGGACATCTATATGAAAACTGTTAACTCCCACGGCGTACCAGTACAACACGGATGATCAGGGTTACAACATGATATGATTGCAAAGTGCCTGGAGATTAGCGGCGAATGAAGCCAGAAAGACAATATGCTCGACAAAAACCTCATAAGAAAAATTCACATGAGATTAAATCCGGAGAATAGTGTGGCCACATCTCTTCGTCCTATGTATCTCACTCACTTAAACAAAATCTGATGCTTTCGGAAATGGTCTGTATATTTCTGGAAAATTTTGCCCGAGATTATCTCGCAAACTTTCGCGATTATGAATGAACAGTGAACTACCCAACTGTCTTTTAGAATGAAGTATAGTAATATCCAGTGACACATCCGATAATCTGGCAGGCGCACCGATCAAGGGTAATTAACTACTTTCTTATTGATAGAGATTCAATAATAATATCTGACGCCCTGTCACCAATTTTGCGTCAATAACAGTTATTAAGTTTCGAAGAATGGAAAATTAATGTTATTCATATTCCGATTACAGTCGTGCTGCAGCATTTTCTGGTTTAAAGACTATCGTTTTCAGAGGGACAAGAATAATAAAAAAGGCGTTTAAGTTTTGAATTGTACATCAAGTGGCCAGAGACATAATATAATGAAGTACAACAGTTTATATACGACCGATATTGTCCCCTTTACTCTTGTTAGAGTTCTTAATTACCGACAGTCCGAAAGTATACTTTATGACCAAGGCATAGGGCAGCGATGGGTACACTTCTTTGGGAAAGGGCCAAAAAATAAAAGAAAAAAAATAGAGGGCCAATATAATTTATTCTAAAACTTTAAAAAGAATATACAAATATTAATGTGATGAATGAAAGTGCAGCTGCATTTTTAAAAGTTCCTTAAATTCAAGTTCGATGTACCGAGATATGATGCTAAATTATTATCTGTCAGTCTGTTTCTAATATAATTCCTCTTAAGTTTCATGGTAGAAAACACTTGCTCATATGAAGCAAACATAGCACCAATATTTTAGGTTTGAGATATTAAATTTGGAAAACTTGCTTTCAATAGCGATTCGTAAAACTCTAATTTTGGAACAATGAGAAACAACTGCTTGAGATGATTGTTAGATTGTAACTCAGTAATTCAAGCTGCAAATCCGGACTCACTGCTTCACAATTTACGTTGAAAGACAGGTAAAAATATTCAATTATGTTTGAATAGTACTAAAATCTTGAAATTTGACTTCAAACTCAAAATACAGTTTTTCTCAGACCATCTTCATAACTTAAGCTTGTTTTATTTAAATAGGGTACTGAATTTAACCTCAGGAAATGAGAAAAGTCATTCTTAGCTAGCTCAACCAGAAAACAGATCAAGTTTTAAAACCTTTCAGATGGGACCAGATATCGTCGATAAATATAGCTTTTTCTTGCATCATATTTAAGTTGTTCAGATGACGAAGATGAGATGTGTAAAATACATAGTCCCAAAACAAGAGCTCTGTATAATATATATTGCACAGTAATACAGCCATATTTAATATTACATATTGTATAGTAATATCATAATTACATAAATATACTGTATATATTTCTTAAATTGCGGTGGGCCGGATAGAACCTTCAGGTGGACCGGAGCTGGCCCGCAGGCCCTAGTTTACCAATCCCTGATATAGGGGATTAAAAACTGAGAGTGGGGCCGCACGCAGGGCCAGAGCCGGTAGGCCGCACTGAGAGGCTGAATTTAAGGGCGCCAGAATTTTTTAATTTAGAGAAGCACCGAGCAGCAACATTTTTAGAATTTAGGGTAAAATCAGGCAAAAGATTTTGGACCCGCCGACATTGTACCGAAAGAGGTCAAAATGCTTCACTATGGCGTTGGTTATTTCATGCATTTTAATGGATTCACCCGATCCCTAATAAGGTAAAGAACTGCTTTCTTTTGAAAGAGAAAAGAGCCGCACTGATCGATTTAGAGGTCAGCGGCACTGGCTACCGTACCGAAAAGTCTGGGTTCGAAATCCCGGAGAAGGCATGGTTATGCTATGTAAGCGTATAGTGCCTGTATGGCATGGGTGCACTCAAAGTACTGACGAGCCAAAAGTTCTCTCAGGTAATTTGGTGATATGGAAAAGGAGTGGGATACTCTCAAACTATCATCCGGGGTGTTTTTCACTCAAATTGACATCTGTACAGTTAATTGACAGCTGTACAGTTAGTGTGTATAGGACTATACTTATACAACCAAGGATGAATTTCTGATGTCCCAGCTACTTGAATTTACGCTTGTAAGAGAGAGTACTTATCGTTAAAGAGAACATTTTTGAAGATGTGTATTTCTTCCATGAGAAAATAACTAGATTTAACTCTTCAGACTTGTAAGCTCAAAATACACATGAGGCCATTATGTGTATTATTTGCCCGCAAGTCACCTCGGAGATCTGCGCATTTCTTTGTTTCCACCAAGGTTGAGGTTGCATTGTAAATTCAAATCGTAATTCGAGAATCACGCGATGAATAACGCTATAGTAAGCAATGACCTTCAATCTGAAGCTATACAGCTGTATCATGAATTATTCAGAATTCGGATAGAAAAATTTCAGATGTATCGCGGAAAATTCGGCAGAAAGGATTTATCTTTAAGATTACCACTTAAACTGCAATTTTTGTTCGGACTTTGCTTCAATAGTTTCTGATGTTACGAAATTATTCTTTTTTTAATAAGTGATTTATTAAAACGCCAACCTAATGGTTTAACAGAAACAAAACTCGGCTACTTAATGATAGTTCAGAAGAAACGCTCAAATTTAATTGGAGGGGAAATACTAAAGCAAAGTATCCTATTACAATATTTGTTCGGTGTCAAGTGTCCACGAAGTGATAAAAACGATTAGTTAAACTCAACCAGCAACGAAAGCATGCCAGAGTAACGAATGATGCCAGCGCTTTCATCCAAAACTCGAGGTTAGAGCAAAACTTGCACCTGTGCATCCAGGTAGGCATATTAGGCATCACCGGGCCTTGTTATTGCTATGTTTCCGCCCCTGATGGAATTCCGAGGAAGAATAATTCGGTTGCGGTCCGAGGATCTCCCACTCCTCTTTACCTGCCAACAACCTCTCGAGATTGTTTTGGTTCACCGCGTATTTTGAGTGCAACCATACATTATACGCTTACGAACATTTGTGACTCCTCCAGGATTCGAACCGAACCTTTCGGCACGGCAATCAGCATCACTAACCATCTGGCCGGCCCTTCTTAAACTCAAGATTAAACTTCACTAAAACCCTCCAGAGACCGAATGGTTAAACACTGCTGAATGGTGGTAATTCGTTCTGGATTCGAACCCTACCGAATGAGATGGCTGCATGGTCGGTTTTCCTATTATCAGCCACTTCTCTTAAAAGACTTCTCAACTAAGGCATCCTTGCTCTGAATCAGATGGGTCTTGTGTGCTTTGCCAGATTCAGATATCTTAATCCTAAACTCAAATCTGTGCTCATTTTTGCTTTAACTAATTTGCAGTCTGGTAGGAGTTGACGAAAGTACAACTGACGAAAGTAAAGCCAAAATAATAAGAAAGCTGGGTTAATTAACATAAAATTCATTTTTGATTTCTTAACAGTATTTTCTCACACCTCCGTGTCTCTTGTTTTGTTCCTTACAGAATATTAGAGCTCACGGGCTAAAAATAACAAACTTCCAGGTCTATTTTTCAAATTAATGCGTTACTCCTTATTCGAAAGAAAAGTTTCGTAACAGCCGTATTCAAGTTTAATGTGTAGTACTGTGCACGTTTTTGAACAGAGGATCAGCAACTATTAGCAAATGAAGTGGGCCAAAAAGGTTTATCAGCAGCTGGAGGGGTAAAATTATTAAACACTGATAGTTTTAACCAGGTTCAAATCCCGACGAATAGGTTAGCTGAATTCTCCATGCAGGTAGCCCGTTCATATTTTTCCCGATTTACAAAGTGAATACGAATTCTTTCCCTTAAAAAGGGCACCACATAGGTACATCTTCACTCAAGAAGAAGAAAATTCTCGCATTTTTGGCCGCAGTCCAGTCCTGACCTCTGCTGATGGGATGGAATTTAGCTACAGTTTGCTGTAAAACATCGCAATATCACCTTTCAAATGAAATTCGTTAACTTTTGCTTAAATTGATGAGGTATAGTATGCAGATAATGCGAAACGCCAAGATTCATGCTATTCAAATTCAAGAACTGGATTAATAATTCCATTAAAGATTAAAGAATCTTATTTTTTTAAACATTTTAATAATGAAAATGACTTTTGACCTTCGAGCAAAAGCTTTTTAATATGGTAAATAATTTTGAATAAATTTTGATCATTCACTACCCAATTTAAATCGGGGATATAATGGAACTTAAGGGGAAAAATTCAAATCGTAAAAAATTATATCCAATAACTTTAATAATTCAGTTATTCCACAAACAGACATACAATCCCTGCGTAAAATGCTGAGAGACAGGATATAAAAGATTATTCTGCATTAAAGTTTCGCAATATATGGCGTTAGTGCAATATGGTGCAAATGTTCTTAAAAATTGTCGTTCAGATAAATTATAATTATAATAATTACATACATTGCTACTAATAAAACAAATAAAAAATTATTAAGAAGTATATTTATTCCTTTCGAAACCGCCCAGTTTGTTAAGCCACTACTTCTAGCTTGCCAGACAGAATTTTATGTTGTCCCAAATAACAGCTTTTTTAGAAGTGGCTTTTTGTCATTCCGAAGAAGGCAAAATAAAAATTTAAATCTCTAGCAACGACAGCCATTGCTAGTTCCAGAGGTCATGAATTCCCTGAAAGCGTACAATAACGACCCCAAAAAGTAAAAGTGAAATATCTATATAGGAAATCAATATTTCTGATGTTAAAAACGTAATATAAGAATACTTCACATATAAAATAAAAAAATACATTTATTTGATTTGCCATTTAAAGGAATCGATTTCATTTGATAATTGTTCGTAAATAATGATTGGAGCAAAATTTATATATATATAACAATATCGTTTTAAGATGTTTCTATGACATCCATTCTTGCAAATATATTTCCTAAATGAAAGTTTACATGAAAATTATCAGAAAGTTATTCGAAAATTTGAAATTTCTCAATAAAGTTCATAATACGCAAAATTTAGTTTGTAAGCATTTATAATTATATTTTAAGAACGGTTTAAGAATTCTTAAATTTCAGATAATAATTAACCAACTGCATATCATGTCTAATGTTTCAAAAATGGTTTCAATTAGTGTTGGTAAACTTCAAAAATCTAAAGTGGAAAACAATTTCCTAAAAAACACTTTTCCCACCTAAACGAAAAATGTGTGATTTATAACTATACGAAAAATCCCCTCCAATACAAGCCAGACCACTTGCTCTGTGTATTTCTCCTTATTTGGTTTCGCGTGACATACTTTATGTCGTAATAGGCTAAGCGTAAGTGGGGTAGAATAAGGAAAATAGTATAACAGGAAAACATTTAGCAAGAAATGATTTCATGACCGTTTATACTAAAGTGACCACATTTTCATCGAGACAAATGGAATGAAATGAAAATTGTAATTTAGTTATAAAGCAGACCAATAATTCAAAAAAATGTATTTTATTGTATACATTCATTTACTTATCTATAAATATACAAAAATATATTTATTATTAACTATTGGTAACTATAAAAATATTTGTAAAAAACTATAATTTGAATATTATGTTTTATAATTAATTAAAAATTTTATTAAAAAAATTATGGTTTCCTTTCACGGTCATATTTTTTATTCGAGTGAATACTTTGCAATAGATTCGGATCCTTTATTAAAATGTCGTGAAGTTTCTCACATGAATTGGTCAAATTATATTTTACGCATAATGCATAGTTTAAAGTTTTAATGTTCAACTGCATTTTTTCAATTGTCCATATTTTATTGATAATAGAAAAAACACGTTCTTTTGCTGCATTTGTTCCTGGAAGGGAAAGCGCATGTTCTACAATTTTCAAAATATTTCCATAAGGAATATTATTCTGTTTAAAATGAAGGAATAACTCCGTCCATTTTTTTGTCTGTTTCCACATTTGCAGACAACGAATATTTAATTTTTTCTTCAGTAACGTATATTTTTAAAAATGACACCTCATCAAAAAGATCATTTCCACAAATATTATTTTTCGGAAAATAGTTACCAATATATTAAAAAGATTTTTCCACATATTCCCATAAAATTTCATTTTTTAATGTCACCCAATGAAAATTTTTGATATCCTCGAATTGAACTGTCCGTTCTTCAAGATATTACAAGCAGTTATTATAAAAATTTCTGACTTCTTTCAGAAAATCAGGTCGTTTAATGGCGCTTTGTTCTTCTAACCTAGTGATGTCCTTTCGAATAACTAAAGAAACGTACTCGTTATCAATTCTTTCTCGCAATTTTGTTTTTAAATCATTGATTTCATTTGACACTTCCGTAATTGAAATTTTGTCCCCTTCAGTAATTTTCACAGCATTGTGAAATAATGTAGCTTGGTTGTGGACGAACTGAGCTAAATTTGTGATGTGTCATTTTCAATAAAAAGCTGCAATATTCTTGGACATTTATCTTGTGATAAAAAGCATGATTTTAATGGTTCGTATATTTAAAAAATATTTTCTACAGCTGGTAAAAGAGCTAGCCATCGTGTTTTTGCTGTAACCAATAATTCTTTTATATTCGATTTCTGCGCTTTCACAAAAATCCTTCAAACTTTCAACACGCACAGTACAGTATATACGAATAAATTTTTGAAATAATATTTTCAAGATCCACTGGAAGTAAGTCAGATGCTGTTTGAATAGTACTGTGTAGAATATGCGCTGGACAACCAATTCCAATAATTTTTGTTTCAAATGTTCGTTAAGTTTCGTAAAAACGTTATTGATGCCTCTTCTATCTTTTCCACCAAAATTTGCGTTAGTGTTATCCTCATAATAAGCAATAATTTTATTGTTCAAATTATTCTTTTTTAAAAGAGTTCTTATTGAATCAAAAATTATTTATGAAGTTTCCCCCGGCAATGAAACAAAATCTAATATTCTAATTTTAATTTCTGTTTCTGGATCAAAAAGTCTAACAATTGCGGGAAATAATATTAAATCTTTGTGGTTGGAAGCTTCATAATACGTGGATATAAATGTGCATTTATCTAATTCTTTTTGCAATTGTGAAAACGAATATAGTGAAAAAACATTACAAATAATTACTTCGGTTTTTGTCGTTGCACATGCAAATTTTTTTGTCGTACAATGTTTTGATCATTTGCAACATACAATCAATTGATCTGAAACTTTGGTTGTGTTTTATGGTGTGGAAAGTAAATAGCCCTTCTGCTAATGCTAGCTGTTCCTCCGTTAGCAATACATATTCCTTGACAAGACGTAACGCTAATGATCGAACACCACCGAGTAAATCTAACTCGTTACATCACCTAATTTAGTTTACTCTGCATTTTATATGTTTCTTTATTTATGTATTTTTTTATTTCTTTATATTTACGATAATAGTTAATATATTTTTACAGTACAATTAAAATAAGAAATGGAGATGTTTTCTAAAAAGCGGGACATTTTTAAAGATCGGCGGGACGCGGGACAGTCCTCCAAAAATCGGGACTGTCCCGCCAAATTCGGGACGCGTGGTCACTTTATATCGATCTGCCGCACTATGACAAAAACACGAATTTGTGTATTTAATAATTTTCTGGGGGAAGGGAGCATGTGGTAAATTTTACACTCTGGGAAAAATTGAATAATAATCTAATATCTTTTACTTTTTCCAATTCTAAGACGAACCTTTTTCCCTACACAAGTGCCGCTTAAAAAAAGTGCGTTTTAGAATAGCACATGTTTCCGAAATAATAAAGTTTTCATGTTACTGATTGAAACTGAAATTCTGTTGCTGTTAATGATTCAAAATTGATTCTTGTGTTGATGATATACACCATTACTTCAATCCACACGAATTAAAACTTGATTGCACTTTAGAAAAATAAATAAAATAAACAAAATACAACACAAAAAACTAAGATACCTTAATCAAGTTTTCAAGCTAAACGAAACTACTATTATTATTATCTGCGTTACGGCTGTTAGCAGAAAATAACGCAAACCAGCAATTTGAAAAAGAATTTCTCCCGCCTGCCTCAGATGAATAAAGCGGAAAATATTAAAGCACATCGAAACAAAATTAGAAAATCAAAATTTTCGAGCACGGCGAAGGAAAAGGAAATCGGTCTGAACTCAAGGTGAAATATAAACACTCATTTAAAGCAAGTTTTCATTAAAAACAAAAAATTATGTAGGTCGATTTAAGCGGAGGTTTTAAACGTCTGGTCCAATCAGACTTATGTACTGGACACACGTGATTCCAACGAAACCCACTCACTTTTACCGCAGGTGGAGCGAAGGTGAAAATGAATAATGCCGTTTAGAAACAGCGCCAGTCGAAAATGGTAAACTAAGTGTGTAAATTTTGAATTTTTTTTTCCATGTGCGTTATTGCAGCAGTTTTTCCAAAAATGACACGCAGAGATTATTATTTTAGAATGGAAACTCAATGGAAATCCAGAAAAGTTACGGGTTTCATATACTGAAATAAAAATTAACATGCGGACAGAACGCATATATTGCTGAAATGCGGAATAAAAGTTTTCTTCAAATACCATTGAAAAGTCGCATTTTACGATTATATTATAATGACTAGATTCACGTCATTAAATAAGTCGAAATTCATTTTCTTCAAACTTTGTTCAGTTTCTGTAACAGGTATTTTATTTATACTGTACTACTGCTACTATTATGATGGAAGCTTCCTGAAAAATGAAAAATATTTTTTAAATAGTGAAAGAGTGACAGGCAACAGCTTACTTGATTTTAGGAATTTTGAGTATATAATAAATAATGATATTTGTAAAGGTAATGTGCACATACTCATACTTGTGCATACTGCTCCTAACCATTTCCATCACAGAAATGTAATTAGAAGCATGTGGGGCAATCTTGGACCAGAATTTCCTGTGATCAAAATAGTTTTTCTTCTAGCAGCAACAGAGGAATTTCAAGCAAATATTGAACGTGAGAATTACTCTTACAGAGACATAGTTCAAGGTAATTTTCTTGACTCTTATCGTAATTTAACATACAAACATGTCATGGGTTTGTCCTGGGCATCAGAATACTGTGCACATGCCAGATATCTTCTGAAAATGGATGACGATATTTTTATAGATGTTTATCAACTGCTTGATTATATATACACAAAATTTAAATATTTCGATTTGGAAAATAATATAGCTTGCTATTTTCAACAACACATGCCAGTGGTCAGGGATCCAGTCAGCAAGTGGTATGTCTCCAAAGAGGAATTCTCATCGGATACTTTTGATGATTACTGCTCAGGATGGGCTTACCTGACAACACCACATGCAGCAAAAACTTTAATTTATTCTGTAAGAAAGCTTCGATATTTTTGGGTTGATGATGTACATTTAACAGGCTCTGCTGCCAAAGCTGCAGGAATCGGCAAAATATCATTAAATTATTTATATGCACTAGAAACAGATGGATTAATAGAATGGGTAAGTAATTCAAATGGTTTAAAATGGGATAAAGTATTTGCTCCAACATGGGGAGATTTAATACTTACCAGAAAGGCACATGAAAAAGCCAAGCAATGTTATATTTCAAAGTGCAAATGCTGCTATGCTCGGAAGACCACTGTGAGACCTATAACTGTTTCTACTACTGTTAAAGGTGTTGCAATACCTCTTCATGCATTTTAAAGTTTATAATAGACTATAAAATTAAAATAAAATGAAAAAATACTATTAAAATTAATTTTACCAAAAAATTCTACAGTTAAAATTTTATTCATAAAAAGTCAATAAATGTGTTTTTTCACTAGCCAATCACTAAATTATAATTGTAATTTAAAAGTTTTTCATCCTAAACATAATGAAAAACAATAGACATGAATTACAAACATTCCATAAAATTTGTACTGAGCAATACTCTTTTTTTAATATAAAAATATTTGAAAAAAAAAAAAAAAACCCAAGAGTTAGTATTATTTATAAAACAAAGAAAATGCTTAGTTACCATATTATTTGTTACAAAAAATGAATTTTCTCTAAAAATATTTGATTTAAGGTTATTCCTAAAAACTCTTTTTTAATAACATATGTACTGAAATGCAAATATGATTAAGAGTAGTAGAGAAATTCAAAAAAAGCTAAGAAATAAAACAAGCATCACTATTAAAAACTATTTAGAAAAATAAATTCATGACTCCGATCAAAACTAAAACTGAAATCATGAATTTTACAGGATGCACATTTATTTGATATAAAATATTTCAAGCAATTTAATTTCAATATATAATTCATATTAAACAAAATTACCACCAAGAAATTATGTTTTATTAATTCCTAGAAATTCTTAAAAAATAAATATAATATTTCTTAGAGAAATGCAAGTGTTAATGATGAACATAATGTTTCACAGAATATTAAACATATTTTGTGGATGAAATTAAAAATTACAATGCTGCAACTGAATGCACAAGCTAAATTTTTTTTATTTTTTGAGAGATGCTAGCATAAAACTGAAAAGATAATAGTTCTTTGTTGTTACTTATAATTTTCTTCTTCTCTTAAAGATACTGTATATTATAAAAAAATATAATTGCCCATGTATTGTTATCTTTGAATTATTTTGAACTTGCTAATTTTTTAAAATTCCGTACACTATTATATGATTACTTGCTAACGCACCCGCTTGATAATATTTGAGGGAGGAAAACAAAATTAACTTTTTTTGGGGGTGGGCAGCGGGGGGATTTTACATAAGCTTATTTTATTTTAATTGCTGAATGAAGAAAGTTTATTTTTTAAATGATTTATTTCAATAAAAATAAATCAATTATTTATGATAAATATATTTCATATTTCTTTTAAAGTTCTTCAAATTAAAATCAGATAAATTTAAATTTCAAAATACTAGTTTATTTACTAATTATTTAATATTCTCTTAGAGTTTAGATTTATTTACCAATGAGTAGTAGTAAAAAAAAAAATAGATTGGGAAGGACAGCATATGCAAAACAATTAGTTTGTCAATGGGCCTCCAGTAATTTAACAGAACATCAAAAAGTGGAGCATGTCAGAATCAGTAAAGAAACTTTAAAATTACTTAATGATGGTGAATACTGCATTACTTTTAAAAATCATACTTATATAAAACGTACATACCATTTTTTGATGTTCCAATACATCATGAAAGCAAAGTATTCCTTCACATGAGAAGAAGCAAAGAAAATTATATAGAATACTTTTACCTCATAAATAATTATATTTTTATTCTAATCAGAAGTTTGTGGCAAAGGAAATGTACATTCACATAATTTAACTGAAATTTGGAGGTAAATAATTAACATTTCTAAGCAGCTATGATAAAAAACAACTTTTATGGTTCTTAATTTTTGAATTTGTGCCATGTTATTAACAAAAAGACATGCACAAAAATACATTCAAGATGGTCTGCGATTTTTAAACAGAAGAAATTATATCAATTATATGTTGCTCTCTCAATTACAAGAAACAAACTTTACAATTTTAGTCTTTCAAAAACGTTTTATGATGAAAATGGGAATTGTAAATAAATTTTTGTTTATGAAATACCTGAAAAAATAAGTAAAGCCAAATGCAATTGAATTTGCTCTTGCAAATAAAACAAACTCAGCCAAACTTAAAAATTACATAAACTTATAATACATATTTCACAAGTCAACTATTCATAGAATCATAATCTAAAAATGCTATTGGTTCTGCATATGCAATACCTCTGTTGTATATATCTAGAAAAGCCCGGTATAAATTAATATGCATTTTATTGAGATACTAGAATTGGTTAAATAGCAGGCATGTCTGCTACTAAGTATAGTGATCTAAAAATTTCATAACAATAGAGCATTAATAAATTAAAATAGCATGAGTTAAAGTTAATTAAAAGAAACAATAAATTGAATTTTAATTCTAATAAATTCAGACGTGATAAGAATGACAATTTAAAATCAGAGTTAGAACTATAAAATTTGAGCTAAAAGCAATAAAAAATATTTTTTTATGCCAAGACTATATACCAGAGCAGTCAATTAGATCTGCATTTTGGAATTCAGCAAAGTTTGAAAGCACAACTAGATTTTCCAACAGCCATAAATCCATATTAACATTATTTTAAAGCAGTGAAACAAGTTTCAAATAAAAGGATACATCTGATAATTTTGCAAAAAGAAATTAAAAAACTTACTTACTTCCTTTTTGACATTCAGCAGTTTTAGTTAACTATATTTCATACAAATATTTTATTTGCATCAGAACCTGTGACAGCCACAAATGGCTCACGAGCTGCGCTGTAACAACCCCTGATACATACATGTTTGTTGAAAATAATTGACTTGAACAATGAAAAAACTATGTTTTTTACAGCCAGAAATTTATTAATTTTAGTACATGACTTTTGTACATTGTTACACAATTACAAATTACGGAATTCAGATGAAACAATAGCCAAATTTTACAACAGCCCTACCAAGAAATAAAAGTAAAAGTCTTCATTTATATCCTCTAACTCACACTATGCAAAAAATAGATGAGTAATTCTAATAAATAAATTGACAGCAACTATTTAAGAGATGATCTCATAAAAGAAGTTATTTCCAGAAATAATTTTTAATGTAGGCAATGTTAATTGATTATAAGCAAGCACTTATAAAACAGTATAATAATGAAAACAAAAATGAATTATACTCACTTTAAACGTTCAGCATTTTACATTTAACTGAAATTTTCAGCTGCTCAATGCTTTTAAATTTGATGAAATTGAGACAGTCACCTCTAGACTTAAATTTTAAAGTTTAAAATACAGGAAAGTTTTTAATTCGAAATATGAGCAAATAGGAATGATAACAAATTTTACAAATAAGTTATGGTTATGCAGTAAAAATGATATAATATCAATATTAACTTCACCATATCATAATCAATCCTATATTTAAAAAATTAAAGATTTAGTCAAGTTATACACCAGAAAATTATTGCAGGATTCAGTTTTTTCCACATCAAATTATATAGTAAATCATAACTAATGCAATATTTAAAAAATTAAAGAAATAAATAAAGTACATTATATTACAAGAAAAATGTTAATAGTATTCAGCTTATTTCACAAAATACAATAAAAACTTATGCTCTGCATTCTTTTCTATTCATAATCACATACTGGAAAAATATGATTCATTTAACAGAACAAACAAACTCCACATCATGCTCAAGCACTTTATTCAAACAAGAAACAACTTACATTACTATGTACAAAATATGTTTTTAGTCAAAATGAGATCAGTGATGAAAAATCAATATTTAAATACTAAGGTATGAATAAATACATAAATAAACAGTAAAGACCAATAATTTGAAAATATTTTAAATTTGGGAGAATAACACACTATAACCTTGTTAAGTCCTAAATTACTGCTTTGCACTTCTAATTTTACACATGATTAAAGTTAAAACTTAAGCAACTATTTTTAGATTTTATCACAAAATGCAAAAATTAAAATAAATGTTTAGTATAAATCTTATTAAACATATAATATTTTCATGTTATAGTATCTATTTACAACACAGTTAGTTATTGCATTGTGAATATCAGTTTTAAAACAATAGCAGCTTATTTTTTATGTCTACAAAGTGTTCATAACAGCAGATGGTAACATTCAACATTCTTTTTTGTGCAATTTTAAATGCTTACAATATTGAGTTAATTTTTTCTTCCTCCTTACAGAACAGAAGAAAATCTGCCAGTATAAGATACAATGGTCTTGAAAGGATTTTACAATTTAACTTTGTTCATAATTTATGATTACCAACCAGTCATGGACACTTAGTTGACAACCACATAGCCGACAGGCACATTTAACCTACAGGACACTCAGCCAACATGGACATTTAAGTCTACAGGACATTTAACCGACATTGACATTTAGCTGACATGACATTTAGCCAACAGCACATTTAGCTGACAATGCTTAATTATAAACAAACAACAACAATAACGAAGGAAAAAAAAGTGACAATATTTTAGTAAAATTTGTTCATATTTTTCTGAAAAAGAAAATACCTAACGGTTTATCAACAAGTATCATATTTTTGAGATAATTTAATGTGAAAGAAACTGTAGATTTTAAAATCAGACACAAAAGCAAACTTATTTTGCCATAGATTTTGATATCAATTTTGACAGTCCTTATATTCCAGAAGTGTGAAAGAAAATTTCAGCAGTCGGAAAAGTTAAATAACTTTATATGGAAAGAAACAGCAGAGCAAAGAGAATACAAACGTAAAGTAAACTGGATTTGAAGCCTTTTACATTACCAAAAATTTTTCTTCTTTAGTAAATGACATTAGGTTTTCAAGCCTTTCAAAATTCTAACACCTTACTTTTTCCTGTTTCATTATTATTTTCTGTGACAAATCACATTACATTTGCTTTTGTGTTTCTCCAATCATTTCTTTCTTGCGACTGCTGAAATTTTGTATCCCAGTTCTGAAATATGGAGCCTGAGAGCACAAACTACATAGCAATAAAGTCACTGAACATTGGCAGTTCATGCTGGTTGCATGGGTGCTTTTGTGTCTTTCTCCATGTGTAATGAGCATATGAGCTAGTTTTCCCTAGAAAGTCTCTCTTTTTTTAGGCAGATAGCCCTTGGCTTTGTTGGAATTAAATATATTAAATAAACCAAACCAAACTGAAATATAGAGACCTGTCTGATTACTCTCCAAATTGATTTCAAAATCTACACTAAAATATGGTTGCTTTTCTGTTTAATTTTAAAATCCAGAGTTTCTTTAAAGTAAAAAATATGGTACTTATTCATAAACCCTCTCGTGGGTACCCTGGAAATAGCCCCTTTTCCCTATAAATATGGATATATTTTACTAAAACATTGTAATCTTTTTTTGCCTATATGTATGTGTTATCAAGTACACATATTGCTAAATGCCCATGTCGGTTGAATGACCTGTTGGCTATGTATCCCTATCAGCTGAGTATCAGTGTTGGCTAAATGCCATATTGGTTATATGACCAAGTGAGTTTAGTGTTCTGTCATCTAAGTGTTATGGACCCATTAACAACTTAACAATATGCTCTGGATCACTGACACTACTAAAAAAAAAAAAAAAAAAAAAAAAAATGTATACATTACATTATTATTCTATAATATTACAAAATCTGTACATTATAGATAAATACAGTTTAAAAAAAGCATCTGAATATACTTTTCATCTTAATACATAAATACATCCCATTATTTCATACATTATATGGAATTCAGCTTATTTTTTACTATTATATATAGATATACTTTCTGACATACTTAATTGCTTTCAGGTAATAGTTCAAAATATATATTTTAAATGAGCCATTTTTATATAGCAAGATAAAATTATTAAAATTAAATTTTACTACATAAGAATTCGTTGCATAGCACATGCCATCTAAATTCTCTCAGTTCCAGTAAATTTCCAAACCTCAGAAATTTTAGTCTTCACATTCTCTAGAAAGGAACTTTTTGCATAACAAGTTTCTGCTTCCTCAAGTTAATTCTAATCAAGTACACACAATTTAATCTATTATAGCAATGTTACACGGACTGCTTAAATTTATTAATGGATTGAAAACAATGTTTATTTAACATAGTCTACATAATTTATTTAATTACATAATATTACCTACTTCACTATATTTTTACGCATTTGTTTTCTTTTTATTGGCTATGTTACGTTTCACATTCAAAATCTGGTACAACATGCATTCAAATGGGGTATGTGCAAGAGAAAGACAGAGAATGAAGAGCAGAAAAGACAATATAATGTCAATTCTACTTTCTAATAAGAATGGTCCTCAATCGCTACATAACTTGTAACTGAACAAACTACAAAATGTTTATTTAAAAATCTAAATGTTATTGCTTTTTAGGCATAGTATAATTTCAAAAGAACTTTTAAAAATTTTCATACAAGAATGTATTTTATAGACTGGTAAACTATTAACAGGAAAGGTGTCCTTTCGCATTAATCCCTTTGCAAAATTTCTCTGAATGAATTTTAAATTTGCCAGAATTCCAATGTTGGTTACTACCAAGCAGTTGAGAAACATCTGATATTCTATAAGCAATGCATATCAAATGCTAAATAGAAAAGAAATTAAAAAAAAAAAAAAAAAAAGAAAAAAAGAAAACTGATTAATGTAAAAATAAAAGTTTACTATTATTTCACGGTTATTTGATTAATTTGCAATTTAAATTTAGCACTAAGTGTAATTTGTAAAAAGTGTACATATTCATATTAATTATGAATTTCAGTATTTTCTCTTCATACTTCTTTTCATATTTTTCAACTTATAGTGCAGAAAGGAAAAAAAGAGTTTCAAAATTCATTGATAAAAAAACATTCTGCCACTGAAAATTTTTTTAGGAATTGTTTTTGTAACCTCTTTGAAATGTCAAAAATATTCGCATAAAAAGTACTGGCTTGACTGTATTTTATTACACGTGAACAGTAAGGATATTTCAGAATGACTGGAAATTCTAATTGAAAGAAAATTATATTGACATTTCTGATATGGCATAAGCATCAAAGAAGTCAGAGGTAGAATCACAAGTCTCACAAAATATTCCACGCTAGCAAAAAATTTAAGGATTAAGGCACAGCCAATCATAATGCAGTGAAAGTCCAGCATACTTAATTTTCTTCTTCAGCAATTTAAAGCTCTTGTTAAAAACTGCTAGAATACTAGAGCTGTATTTCTTTTGATGGCTTATAAAAAGAGCTAAAAATTACTATTATGGTATAGAAATATTATAGACAACAAGAGGAAATTTTTCTTCATTAAAACCAAAACTGCACTGAACTGCAGTTCTGAAGCCATTCATGAATGCAGTTTGCATTCATTAATTCTGTCTGAATATTGTTAATGATAACAATTGCTGCAATGTTTACTCAAGTGTGATTGTTCAGTTACTACAGCACATCCCTTTTATGACATAAAAATTAATTATCAGACTTACATAATCACTAAGACTTTAGCTCTTTCTTCAGAGCTAATGTCACAATATATTCCAAGTAAGCATTCCTGTCAGTGAAGACATTTAAGAGCATTAATACATCTTAAATTCACATACATTTAATATACATATCTTAATTTTAAGACGGAAAAGAAAGATAAAAGCTTTGCAAAAAGCTGTTATGCAATATTTAAAATTTTGTATTGTTTTTGAGCTTGATAACTTTTATACTATTTAATTTTCCTGTGCATCTTATGATACAAAATTTCTTTTCAACGTAAATAAAATTCCATCAGTAGTAAAATCACTATATAAAATATAACAACAGAAAAAAAAAAAAAAAAAAAAAAAATGACCATTAATGCAGTATGAGAAAGGTTCTCTAGTAAACCATCAGCATTATTAAATACACTTAAGACTGCTATGACTATGAAACAGTATGAATAATGATAATAAAGCACTAGCATACACAGTATGCAGCTCAGAAATTACAAAAAATATATATAACTGTGGTTAGGGTAGCCTACTATGGTACCAAAAGGCCTGGGTTTAAATCCCGGAGAAGACATGAATGAATGTTTGCAAATGTATAGCGTTGGTGCGGCATGGTGGCACTCTAAATATGCGGCGAGCCTCTCGTGTGGATTGGTGGGAGATCCCCAGATCCTCCCCGAGGTGCTCTCCCTCAAAATTGGGGGTAGAAAATAGAAGTCCAACCTCCCTTCAGAGTAAGCTCTGGCAACTATTGTTCCATGTAATGTGGGCACAACAACAACAACAACTAAATTCAATTTTGAAATCATATATTACCCATCTCCCAATCCACGGTAAAACCAATAAATAAAAAATAAAGCAGAATTATAAAAATAAAACAGCTGTAAAACATTTATGAGTTTTTATTTTATTTTCCTAACAGTTACTTTTATTTTGAAAACAGCCTTTCTTTTCAACTCTGATTTCTTAACCCATGCTTTCTTGCCAGAATGAGACTTCAGTTTTGCACATTAAGTAGGGTAGAAAGCTACTATTTAAGCTGAGGGCTGACTTACTTCAGACAAAGAGTCTTCTGCTTTTACACTACGCTGTTTTGCTACAAGTTGCTATTTTACAGCTGTGCATATTATTTGACTGTTAATCTACATCAGTGATAATAGCCAAAAGCCATCTACACATTAAATGGAACTGTGCAACTTCAGTTGATTTTTACGTTCTTTTTTTGAGTAACTGCCAAAAGTATTGGCATCATACTGCAAGCACACAAAGGGCCTTCTGTGAACTGTTCTTGAATGAATAAAAGGTTTTGTTTACATTATTTATTGTGAAACGAAATAATTTCAATAGAACAGAAAAATACAACGTAAAGAAAGGAATAAATAATAAGGAAATTTTTTGTGGAAGAAAGGTTTTGTAAAAAAAATCTCATTAAAGTATTTGATGTTGACAGCATGACTTCCTTGTACAGCCTATTATTAAATTATATGCATTTTTCGCTACACTTCATTTTAACTTATTTCCAAAAATTTCATTACTGATATACTTTTCATTTAATCAATACAATTCTCATTTTGCAGCAAGGCAAAGTACATAAAAACTCAATGCATCTTCATTACAAATTGCAAAGTACAGAAAAACCTAAAACACCAAAAACAGTTAAAAGTAGTTTTGAAACAAATTTTAAAATTAAAATTGGTTTCTATGTCAAAACAAGCAATTCAGCCAACGGGCAAAACGACCAAATTTTCAATGCACAAATTTTAAAGTTAACTTTTGTTTCCACTGGGCACAAATACTACCAAATTTTCAATGCACAAATTTGAAAGTTAACTGGGCACAAATACTAAAGTAGGCATGTCAACTGACTTAATTCACTATTCCACTGAGAGTTTGAAATGTAAACAAATGACAGCCTCATTAGTCCTAGCATCACTTAAACTTTTAAATGTTCATAATTCTTAAACTATTGCATGCAGATTAACTAAAGGTATAAAAACCTTAATCTGAACATAGGAAAAACAAAATTCATCCAATTTTAAAGCAAAAAATGCACAATTTGCTAGCACATAAGAATAAAAATAATAAGCTCACCAAGCCGGATAACTGGTAATATATATGTGAGAAGCACATGCCTTGAACGCTGATGTCACACAAGTTGCTACCGTCACAGTGCAGAAAGAAGCAAACAAATTGTGGCCATGGATGAGAGTAGATGTTTCTCATGTAAGAAAAGCTAACAAGCTTACCTGGTCACAAGACAGATCCTGCATGGTTGAATCTTCCTGGAGCCTTTGAGAAGGTTGGTGAAATATAGCCTTCCAAATGTGTCATGGCATCTGGGAAATGTTTGCGAAGCTTGATCTCTGAGATGATTAATTACAAGGTATGTGAAAATTTAGATGTGAACTGTTCATTGTTATGCGAACCCTGTTTAAACTTTGCTATCTTCCATGAGATCACCAACAATCATGTTAAATTCATATTACCAGCTTTCATTTCATCATAGTAGATTAGTTTATACTTTTGTCTCATGCTTTAGTCATCCATTAAAACCCCATATACATATATGTTTGGTGTGCCAATTGCAACGAAAAGGGAGCTCCACAACTACATGTTACAGCAGTCTCTTATACAAAATTTCAACATTCTATGGCTACTCATTTTTGAGTTATGTGAGATACATACATATGTTAGTACAGATGTCATGAAAAAAACTCTCTTCTGAACCCATTTTACAATCAGTTTTGGAAAAAAGAGTCCTTTATTCTTCCCAGACATATAGATGTCAATCAAAAAATCAATTAAATGTTATCGATAGCAGTCAATATGAATATTTTTGTTGAAATATGACACCCCAGCTTTTGTGATTACAACACACAAGGAAGCAAAAATTTACTTGTCTAATGTCAAAAATTTGGAGTAATTTTTCTGCTCTTAAATGACAAAAACAATTACCAATAACAAATACCTTTAGCAGCAAAGTTTTCCTTAAAATGAGTTAATATATTATTGCAGCCATTCTAATTTTTTTATACCCAATACTCATAAACTAAACTAACCCAACTGGATTAATAGGATTACTACCAATTCAAATAATTCTGAATTTATATGGTAATTTTTCCAGTCTTCCCCATTCATTTTTAACTCATCAGGAATTTTTAGAAGCATACTTTTTATGAATCTATTCTTATTCACCACTGATGTAACTTATTTGCTTAATGTAAACAAATTAGTGATAATGAAGTTTAACAGTGTGTATAAGTTTAAGCTTAATATCTGAAAAATTGTGCACAAATAACTCAAAAATGATTTAAAAAAAACAGATAAATAAAATTTAAAAAAATTGCAGCAATTTATAATCCACATTTAACATTTAATTAAAAAAATATGTTTAAAATATATATTATATTTTTGTTTACTTTTGTACGCTAATAAATTTGATGCCATGCCATTCTTCCTGAAAATTCATTAAAATGAGCATGCATTAAATATATAACTGATATACTTTTCATTTAATCAATACAATTCTCATTTTGCAGCAAGGCAAAGTACATAAAAACTCAATGCATCTTCATTACAAATTGCAAAGTACAGAAAAACCTAAAACACCAAAACAGTTAAAAGTAGTTTTGAAACAAATTTTAAAATTAAAATTGGTTTCTAATATTCTAAAATTAAAATTGGTTAAAAAAATCATCCCAATGGATTCGGGAAGGATCAAAATGGACATTTCTGTTGAAATACCTGTTCTGTTGTACCTGATTTTTTTTTTATTAAAAATAATAAAGTCCTTTTTAATAACAGATTTAAACAAAATTTATCTATAGTTCCATTAGAATACAATCACATTTTCTGTTGAGCTATAAACCACTGCATTTGTACTGAAGAGTGACAGAGTGCTATTCATGTATCACAGTTAGATGACATTCTACAAAAGCACATGCTGATTGAGAAATTTAAGGTGATATTCTTTGGGAAACCTTTCACTTTACAAGAAAATTCTAATCTTGCAAAACAGTTATACTTTGAATGAAATCATTTCTCATTTACAATCTTTCATAACATGAAATCACTTTTATATATCTAACAAGACAAACAACTGAACATTACTAGTAATTTTTAGAGGAAAAAGACAAATATTTCCTTGTCTGGCCAAGCACATTCCAAGGATTCTTCGAAAAAGTAGATAAGGTAAACTGCATGGAATATCACATGTAATTTAAAAATCTTAACATATTTTCTTAGAAAATATAATTATATTACGCTTGATTATCTGCACTGCAAGATATCTTTTGAAATATAAATATATGACACACAATGCATAATCTCATAAAGTTCTACTCAGCACTTTACAAAGATGATATTCCTTTTGATGTTAATACACCATTTTACATAATTCTCTTGCTTTGAATCTGCTTTAAAATCCCATACACTAGCAGTTTTTTTTTTTTTTTATGAACGTAGCAATTTTCATGCAATACATGTAATTAACAAATCAACAGCAAATAAAAGAAATAAATTAATTTAACAAAGTTTCACATCAACTGAAATCACAAATTTACACATCCATTCACATGTACAATGTTACAAGAATTTATTTACCCTTGGACATTTAGCATCACATATACAATGCTTCAGACACAGAAATTTACAAATTTAAAATCAGCTTCCTTCATTAGAAGAAAAAAGGCTGCACAGTCCTAAAGTTTCATCATCTATAGCATCTATCGAACTTTTTTTCTTTGGTATAAAAGGCAAAGGACACAAGTTTTTTATCACTATATTCCTTTTATGATGCTGTCCAATGTTCTTCTACAAAAACAGAAAATAAACAAATACCTTAAAAAATAACACTTCAAAGGATTCAATAAAAACTAGCTGTTTAATCACTGTTAACTGCTACACTCATACAGTGAAAAATATACATAGAACTTTATTTTAAAAGCATTAGCATTTCTTTTGACTATGCAATAAAGATTATATGTAGGCACCACGACCATTTTGTATGCCCTATTAAATTTATTCACACTTTTTGCTGCATTTCATTTCAACTTATTTCTGTGAATTATTCTAACTTAATTAACCAGTCTCTCAAGAAAAACTGAAAATGACATCAAAAATTGCATTCATACGGGAGTTAAATTTCCTTTAATTTTATTTTTGCATAAAAAACAAACATAACTGTAAACCTTTCTAAACATAACTATAGGAACCGGGAGACCACATTAAAAGTTAGATTTCATTATTCATCAAATATTAATTTTTTAAGATTTGACATTGCGAAAACACGAATATTTTCATCATTTGAAACACTTCTGTAACTGGGTAAGGGGATGGGTTTATACTATATATATGTAAGAAAAAATAAAGAATACGTAAAAGATTAAATTAGCAGAGAAAATTAATTCCCTTCTGTATTCTACAAATAGTAACCTCTATTTGCACTGCGTCATTTCGACAAAAATCTATGACTCTTACATAATTCTGATGATGTAAATGAAACTAAAACTCACACAGCCAATAGCAATTTTACAACAATATTAACCATCCAATCAAAATGCATTGAAAACCAAAACTAACTCAGTCTGAATTAAGATTTCACTTTGAACATAACGCACTTGCTTTCAATGCTTTGGCCTAGCTGGACTTTTGTCTGTCTGCTTCTTCCTTCTTGCAGCAAAGTTATCAGAAATGTACACTTTTTGTTAAGCACAATAAATGTGCCAACATGTTGTGGCCACAACATGTTTACTGAAATAAAGTTTAAATTAAATATACCTTGACTGCCAAATTTCTTACGAATCGGCAGGTTAGCATTCTACGGCATCAAAATCCTAGCTGTTCATTGTGGAGACAACCACCTGCATTCTATTACAGAATATATTATGTATATATACATAAACATATGTCTGGCTCTGCTGATCGCAATAAAAAATGGAAGTGCATAACTAGATGGTATATTAGTCTCATATATAATATTTCAATGCTCTACACGACTAAACGTTTTTGAGTTATGCAAGACGCATGTATGACATGAAAAGATTCTTTTTGAATCCCTTTTAAACGTTTTTAAAATCTGTTTTGGAAAAAACAAACTTTTTTTTTTGTCTGTACATACGGGTGTGGCATTAAAAAAAAATCATCCCAATGGATTCGGGAAGGATCAAAATGGACATTTCTGTTGAAATACCTGTTCTGTTGTACCTGATTTTTTTTTTTTTTTTTTTTTTTTTTTTGGAATTACAATGCATGTCATTTTTTCCCAAACTATTGTAATACGCCATAAAAAAATAAAGGCAAAATTTGATGAAATGAATAAATACATACCCCAATAATTTTTGAAATAGCATTCCTAAAAACTTCCTTTTTCCTTTTTTCATGGTTAGGTCTTTTACATTGCTCTACTGTGTTAAAAAAAGTATTTTCCAATGCCTAGATAAATTTAAAAGAATTTATTAAAATATATGAAAGAGATCAAAGTATGTATAATTTTAACCAGTTTTAAAGAGAAGGGTTAATTCATTTCTTTGAGTGACCCCTTGGTGACACAATCCTCATAGGAAGAGTTAATAGGAAGTAATCTGACCTGCAGAAGTAACCTGCAGACATTGCCAAATTAATATTGCTTTTTATTACTTACTGACACACATTTATAAGCCACATAATAACTTCAAGCACTGAACTGTATCATTACAGTTTTCAATGCATAATTCTGAAGACAGCACACAGTAAGCAGTTGACAGAGGTAAAACGGATAAGCAAGCATAATACAAAATGAAGGACTATTTAAAAATAATTAAGGTTTTAGTTTAGAGTGTTCAGTTTTGAATTAGCTGTATCATCTAGTATTATGGAAAGGGGAAACACCCATATTAAAACAGAGAATCAAGAAACTATTGTAAATAAAAGTTAGTATTTTGCTTTACACATTTTTTATTTTACATAAATAAATAATATTACACAGAAAATAAAATAATATAGAGTAATATCATACATACATTCACAAGCTCAGGTTCACAAGCAACAGAAGAAATCAATGTCTCCCGTAGTTCTGGAAATTTAGGCCTTAAATTTCCGTACACAGAAACAGCAAGGGATAACATTGAACCTTGATTAGCATCATGTTCCCCTAATTCTTGAAGCCCGTATAAGATACTCTGAAGTAGGTAATTTGCTTCTTGCACATGCTGAACAAGGTTATCCTCTAGAAGCTTTAGGGAAGAATTATTATTATTAAAATTAAATTAGATAAAAATAACAAATGCATAACAAACAAATTATAATTTTATAATCACCCATCTCTAAACTAAACATAATTTATTTCATGTATACGTTTCTGTAAAATGGGAAAAAAAATAAAAAATCAATTAAATAAATAAATAAATAAAATAATAATAAAAAAATGGAAATTCAGATTTTGATGAAATGATTTGTTTAGGTTTTTTTATATTCTTGCTGAGCTTACAGTCTTCCCAGTCTGCTCTTGCGCTCACTTCTGCTAACTTTATTATTAAGCACCATTTTCTTCATAATTATGCCATATACAATTCAACACCAAAATTATAAAAATTTTAAAAGCATCGTAGCAGCATATGTTGAGAATTCTTGATGCAGTGTTAAGTATTGGCATATGTTTTTCTGTTTTTTTTCAGTCTTTTCTCAGTTCATTATATCAATTTTCAGTTTACTTAAAAAGATGACTTACAAAACTTATTTTTGTGTCTTCTATTATTAACATTTTGTGTATTAACTTTATTTATTAGATATCACATTCTTCCTACTTATGGAGAAAAACTTCAATTCAACTCCAAAATCACAATATATTTAAAAACAGCATATCTTAAGAATTTTCAATATACAATCTTGCATGCTGGTGATAAAAGTATTTTATTCTGTATACTGTCATCATTGCTCGCTTTTAAATCATCGAGTCTGTTAATAAAAAATTCATTAAAGTTTTATGAAATTCAAAATTTGCGCTTGTTTGGTTCGAGGATTTAATGGTTCTAGGTAATGTCGTTTTTCCACGATGCGACGGACATACATACATGTATGCAGATTCTTCAAATTTCTTTCAAAATTCTTCAAATATAATACAGGATGATAGTATTTGGTGGCAACAGTTTGAAAAATTATTTGCCATTTACAGTGGATGACACAAAATTCCGTTTTTAGACTAGTCGCCTTTTTGGACTAAAAAATTAGAATCCCAATTCAGGGCTAAGATTTAATAATCATTTTTAAATACTTCCTGAATTACTTGAAAAAGGTGCTTAAACAATCTTTTTATACTATACCATCTGTCAAATATCAATGAATCGTTTTAAGTGTAAGCCTTAAAGTAAATTATTTACCACCTTAAAGTAAACCTGGTTTATAATGAATAGACTTTTTTGGATGAACCCAATTTCTTAAATACTTAATAATATTTTATATAACTTTTGCAAAGAATAACTTTACAGATATCGTTGACTGAAACTCACTTTCTTTTTATTTTTCATATTTCTTTCCAGAATTACTACAAATTTTAACTGAAAAGTTGCTAACCATTGAATATCCATGTTTAGACAAAAATTTTCCTTGATTAGGATAGGGAAAAAAGAAACTCTTTTATGTTCTTGCATTTTTTTATCTTTTTGCATTCTCATTTTTCTCCGCGTACCAAATAAAAGTTAAGTGAGGTAGGAATAAAATTTGACTTTTGGGAAACTAGAATATAAAATAAACATATCTTAGGAGACTATATTTTGTCACGTTGTCTCTCCAAAGCTCGGTCTTCTGACTAAGGAGGAGAGGTGATGGACACATTCTTTAGGTCTTTTGTGATACTTATGACATTTTTTATAAGGACTACTGAACTTTGCTTCGCAATCAATGAACTTTTAAAGAAAATGATTTCATTTCTACTGAACATCGGACAGGACAGATTAGTGAGGAAGATATTGTCCTTTCAAATTTTTTTCAGAAGATCCATACTGCACACATTCTCTCACTTGACTCTCTTCACTGCATACCCAAAAAAATTTTTGGTACGAGAAGAATTGCCTATTTTTTTATACAATTAGCTTTTCTTTATTTCGAGTGGGAAATGCTTGGCATTTGCTTCTAAAATTACTTTGGTTTTTTACCCTGAACTACAATTTTCTCCAGCAACATGAACTCCATTAAGTATGACTTCAAATGGTGTCTGGCTGTAGTAACATCACCATACATTCTTCGACTGACTTGAATAAAACTTCATTTCAAGCAAATTGGAACATTGGTGGTTACTCAGTAACAATATGTTATATTTTTGTAAGAACTAATAGCATCCAATTCATCACCTGGTAGATCCCACAACCATAATCAAATTATAAACTTCAGAAAATAAAAAAAACTTCGTTCTTAAAACTGTGACTTATTTGCATTCTTAAATCTTAGTAATGTTATATAGTTCCAATAGTGATTATATTTATGATATGGTGCCAAAGTTGATAACTGTTCACACTTTTTTTGGAGGGGGGTGACTTTTGGCCTTTTTCTTCGTTAACACGTAATTACCAACAAATCATCTATAAGGGAAGTTGTAAGGATTAAGTATTCCACACTGAAGATAAAGTGAAATAAAATAAACATTATTAAAAATTACAGAATGGATGCAGCCAAATCTGATGGGAATAGAGTTTATCCAAATCTGCAGTTGATATTACAAGGGGAAAAAACTGAGATTTGATGACTTTGCTCATTGAAAAAAGGATATTGAGGAAGCATTGCTGAACTAATTCATCCCTCACAGAAGAGACAATCTGCCAATATTTGGACAAAATGCTTGAAACAAAAGCCAATAAACTTAGCAGAGACTTTGAAAAGACTGCCTTTTTATGCTTAAGCAACTAGACAGACAGCTTCAGCTTAAAATTGCAAAATAACATTTCAAAATTTCTTGATCTTGCCACATTTCATGTCAAGAAACCATGGGCAGGGGAAACATTTGTTACTATTATAAATAAATAAATAAATAAATAAATAATAAAAAAAAAAAAAATCAAAACTGAACAAAGCTGTGCTGTTCCATATGATGATGCCAAATTAAATGCTGAAATTTAAAGATAGAAAATACACTGGCAGAAAACTGTCAAAAGTGCAAATCTCAGTTGTTGAGTGCACCAAAACAAATGATTCTGAGCATCACAGGCTTTTTCTAAAAGGAAAATCTCAAAGGTTAAAGAATTTGAAAACTATTCTGTTTCTATAAAGCAAATCATTAGGCACGGATGATCTTGAAACTATCTAAACAGCGCAGCCATGAAAAAGGAATGAATTTTCACCAAAATGTAAAAGATTCTACTCTTATTACAACTGCAATGCACAACAAATGCCGAACTTATCCTTTGTAGCCCCAAGTGCAACTTTGATTCTGGTCCTATGGATAAAGTGTGATCATGAGCTCAACGTGTAAATGCATATGATTTAAATATTTTGTAGAAGTAAAACAAATATGTAGATTACTACATTCCATTTGTTGATGTAATGCTAGTGCTAGAAAAACCTTGTCGACTTGCTACTGAGAATAAACTAACTGAAATCATTTTTGCACACTAGTCTAGCAAAGTACATTGAAAAGAAAAATAATGGAAACAGAAAAAAACTTTTCTGTTGCAAACTGGGTAAAAAAGTGTCATTTTAATATTTTCAAAATAAGACATGAAGCTTTTCCAAATATGTAATGACAATGTTGTTACATGTGAAGATTGATGGATGTATTCTGATACAAATTAAAATGAAAAACGTTTACATCAAAGAAGTTCTGATGTTGGTAAAAATACTGAAAAAATTTAAACCATGAAAAGTAAATTCTTTACCACTTACAAACTAAAGGAACAAAAGTGATGGAAATTTATAAAATTTTGGGAAAAAAATATGGATAAAATTTTCGAGCAATCCAAATTATGGTATCAGAAAATTACTTATTTAGGCACTACAAGTAAATATGTCGAAATTTTTTTAATCCATTTTTAGTATTTTAATATTTTTATGATAAAACAATTATTTACAATGTAAATGTGTATTTTAGAGTAAGATATGTTTTTCAAGAGAACTTTTTGTGCTAATAGATTTATTGTGTAAAACTATTAATATAGGGTGAAACTGACAAAATACAAAAAACAAATTTAATAAATGCATATAATAATAATTTTAACCCTTTTGAGACATCATGCCTTTGTTTTAAGACGTTCGCTTGTAATTTAACATCTGAAAGGTGTTAAATTACGTCCAAATGGGCATTTTTTTAACAATGGTGTCTGTTACCTTTATTTATTAAATATCATGTTCTTCGCAATTAAACCATAAAATTCAGTTCAAGAGCAATATCGCAAAATATTTTTAAATTTATCATATCTTTAGAATTTCCGATACATAGTCTCGTGTGCTGGAGATAAAAATGTTTTTTCTGTACAACGTTGCCATTGCTTGCTTTGAAATCCTTGAGTTTGTTAATCAAAAATTTGTCAAAGTTTTACAAAATACGAAATCGATAATAAAACAAATTTTAAATTTCAAATTTGGGCTTCCACATGCCCATATTTGTAATAGGATTATGTCATTCAAAATTTGGTGGCTCTATGTACCGTTGTTTATCACAATGTGAGAAACATACATACATTTATGCAAATTTTTCATTATTTAATTTCTTCAAATATAACGCAGGGCTCTAACATTTGGTGACAACAGTTTGACATGTGAAACGGACATTTATAGTAAACCAACACAAAACGAAAACAATAGTCCTTCAGAAACAAAGCCCTTTGGACTAAAAAAAAAGTTCACACCTAATGTACTAATCTTTGGTACTATTTCAGATTTGTACTTTAGTCACCATTCATGTTAAAATTAGCGTTTAATACTTTTCCTTTACATGAATATATATATATATATAATTACTTTGAGAAATAATTTTGGAAGCATTATTCAAAGTATTCCTAATTTTAAATCAAAAATACATTAATAAACTTTTAAATTATTAAAAAAATACAAGAAAGACTATTTACAAGAAGTAGTAAAATCCTTCACGAGAACTGGGAGGCAGATACTCGGTGAGCTCAGTCTCTGACAAAATGCCCATATGAGAATCACTAGAAATATTGCTCTCTAAATTTTTAGAAAATTAATAATCACTCTCATTCATGTTGCTGACTGGCTTATTTACCATGCAAGTATATCCTTCATCTGATAAATAATACTTTATCACCAAAATAAACTGAAATCAAGGCTTTCCGAAATAAAAAGGGAAGTACACAAAATATAAGTGATAAAAGCAATGCAAAGTGCAATAGAATCACACCTAGTAATCCTAAAAGAACCAACATAGTAGTAAAAAAAAAAATTAAAAAGGGTGGATTCGAAGGGACATCAGAAATGTGAATGTTTATATCACATGGCGAGTTAAAGAGCCGAGCCCTGTTTGTTTATATCAAGTGTAATATATATATATTGTATATATTACACTTCCCTCCTCCCCTGCAACAGCTGACAGCAACATTACGCAAAATGTGATCATACTGAAGGAAGGATCTTAAAACTATATTCAGTTCAAAAGTAATGGATACAGGATGCCACCTAGTGTTTTTTTAAAACATTCTACGACACTGGCACAAATGCGTGATGTCTGGGAGAGAAAGAGAAAGCGCTTTGGTATGCTAGCATGCCAGTGTGAAATGAGTTTCTAGCAGGCATGTATGTGTGACAGTTGGCGCAAAAGAGCCAAATATCCCTCGAGATGATTTTAAAAATATAGTTATTGTTTACTTATTTTGGTAAATTTGGCAAAGACAATCAATGTTTCGTTTCTGTATACATTTGTGAGATTCATCACCAGCTTTAACACATTTTTGTGATATAATTTCCCCCTTTTTACTTCCTTGTACGAAGTAAAAAGAAAGTATTGTAATCGCAAAAAGTTTCAGGTAGCATATTTCAACGAAAATATCCATTTTGACTGCTATCGAATGCAATTTAACGATGTTTTTGCATGATATCTGTAACGTAAGGGCAGAATAAAATAGACAGAATAAAATACTCTTTTTCTTCAAAAAAATTATAAAACTGCTTTAAAATTAATTCTGAAGAGAATTTTTCGTGGCGTCTGTACAAACGTACCTACGTATCTCGCATAACTCAAAAACGAGTAGCCTCAAAACGTTGAAATTTTGTATATAGGACTGCTATAACATGTAGATGTGTACCTCATATTTTGTTGAGGAATACTATATTTATATATATATATATATATATTCACTTTGTTACTCGGCACAGTGATCTCAGTTTCTTTACTCTTATATGTTTGTAAATTGTACATTTTTTGCTTTAAAAATGATTGTATTATGTTGTTTTTATCTTCCGGTTAAGGTTCTTATGCCTTTAGTAAATCTGTATGCAATATTTTTAGAATTATCAACAATTTTAAAGTTGTCTAAGTGTCGCTAAGCCTTTTTTTTATGGCAGCCATTGATGTTTACATTTGAAACAGGAGACTAGCGGATTTGTTGCCAATCTAGAGAAACTTAGCCTCGCAACAACAAAGATAATGCATTCATTTATTATTGCCAATTAAATCATGCTTAATTCTTTCTGGAATTTTTCGAGGAAATAAGTGTTTAAGATTTACTTTGTAATTTTTAATATAGATATTTTAAGTTTTTATGTATTTTTGCCTTCTCGCGAAGTGAGAACTGAATTAATTAAATGAGAAATACTCAATCGTCTGTGAAAAACTGTTTCTTTTTTGTTTTGTTTGCTTAATTTCTTTTATACATCATTCTAGCTTTATTATAGTATTTGAATAGAACATGTGGCTACAATCAGATAATTCTATTCTTTAAATGTTATAAATTTTGTGCATTATGAGTTATAATATGAACGAAATATATAAGTTAACTGTTATATAATTATTGGATTATATAACAGTTAACTTAGTTTCCATTATATAATTATTATATAAGTTAACTGTTATATAATTATTAATACTGTTAAGTGGATCTAGCGCCAGATTGTCGCTATGGTAAACAAATACTAGAGTGAATTTTAAAGAATGCATTTATTCTATTGTGGTTTATGTGCTGTCGGCGAAGTAGATTTAATTCAATCCAATAAGTTTAAATGAAATGCAAGAAAAAATGCTTATAATTTAATATTCCGTACAAGGAAGTCATGTGGTGTACACATCAGATTTTTTTTTTTATTAGATTTGATATAAAGAATTAAACTTTTGCTCCCTGGAACTTCATTATAGTGGGATTTGATTTTACTATATTACCACAGATTTCAGCTAATCTTTAGTAAAACATTTTATGTCATAGGCATAAATTATTTTATGAATATACAAGTACTTGTAGTAATACAATTAAATTCATAATAAGCTAGAATCGGCTCCTTTTGTTTTTAGATATGTTACAGAAAGAATCTTAAAAAATGTATATTTTTTTAACTCTGATTCATTTTTATATTCATTTGATATTTAGCTTTTATTTTAATAAAACATACATTTTTATGCCATTTTTTAAGTACTTACATTTTATTCTACAAAGTTAAGATTTTTGTGAACTTTTCAATATCTACAAAACATATATTTTTATGTCATTTTTATTCCCAAAACATCAGATTTTTTTGTTATTCCTGTAATTTTTTAAGAGTCTTTTTTAGCCATATCTAAGAAGCAAAACTTTTAAAAAAAACTTGGCATGAGATAGTAATTCAGGGTTTTGGAAAAGTGAACCAGAAAGATCATTTTGACTCTACATCATTTTAAAGTTTTTTACTTTTAATTGTAATTTTCTCATATGAATAATGAAAAACGGCTCATAATACACAAAACTAGTAAAAATTAAATACTGCATATAATCATTACATAGTTTTAATAAATCTAATGAAATTCTATATTGTTTCATATAGACATTAAAAATCATCATAATATCTGAATTCTTCTAATAAAAAATGTGTTGAAGAGGATCACTTGTTTTTAAGTTGCTACTAAAAAAGATCAGTAAGCTGAAAATAATTCATAATATTTTCAGTAAATAATTCATTTGAATTTTGCAGTGATGTATTAGGTTGGCAATTAAGTGATTGCAGATTTTATCCCTAGATGGTTTTAGCACATTCTTTTGTTTTGCCAAAGTGTTTCTTGTTGTCCGGTCTTCCACCTTTAATTAGTAAGAAAATTGTATCAATTAGTTATTAAATTTTGTTTTTATCCCAATTTGAAAACAGAAGAACAAAATTCATATTTCGGACAATCAAGAAACCAAATAGCTAATTCAAATGTCTATGTTCAACAACTCGCCAAACCGAGCAATGCAGTTAAAAAAAAGTGGCCCCCGACCGTTATACATTTATGCCAGTGTCTTGGAACACTTTAAAGTCCACTAGATGGCTTCCTGTGTCCATTAGTTTTGAAGTGAATATAGTTTTACGATCCTTACCTTCGTTTCTGTCGGCTGTTGCGGGAGGGAGGGAGTGTAATGTAAACAAAGTGAGCACGGCTGTTTAACTCATCACGTGATATAAACGTTTGTGTTTCTGATACCCCTTCGAACGTTTTTTCTCATTCCTTTTCTTACTACTATGTAAGGTCTTTTAAAGTTATTATGAGGGGTACTATCACATTTTGAATTAATTTTATTGTTTATATTTAACATACTTCCCTTTTTATTTTGGAAAGCCTTGACTTCAGTTTATTATGGCGAGCAAGTGTTATTTAAGACACAATAACACGCTGAACAAATACAAATTCAGAAGTCAAAACATCAAAAATCAGCGTTAAATTTTCATAGGACTAGTTTCGATGGTTTTACCGAACCACCATCCTCAGCTGCAAAAGTGCAAATGAACGAGACAGGCTTTAATGATCAGACAAGATAAGAAAGGCCTGAACAGAAAATATACTAGTGGTGCCATCTGTTGAAGAAACCAGAACTAAAACATAATTTCTTTAAAGGCCAAACGCACAGATGAATTGGAATTAGGATCGTTAACTAGAACGGAAAGAATTTTTTGAATGTGAAATGTCTCTAGAAAATCCAGTTCTCCAATGGAAGGTGTGTTTTGAATAATTTTGGCAGCAGAAAAATTGAAAGTGTGATTTTCTGACCAACAATGTGGGCAACAAAAGACTTCGCTGTGTTTTATTTTTTTCTAACATATGCCTCATGTTCCTTGACGCAAAATTTTAAGGCTCTCTTAGTCTGGCCAATTTAAATTAAACCACACTGGCAAGGAATCCTATAAATACCCCAGGAATTCATATCCGGAATGGGGTTCTTGAGTATGGAACTCGGAATTTTAGTGATAGGAGAATAAACGACCCAAAACTTAAATTCCTGCGAAATACATGCAACTTTATAGCTAATTGATGGAAAGAAGGGAATGACAACATAATTTTTATAATCTCCTAAAACAAGAGTGTGCCTTTTAGTGTGTTGAGATGAGAATTTTTTAATTGTTTGATTAATAATGTTAGGTGAAAATAGCTATTGCTTTTGAATAATTTAGTTCTTCTTCAAGGATGAATCATCATAATAATGCATGTAGATATCAGCCAGGATGAGACTTCATATCGTCTAATTCATGAGCTAATTTCTCTCACTCAACTCTGTTTAAAACAAACACATTTTGTTTTCCAAAATAAATATTACAAGCAAATTGAGGGATTAGCCATGGGAAGCCCCCTCAGTCCCATCCTGGCTGATATCTGCATGCATTATTATGAATCAAAATTGTTTGAAACTTTAAACTTCCCGGTATGTTTCTGCTACATAGACGATACTTTTACCCTGTTTGAAGGTAATAAAGAGGATTTAAATAAAGTTTTGTCAACAAGGAATTCTATTGATCCTCCTATTCAGTTCACTTTTGAACTTGAGACTTGCAATTCTCTTCCATTTCTCGACATTCTGGTCACATGTAACACATCCTACTTCAGTACTACAGTTTACGGTAAGCCTTCATCAGTTTGCCTTCCGCCACACTTTAAATCATGTCATCTGACTAAAGAAAAGTTAGCTTCATTTTATTCCTATGTTTTCTGTGCTCTTCAAATTTGCTCCTTCAAACTATCCCTTGATGAAGAACTAAATTATTTAAAAGCAATACCTATTTTCACCCAACATTATTAATCAAGCAGTTAAAAAATTATCATCTCAACACACTAAAAGGCACACTCTTGTTTTAGGAGATTATAAAAATTATGTTGTCATTCCCTTCTTTCCATCAATTAGCTATAAAGTTGCATGTATTTCGCAGAAATTTAAGTTTTGGGTCGTTTATTCTCCTATCACTAAAATTCCGAGTTCCATACTCAAGAACCCCATTCCGGATATGAATTCCTGGGGTATTTATAGGATTCCTTGCCAGTGTGGTTTAATTTAAATTGGCCAGACTAAGAGAGCCTTAAAATTTTGCGTCAAGGAACATGAGGCATATGTTAGAAAAAAATAAAACACAGCGAAGTCTTCTGTTGCCCACATTGTTGGTCAGAAAATCACACTTTCAATTTTTCTGCTGCCAAAATTATTCAAAACACACCTTCCATTGGAGAACTGGATTTTCTAGAGACATTTCACATTCAAAAAATTCTTTCCGTTCTAGTTAACGATCCTAATTCCAATTCATCTGTGCGTTTGGCCTTTAAAGAAATTATGTTTTAGTTCTGGTTTCTTCAACAGATGGCACCACTAGTATATTTTCTGTTCAGGTCTTTCTTATCTTGTCTGATCATTAAAGCCTGTCTCGTTCATTTGCACTTTTGCAGCTGAGGATGGTGGTTCAGTAAAACCATCAAAACTAGTCCTATGAAAATTTGAAAACATAACGCTGATTTTTGTTGTTTGATTTCTGAATAAGTTTTATTTATCAAAGAAAGGATACACTCACATTGTAAATAAGCCAATTAGTGACAAGAATGAGAGTAATGATTCATTTTATAGTTAGAGAGCAATATTTAAGTGTTAAAGAGCAATATTTTTAGCAATTTTCATATGGGCATTTTGTCAGACACTGAGCTCAATGAGTGCCTGCCTTCTAGTTCACGTGAAAGATTTTTATTTCTAGCAAATAGTCTTTCTTGTGTTTTTTATTAATTAAAAACATTTATTAACATATTTTATAAATATAAACTTAAATAACATTTCTGAAAATTATTCTGCAAAGTAAGCAATTTTTTTTATATATTTTCATGTAGAATAAAGGAAAAAAATTATTAACCCTCTGACTGCTCAATTGGTGGACTGAAATCGCTTCGAAAATTGTGCATTTGTTTTTTGCAAATTTTAAATCTCTCTATATATATTGAAGAATTGAAATATGCACTTTTTTCTTTCTAGAAGAAATTTTTTATACCAATTTTTATCATGAGAAACTAAGCTGTTAACAGTTAATTTCTATTTATTACATAATATAAAAAAGTAAAATGTATAAAACTTAAGAAAATATAATGCACTCAGGAAAAAAATACCTTAAAAATGTAGTTTAGTATGATAGACTTCGCAACAGGGTTCAAGATAAAGTCCAACTTCGCAGTCTTTGCGAATTTGTTTTCCACTTTCATCTTTCTTTCATCAATCGCTCAGCATTTTGTAGCCGCCATTTCTGATTAGAAAAAGATAGCAAATAGCAAGTACCTTCAAATATCGCAATTTAGCGGACGACTAACGACATCTGTTGGTCAAGAGCTTACACATGCGGGTGCGCTCCTCAATAAAGGAAGAAAAACACATGCCCACAAAAATCGCAGGATGAGCAAATTTTACTACATTTGAGTACCCCGTGGAAATTGTGGGATGAGCAGCCAGAGGGTTAAACACTAATTTTAATATATATGATAGCTTAAGTAATAATTTAAAATAGTACCAAAAATTAGGACGTTAGGGTGCAAACCATTAAAAATTCCCCCCTCCCAAATTCAGGCTTAGCAGACACAAAAACCCATCCAGTGGGATGATTCTTTTCATCTCCATCCGTCCTGTGGGCATGTCTTAAACAAAGGCATATCGTCTCGTAAAGATAATGAAAATAATACAAGAAACATTTTCCTGAATGGCTTTTTATATTGGATTGTTATCACATTAAAACTTACATTCTGCCATTGATGCAAAGATAATAGATAATTTACCTTTTTAAATATTAATTCACACAACAGTACAGATTTAATATTTGTTGAAGTATCTAACCAGTGCATGGCATCAAAGGCAGTACATATAACAACAGTGCGTACATTCTAGGAGGAAAACATACCAAATTAATATATGTACATAAAGTAAAACAAAAATGTTATTAATCATAACATTATCTAAAAAAAGCAGTAACTAAAATACTTCATAACAGAAAAATTAACATCTGAAAAGTAGCAACATGTTCCCTGCCATCTATGAGAATACTGACGGTTAACAAACTGAGTTTACTTGACTAACTGATAATTTATTTCCCAAAATGTAGATACTATAAGTATTTAGAACTCAAATCTATATAGGGGAGGGGGTCATTATTTATTTGAGAAATCTTATAAATGGTCTGCTCTAATTTTTGTTCAGTGACAAATGTAAAGCTAACGGAAAATGAACTATCACATGCACAGGATTTTTGCATGAATAGTAGAATATGTTGAGTACTTTTTATCTTGTTTTGAGTTATCTCATAGTTGGCAAAGGGAACAAACATATCATATGATATGACACCTACAAGTACACTCACATGAATTTATTTCAGTTAACAATAATCTGTCATGTTTATGTTCAAAAAATAAAACAACAGGAATTAATTTAAAAGCATAAAAACACAGATAAGATCTTGGCTCATGGGAATGGACTCAACATTTCAGTTTTGCTAGCACATGCATTAAGGAACATAAATATCCCTGCGTTACAGAAGCTAATTCTACATAAAAAAAATCTATCAAGTCCCAGTTCTTTCCATCTAAAAGTAATTTAAACATGATTTTTCCTTTTTATGAAAAAAATCCTGTCAGCAATCAACAATAACACTCAAATTCTAGGGTTTTTATTTGAAATAGCAAAGAAGTTTACAGGAAATAAGCAGAATATTATGGGTGCCTACAAAAAGAACTGTTTCACAGAATATACATAGAATGCTTACCAGTCAAACATACATAATGTTTGTTTCATGTCTTACATGTACTATCTGTGTCCAAAAGAGCGACTTGCAACAGAAAGCTTACAATTCTCCATTGTCATAGAATGAGCCTTCATCCATTTTTTGTAGTAGGGGTGCCTTGAAACACACTGCCATTTTAATGTGTTTAATAATGAATTGGTGATATGCAGTTTTTGATTTTCTGATTTAAGTAAAATACTCATTATAACATTGTTTATCTTCCCACAGGGTAAGGGTACTTTAAGCCTTCTTCCTTGTTAGTATAGAGCAGAGGTTCCCAACCCTATGTTCGCGGGCACCATGGCGCCTGCTGATCGCTCAACGTGTACCCACCTTTGTGCGATCACAATAAAAATGTTTTAGTTTTCAATAAAATTCTATGAAAAAGTTTTCTCATTTTTAATGAAATAGAAATTGCGTCCAACACAGATACTAGGACAAAGCGAAATATAACTGATGTCTTTTTTTTATGTGCAGGTATTATTAACTGCATCCATCTATAAATTCACCTTGAAAAAGTAAATATGTTTAAGATGTTAATGGACTGACTGCCTCAAAAGACTAAACAAGAAAAGAAAAAAAAAAAAAAAAAAAAAAAAAAGATCTTAATAGTGACCTTTTTTTTTCCACCTTACATATCAGCATTTTCTGTCAATATCTCAGGTATCAGAAGTTAATATTGATGAGTTCTAGTTGAACAAGATACTACAGTAATGGACAATATTTATGAATAATTTATTGCACATTTATCATGCTTCTTTTTCTCATATTCTTCTTATTTACATGATACTGCTGCCAAGCTGTTTGGATGATTATTCTCATTTCTGAGCACTCCAGTCAACCTCACAAGGAACTTCTGGACCTATTTTAAAACTCTGTATAAAATGTTACAACCTCTGAATTTAAACAGTGAGATGTATACAGTACAAAGTCCGAGATCCGGAATGATCTCAAAGCCACATACAATCTTCTTTTTAATGAATTCTTTTTTGTATGCTTTATGCATGTGCATTTAATTTCTCCCCCTTAATAAAAAAGAGTTCCATTTCTTAAATTCACTTCGGCACTAAATAAAATACCTTGTTACCACAATAATAAATAAAACTGTCTTGCAAATAAACAGTCATTTTAGCATAAGTTTATATGACCATTAATTTGGCTCCCTAGCTGGGTATCTGTTTGGCATACATCTCAAACCGAAACATTCTACATAGAAACATCATTAAGTTTACACTACTAATATTTTATAGCCCTGATGCCAACCTGGTGAATCATTATTTATTATATTTTGCTTTCATCACTGCATGTTTATCAATACATGACAACTTGAGTAATGACTCATGCAGTGATGCCTAAACAGTATTTTTATATTAGTATTTGGAAAAGAGTGTGGTAACCTTTTACGTTGACATTATGCTTGGTGATGATTACAGATAAGTTAAATGCACTAAGAAATGTTGAGGAGCAAAAATTTAACAAAAATCTCTTTCCATATGCTAAAAATAGTTTTTGTTAATGATACTCATACCCCGAAAGATTACATTTAATGCTATTTGAATTAAGAATAAATGATTTGTTATTCACATAAACCCAGAACTGGCGCCAGAGCTTTTATGGCCACACAAGGCTGCAGAAGTTAGGGAAGACAAAATTTTTGGAATTTAGAGAAGCAACAAGCAAAAAAATTTAGGAATGATGAAATTTGTAGAATTTAGAAAAAGCACTGACACCCAATATTTAGAAAGGGAGGTGCTTGGTAGCAGAATTTAGCACCTGCTGAGACTGCATTAGATAGTAAGATACCTAGTGATGGCCTTCGATAAGCCTTAAGTATATGTAGGATTTTATTTATTCAGGACTCAGATAAGCCATAAGCATGAGAAAGAAATAAATGTAAGTAATAACAAATAACAAAACTAATACAAATCAGGCTTAATTGTCTCTGAGCACGATAGAAGCAAGACAAAATTTAGTGTAACAACTTGTCTTTCATTGCCAGTCTCATGATTCATAGCTAATTATGTATAACGGATACTATTAACATACTTGCCAACGTATGTTACTCAAAAATCAGGAGAATTTTTCAATAGCAAAAAGGTATATTTTAATAATAAAAATATGTAAAAAGAAAATATATTTTTTAAGGATGTATTAACTTCAATAGTAACTAATTAATTTAATATCTGAAAATAAAAATGTTAAAAAACTTTTTATAATTTTTAACTTTAAACAGTTTTAGTTTTTGCACTTGATTATTTCTTATCGATTTTACTGCTGGGAAACATTTTTCTAAAAAAGCTGCAGCATGATTCGATGCATTCAGAGGCAGTTTGAGCTCCAGTAAAAAGGCTGAGAACAGGTATGCTGCATTATTAACTTTTTGGTCCTTTGTTTCCACAGAAAAGTTTGATTTTATTTCCAGTACAACTTACATTGTGCTTGTGTACGCACATGTTTAAGAACATTGGTCCTTGAAATAAAAAAATCGCAATGGCAAACAATGCAAATTGCAATATTACATTTTCTTGACGAAATAATAGAAGGAAAGCCATCTGTGTATGATTTTTGAAAAGTACACGAGCATTTTACATTTTTTGCAAACATAACTAACACAAAATATCGTAGTTTTTTAAGCCATTTCAGGGAAGCATGTGAAACTTACACTACTCACTAGCGAGACGAACGAGATAAACAAACGCGATCTTGCTTTGTGCTCATTGGCTATTATATGCCAGATGAACTGCAGCAGCGCTTGATTCTCATTGGAGAACAGGAACACGACGTTTTTGGACACGTGTTTTAGACTCTCATACACGATGCAGAAACGCGCCATATTTCAGGGACGAACGAATTTGGTCATTTTTACATACACATAGAAAAACAAGTGCTTTCAGAAGCCCCAAATCACTTTATCACAATAATGAAAGCAAAAAACAAAGTATTAAGTCAAGCTACAAAAAATCGTGAGAAATTTTAAGAATAAGAGAAAGTTGGGAGGAATAAGTTAAAAATTGGGTTGGCAGGAGTATGGTCAGAAATTGGGAGAGTTGGCAACTCTGTATTAAGCTAGGCTAAAATTATACTTTACTCATTCCAAAAAACTTCAGTTAACACAGTAGACTGCACTGTTTTTTAACATTCTGATTTGATCAGCTTATTATTTCTTGCAGGCTGTTATTATTACAGCAATTTTATACAAAATAAAGTTTGAACTTTTGATTATGTCGAAAAGAGTTTCTAATTCTGGAGCTGCAATAGGATCTACAAAGCGAAAGCATGTTTTGATGCCCATTAAACAAAAAGTGAAATTGCTGCAAAAAATGGATAAAGCTATATCCGTCTCAAAAAGGAATATGGCATTCAAAAGTCAACTGTACATGACATAAGGAAACAAAAAAAGAAATGCTTTGAATTTGTTGTGGATTCAGACAGCCCAGTCACAATGAATAACAGATAATTATTCGTCATACTGAAAGTGATGACTGAATGGGTCAGATAGCATAGTAGTGATGATGTACGACTGACAGATCCAATATCAGAATATTTCATGAAGAAATGAACTTAAAAACTAAGTGCACATATTTGACAGGTTGGTTAAGCAAATTAAAAAACTGCCAAAGAATATTATAAGTCACCATAGTATAAGTCAAATAAAAAATTTCAGATAAAAATGTTTCAGCTGGTACTGAAGCTGCTGAACTTTTGTATATGAATTCAATGAACTCATTAATAGCGAAAAGTTATCTCCAGAACCAAATTTATAGTGCTGAAGAAACTGGTCTGTTCTTGCAATATGTGCCCTGAAATACCTTAGCAACCTCTTCAAAAAAGGCTCCCACTGGTGTCAAAGGTTCCAAAGTGAGACTTTAAACAGTGAGATGAGACTAATAATTTTAGCATGTGTAAATGCTGCAGAAACACGCAAGTTTTCAGTAATCGAAAAAATACACCACCTTGAGCATTTAAAGGAGTAAAGATTGTGCAAATAAAAGAGTATGGATGACACAAGCCTTCATGAACGATTGGTTTGAAAATCAGTTCATAACTGAGGTTCGGCAACATTTGTATTCAGTTGGTTTACCTGATGACTCAAAAATTGTAAACAAGTGTTCAGCTCCTTTTTCACTTAAAGTTTTAGTGAAAGATAATGTATCCATATTATTCTTTCATCCAAACTGTATGTGACTATCTTCTCTCCCTTGCAAAATTGAAAACAGTTTATGTGCAACATTATGGTAACATTATCAGTGGTGAGATAAGAAAATGTTCAGTGGATTTGGCTATCCCTCTCAATCCCTAACTGGCACTTTCCATGTACTTTATACGTTCTGTCTTCCTCTGGCTTTTTTAAAACTAATACTGGATGCCATTACTCACATTTTTCTTCATTAAACTTTTTAATTTTGCTCCATTTCAATAATGAGCAGTTGAATAATATAATCACACACATGCTTGATTATAGAAAGTGTATAATATCTGAAGAATTATGCAAATAATCAGTATAAGCAACTAGAAATTGCAGAAATATGACACAATAAATCTTCTATTTACTGCAAATATATAAAAAAATTTAAAGCTTGACGGAAAATGGTTAAAAAGGGGTGGGGGAAAAGAAAGAAAGAAAAGCAATATAAGAGTAGAACTATGGTGCATAAAATCATTTTGCACTCAGATATTTGCAAAAATTAAGTTATTGCAATTACTATACAGAGAGAAGAAACATTTAAATAAAAATTCAGGCATGAATTTTGTTCTTAAATTAACCAAGCATTTGATAAAATAAACAGAATATTTAAACATATGCTACATCATCAAGTATTCTCAATGCTGGATTAATAATAATTTACTGATATAGCCCTGCTGGATCGTGAAGAAAAGTGATTAAAAAAGAGGTTAAAACGAGATGGAAAAAATCAATCCCATTTTATTTACCTCTGATGTCATAATCTTCTGTCCAAGTTCAGAAATGGTTTTCATAGGAACATTCGAATATTCTTTACTGTCATCATCCATGGCATCTTCAACAGAATTATTGCTCGTATATTTACTGTGCAACAAATCCCCTGGACATAAAATTTTTAATGTTAGTTAAATAAATGCAAATCTAGCTAATCCTTATTCCCATAACTATACTTTTACAAATTAAGTAATTTAATTTTAAACACATGGAACTTTAGTGTTTAATAACATGGAATTGTATACCCGTTTTTGCCTGAACTAATAATGGAATGTAAAGGAATTTATAAATCCACTTGTGATATTAAAGAAGTCAACACCAAAAGCATTAGAATAAGAAAGAACTTAGAACTATAACAATGGCGTATTCATAGAAGAATAAGGATTCATCGAGAATTTTAAAATGTATTTTTCTGATTTAAAAAAAAAAAAAAAATGAATAAACTACATACTGAATTTCCTAAGCCAAAACATACATTTTTTTAGCAGAGACATTAGAAACATTTTTGCAAAAATATGAGATTAAATTCTGCACAGAAATATATTAAATATTAAACAATTTACACAAATAAATGCCTCACAGTTTACAAAATGCATAAAGATTTATTCCCAACAGAATGTATCTGAGGAATAACAACAAAGACTTATTACTTGTACTGCCCAGTAATAGTTAACCAAATAGTAAAAATTACTTTTAATCACAATGAATTCTTTTGGTTTGAACTAAAATTATTGAAAATTTTAAACACATTATTTTCACACACACATTCTATCTTTTATGTTACCTCTCTTTGATTTTACCACTGAAATAAATTTATAACATTTATGATACTACAAAAGATTAAAAAATCTGATGTGAGCAACATATGACTTCCTTGTAATGCCTACTGGTGCTTCTAAGCCTAACGAGCGTGCCATTTGTTTACATTTGAAACTCTTAATAGAATAAAGAATTAAGTCAGTTTGTGCACCAACTTCAGTGTCTTTTTGCCGAGTAAGTTAACTTTCAATTTTGAGCACAAAAAAAATCTACACATTTTTTTGGCTGCATTTCATTTAAACTTATTTCTTTGAATTTCAATACATATATATTTCTCATTCAATTAATTGAGTTCTCACTTCACAGCAAGGCATAAATATATAAAAACTCAAAACATGTTCATTAAAAATTATAAAATGTAGAAAAACATAAAACACCAAATACAGTAAAGCCAGTTTAAAATTTTTTTAAAAAATAAAAATTAGAATTTCTATGCAAAAACAAGCAATTCAGCCAGCATGTAAGAAGACAGATTTTTTTTGTGCTCAAAATTGAAAGTTAACTTACTTGGCAAAAAGACACTGAAGTTGGTGCACAAACTGACTTAATTCTTTATTCTATTAAGAGTTTCAAATGTAAACAAATGGCACGCTCGTTAGGCTTAGAAGCACCAGTCAAACTTTTAAAACTTTGATAATTCTACAACTATTACATGCAGATTAACTAAAGGTATAATAGCCTTAACTGGAACATAACAACATAATTCAATCAATTTCAAAGAAAAAATGTACAATTTAGCAACATATAAGAATAAAAAACCATATTCAAATTAAAAATTGTCCTATAATAAGCTAAAGACATGATTTGATTCTATTTCTATTGCAGATTAGAATGCCATTTTTTTGCACAATTAATATGAAAGAAATTTGCAAATATGCAACAAAAGTGATGATGTTTCTTCAAGTTATGCATTTACTTGGCTCATTGGAAGTTATATTAGGTTTGGTTATTATTTTCTTAACTTAACCACATATTCAAGTGCTACTTGCTTAGTGATGCTTTTACAGAAGACTTCTGAGGGAAACTGATTTCTATCTAAATAGAAAAACTATATTTAGGGATAGTAACTGAAACAAAAATGTACTGCCAGTATTTTATGGTTTTCACTTCTTGGCTAATGGCAAGTTATACTTATGAAGAAAATTATGCTTTTTGAAACAAATTTGAAAATTTCTAATAATTCATTGTAATTACATTTATACAAGGTTATTAATTTAAAGCAAGTAATTTGGTATCATTTATGAATACTGCACTTAGTACTGAAAATAAATTTAAGGATTTTTAATCAAAATATATACAAACTAATATAGCATTATATATTCTTGATACTAGTCATGACCAAATTAATATTATGGAATTTAAAAAACATCCTTCCCCCAACAACTTTTCTCCATTTCAAATCACAAAGAAAGATTCAAATCTGGTTAATTCGGAACTCATGGCCCATAAAAGAATTCCTGGTTATGTTTTTAGTCAATTCTTAAATCTTCTTCCTAATATGTAATGTAGCACAATCTTAAAAGATGTCTGCCATCTTAACCAAGAAATATAATTACCATACAGGCTTATACAAGTATTTGATTAGCCATCATCTTCAGATAGGTGTGAACTATCACAGGTTATCTATATAAATAACAGGCCCACATGCTCCAAAAGACAATACTGCTTAAATCTTTATAATCCTTTCATGTGCCTCACCCCACATTACAAGTGAAAAGTAATCATTCGCTAAATGCATGAGCTCAATCGCCCATCTAATATATAAAAAATGGAATTTATTTGACTATAAGATTTTCTTCTTATAACCGATAGTCTAGTGTTGAGTGCATGGCCACTGCAAGTGTTTACAATGGCAAACGATAATGAGCCATATGCACAAGGATAGGTCTGGCTGCAGATATCCACAACTAAGAGCTGATAAATAGCTGTACAATAAGAACATAATAGACCCATCACCATGACTTAAATTAAGAGAAATTAAGTTGCAGTATTCCTTCCTATGCTGCAGAGAGATTGTGTTGACTTCTGGTATTAATAATGTAAAACTGATGGTTCAATGGTCACTGATGGTTCAATAAGTTACCTGTTTTAAACCATTTTTAATATCTACTAACTACTATTGCACAGTATGAATTGCTTACCAAATTAGAGATTTTTGTTAGTTCTTCCATAAAAGGTGAAATGCAACACTGACAGAATGAACTCCAATTTCTCTGCCAATATGAATCACAATAATGCATAGTTGCTTCAGCATTTTGACTGGTCGTTATATATTTCACAGAAACTTTTCAGGAACCATTATATTTTTAAATATAAAAAAAATATTTTTATTTGACAGAAGACTTTTAATAACAATTGTTTAAAATGTTAATATCATACTTGCATATTTCTTCCCTACGTGCAATTTTCACATGAGCTTTTTCAGCATAAAATTTAGAAACTTTTATATTTATCATAGTAGCATGCAAGATATAAATAGTACTAAGTTATGTTACGCTAATAAAACGAATAGCAGTGAAAGCAATACCTGATGTCTTAGAAATACAGATACTATTATTCATATGTGTGCTTCAATTTGCAGAGTGCTTTATTTAACCTGTGTTCAGAAATTGTATATCCCCCCTTGAGAAGGTCAGCCCTACCAGAAATTAAGACTGCAGAATACTGGTAGTTTGGCTTGCTCTGGGTTCAAATCCAGGTATAAGAACTGGCTGAATGGTTGGTGAATATGAGCTAGATTCCCTCAGAAAGTCCTCCATGAAGGCATCCTTTCTCTTAGGCAGATAGCCTTCATGGCTCTGCATATTCAAATAACCTAACCTAACCCTTGATGGTCAGGAGATAAAATTAATAAAAAGAGGGAGAAAATTACACAAATAAGTATGGCATGCCATTTGAGATAAAATACAAATAAATATTAATTATTACCCAGGAAAGATATATATTCTCTAGTCAAAATACGCTGTAATTCATCATCCAGAATTTCTTGCCATTCAGTGAACTGCTCTTCACTAAAAGTAAAAGAAATTTCATTCAAGACACTATGGTATACTTATATGAGAAGATCTGTGACTTCAGATGAAGAAAGAGTTAGTTCTACAATTATACATATATTAATGAAGCATTACATGCAATAATAGATCTTATAATAAAATCTGGGATAAACATACAGTGTAACAAATCAACAAATCATGTGTGCTTTCTTTCTTTTCTTTCTTGTGATTCAGTGGCAAGAGTGAAACAATGTTCTGTTCCTTTAAATTTTAATTCAAGGAACCAGTCTTTGTGAGGCCCTATAGCGGCCAAGCGGTAAAGTCGCTGAATACTAGTAGTTCTGTCCGAGGTTCGAATCCTGCAAATGGGCTGGCTGGCTGGCCATTTTCATGTTTTGTCCAATGTGTAACGTGTATACAAGCTAGTTTTCCTTAGAAAGTCCTCCACAAAGGCATACCTCCCCTTACGCAGATAGCCCTTGGAGCTCTGCCATAATCATATAGTTTTCGTGATTTGGATATTGGATTGCTATGGAATATTGTATGTCGATGCTTAAATAAATGTTCTTGTTTTGTATATCTGTTGCATGCGGCATCCAACAAAAAAAGTACCAGTTTCCTGAGATTATTGTCTAAAGTAGGGATGCACAACCTTTTTAGCAGAAGGGCCACTAACAGAAATGACCTGGTTGCCGAGGGCCAATAGCATATGGAAAAAATTTGGGGGGTGGGAGGGGGGTCAATTCAATAAGTCGCTTAATTTGCAATTCAGACATGTACCATATCAAATTTAAATTGATTTGGAGACCATTATGTATGTATGTAAGCAAAGGGGGATGGGGTTTCCCTTTACCCTTGCATGTGCTACTGGGGCCAAAACACCCAGTTCAGCTTGGGAAAAAAGGTTATGTTTGTGCAGGATAATTTAATACTTGTACACAAATATTAATGTGATATTAGTGTGATGGTTGAGACTGAATTTTATCAACGATTTTTGATATATTTGGTTGAAAGTTAGTTGTTGATATTCTTAAGACAGATTGCAAGTGCTGATCTGTCAGTTTATTTCTTAATTTTGACTTATATAGATTCATAAGAGAAAATGTTTGTTCACATATAGTACAGCAAATACCGAAAATCCACCAACCTGAAATCCGCGTTGCCTCTAAAATATAAATATTTAGCCTATAGGTTCTGGAAAATGCCACATGGAGTACGAAATATCGAAGAAAAAATACTTACTGGATAATGACGTCATAATTATCGAATAATAATGAAACATAACGGAAATACCAAATTACTGACATCATGATAAGTTTTTTTGACTCATCTGCATCGAGGTAAAAAAGCAGACGATTAACTCAACTCTTCTTTCAAGTTCATGCTTCACGTTATTGTATTTTCTGAGCTTTGTTGTTTCATGAGATTGATTAGTGGTGTAGTTTTTTTTTTATCCGGATATCTTGTGGATAAATTAAAAATATTTTAAATTTCAGTGCTTTTTAATACAATGACAGATAAGAAACGCACTTGTGATTTTACTGCTTGCAAGGTTGAAAAATGTAAACACGTTGCATTGATGGTAATGAAAAAAGTGGAAATTCTGTTAAAGATGGAGGCAGGTGCTACTGCTCGATTTATAGCACAATCGTATGGAATTGCCAAACGGACTGTGTATAATATACGGAACAATAAAGAAACGCTGTTGAAATTTTAAAGCAACAGTGATTCTAACACCGGAATCCGAAACAGGAAATCTTTACATGAGGCAAAATCGGCAAACATTGATGCTGTCTTGTACGAATGGTTCCGGCAGCGGCAGAGTGATGGGGTACCTATTTCAGGACTACTCCTGAGAGAAAAGGGGAAGCAGATTCATGCTGATTTAAAAATAGAGGAGCCTAATGTAAATTAACAATATAATATAATCAGTTTATATATGTAATAATAATTTAATGCATATAATTAATTATTGTATTAACGAATACAATAATTTAATTAAATGTATCTAATATGCCTTAATTGTTTTGCACTTTTAGTCTGAATATTATCTTTTCTATCCTGAAATCCGCACAACTTCTGGTCCCAAGCGTTGCGGATTTCTGGACTTCTACTGTACTACCAAACACGGTAGCACATCTGCTTGAATTATTTTTTAAGTGCAAAAATTCGGTAAGTAGAGTTCTATAAAAATCCAGAATATCTAAATCCCGGAATCTGGATTTCCATAAGTCAGAAATTTGTAAACTGATAAGTTCTACTTGAACATCTTCTGAAGCTTCTTCAACTACAACATAAAATGGATCCCTGAACAGTTTAAATTTAACCTTATGCAACTCAAAGTCTGCAAATTGCTTTTCAAAAGAAATAAGCAGCCTCTTTATTTGATCTGAATAATTCAGTTGTTTATGAGGAAAATTTTCTTTGAGTTTCTTCATGTAAGGAAAATTGACAAAATTTTGACAGCCAAGCTGCTTTGAGAACAGCTGGAGTTTTAGTTTTAAAGCAGATACTGCATTGGCCAGGTGATTGATGAACTGTTTTTTGTCCCATCAATTTTTTTGCTTAGGTCCTTCAGATAGGCTCTCACATCAACTAAAAATCTTAAATCACACTTAGAACATGGTTCCTTTAACATCCTAGCTTGCTTGCCATTTTCTTCAAGGATGGTATTATTTCATCAATCAAATCAGCAAACCTTTTCAAAGCCTTTCCCCGCCCAACCACCGTACTTCAGAGTAAAATATGAGATCACTATGTGGTGCATCTGCGTGTTCTAGGATTTCCTTAAAATTGCCTGTGGCTTAAACCATGTGAGTGAATAAAACTGATTGTATTGCTTACTACTTTCATTAGGAGGTCAAATCCTAGGTCTTCCGCACATAGCTGTTCTTGGTGTATGATAGAATGATATCGAAGCAAATCTTTTCCTCTATCATCCAAATGGTTTCCCAGTAGACTCACCAAGCCATTCTGAATTCCAATAATAGCTGGAGCTTCATTAGTAGTGATACTAACAAGTATGTTAATATCAAAATTATGTGCAGAATACAAATTTAAAACTGAAGATAAAATATCAGTTTCAGTTGTTCACCCTTTCATTGAACTCATTTCAACAAGTTCTTCAAAATTTTCAGAAATTCCTCTGACAAACAAAAGCTGAGCTGTTAAAGTAATATCTGCTGATTCATCAGCTGCTAGAGTAAATAAAGTACTTAAATTTGGGGACAGCATTCTGTAATTGTTCAGTAACATCATCAGATAAATTTTCAATTCTTCTTTGAATTGTCATTCTGCTGAGACTCACATTTTTAAATTTCCGCATAGCTACTGTGCATACTTTCTCAGAAGCCAACAATATTTATTTCTTTGCGAAATCACCATCAGTAAATTGGCGACCACTTTTAGAAATTAGGGCTACAATTCCCAAACTAACTTTAACACAGTTATCTAACTGTGAAGATGCCTTTGTAAATCCATTCCTTTGAGCAATGAGAGAATGGCGAAGAGATTCAATTTTACGATTTTGATCCTCAAGCTTTAAAAATGTTGAGTGTTTTGTGTCGTAGTGTCGCTTAATGTTATACTCCTTACAAACACTAATCATAAAATTACATATCAAGCATGTAATTCTATTATTTTGCTCCACAAAAAGTATTTTGAAGTCCAGATCTCCGAAAATTTCCTGTTATCGTCCGCTTACTTTCTTTTCATTTTGCATTCATTCATCATGACAACTATCAAAACCTCATGGAACAAAAATTGCAAAAATTCTACGTTGGTTCCACTTTTAAAATAATATTTAAACAATAAAATGAAATATTCGAAACATGAAATTTCTTAATGGTCTCGAAAAGAAAAATAAACACACATGTGATAAAACAATCCATAGTCATGAAGGCAAAAGTGCAACAATGCTAAGAAAATGAATGTACCACTTCGGATCCGACCAAATATTTTTCTCTTTCACTTTACTAGCGCATGCATGCAAACACACTCGTGCTACATCATACCAGACACTTTCTCAATCTTCTATAGGTGTTTGTCCTATAGGCTAGGAGAAATTTTTGTGTTCAGGCAGCGGATGTGTGCTATGGCTTACGCCGACAACTAGGCTCAGTGCCAAATCTCACTTCCAGGGGACAGAGTAGAATGAGTAATGAGGGGGAAGAGGTGACTTTTTTTGCTTGCAACTCCTTCTAGAGACAACAAATACATCAAATTGCAACAAAAGTTTGAAAAGGTCTCGGCGAGCCACAGGTTGTGCATCCGCAGTCCAAAGCATTGCAACATGTCACTTCTTGGGAAAGCCAGAAAGGTCAATCTCATGCTGGTCTCAGAACTTGGACTAATGATAAAAGTTAAAATGTTTGAGTTGAAAGCAGGGCTGTGGAGTCGGAGTCGATATCAAAGCTAGGCAGTTTTTTGGGTAAAAGGAATCGTAACTAGAGTCGCTACAACTCCGACTCTATCTTTTGTTGGACAGTTTAAATATGAAATGAAATTAAAGTGAATTGAAAAAAAAAAAAAATAATAATAATAATGACAAACTGAGTTATTATTTTTATTTATGGACTATATGCATTAATAAATAGCTATTTTCTATTTTATTGACATGTTAATAAATAAATAGAAGGGAGGAAGATGGATGTGATATTTGCCATTAGTGATTAAACTGATTCATTTAGTTACAAATCTCACTGGTAAGTTTAGATAAGCAGCAATAACAGAAAGAACTCCCAAAACTGATGCCATTCTTACAAAGCAAGCAGAAAAAGGAGCAATTATTGATCAAGCAATGTGAACAGGAAGTACATTTTTGATGATGTGGAGGTTGTTAAAATTAAGAACTTTTTTAGATGATGTAGATAACCCTAAAGTTTTACTAACAGAAAGACTGCGGAATGCTCTTTCAGAATTGGAAACTCTTCTTTCTGCACCAGCCACAAAAAAGCTATAATCTCAGAATTAACAGGAGGCGAGAATGGAAGAATGTGATGTTTGTTCTTTTTGAAATGGAGGGTTTATTGCAGAAGGAATCATTCTTTCAATGAAGAGAAGAGAATCTAGTTTGCTAGACAATGAGATATTGCTGGATTCAATATATGTAGATCGAAAACAACAAATTTTGTTGGATGATGAACAAATTAAGAAAGCCATCTATGAACTTTCAATAAGAATGAAATTATTTTCAGAACAATTGGAGTATTCAAATCAGGTCAAACTGCAGGCATTGAAACTGAGTCTTTATCATCCTCTGTAAGAGATGAATTAGATTTTGAAAAATATTTTTGGATAATATTGAAAAGGCTATGGAAAGCAAATGAAAATAAAGAACCTTTAGATATAAAAATTAAAAATACAAACAAGATTTCTACATGGCCTTTGAAGAAATAGAGAAATATGATTGCTCTTGAAAGACACCTCTTTTAGAACTTCTAAAAATTTATCCTGAAAAGTTAAAAGAAGTAGCCCTAACAGTAACAGCTCTTCCTCCTACTCAAGTCAGCGTGGAAAGACTCTTCTCAGCTCTGAAGTTTATCAAATCGGATCTACAGTCCTCTAACAAAGAAGATCTTGCCGAAGCTATATGGTTTCTTAGAGATAACTAATGCCAGTTTTTCCATTTCATAATAAATGCTTATTTATATAAATAATTTTCTAGGCCATCAATTTTTTTTTTCTGTAGCATCTATTGCTTCTTTTATATTAAAAAAATAAGCTCTAACCCATGTGAAAAGCATTAATGGTTATGTCAAATGAATCTGAGAAAGAGCTATGAAAAATTATCTTGAGACCATAATTTTGAATCATATTAAAGATGAGAGCTGATGGGATAAGGAGGAACAAAAATGGAAAAATCAGGAACGGAAAAACAGAAATGAAAAGTTATATTTCACCCTGGAAATTTAAAAGAAATGACAGCCTGTTTCTGTCCAAAGCTCTGTACCTTAACTTGACTGTCAGAAGATTTTACCAATTTTCAAGCCTGAAGGAAAATGATTTAATATATTTCTAGTTCTGTTTGAGATACAAACAAAACTGTTAAAGATTGAAGAAAGCTTATGGGTAACTCATCCCCTTAGGACTTTACCATCAGAGGTACCTAAGCTGATAGCTAGGAACCAGAGTTGTGAGTGTCATCCTCGAATGATTTAAGATCACTGCCAAAAAATTCAGGATGTTGTTTACAGAAATTAAGAAGAATCCTGGTGACTTGTGAAAGGAATTTTACTTTGAACTTTGGATGCTCTACAATAGTTGGTTATCTGAACTGAAAATTACATTTTGATCAGCTAAAAAATTTGATAATACTGGATCAAACAAAAAAGCACAGTGCCGCTGATTGAAAAGACCACCTTTTGGATGAATGGGAACAACTAATTTTCCCTAACGATGTTTAGCAAGAAAATTTGATGCCTATGATAATATCAGGAATTCACTTCTGGAAGGTTAAAGGAAAGCTCAGGCAAGTTTTAAGTCGGTCAGATGGCCCATTCTGCAAAGAGAGGGAGGGACCTTTGCTATAGGTCAGAGAAGTGCAAACACAAGGAAAAGCTTTGAACTCTTGGTAAGATGCTATGGTTGCAGCACTCCAGGAGTGTTAAAAGCAAAGTGCCCAAACTTTATCCAGATAAACAATACAAGGGCCTCTTGATAAATTCAGTGGAAATTTCTTGATAGTGGAGCTAGCCAATCTGTAACAGAAAAAATGTTGCTTAAATTTTTGCAAAAATGTGGACAGCAATTTGAGGTTCAGCAGCGTAAAATTTCCCTGGTTGATGGCCATACCTTCAATTCTAATGTTCTGTAGATGACAGTACCAATCAAACTCAATAATCAAATTATCAGCATTAAGATGTTATTTCTACCTTATGCAAGAGGGAATCAAACTCTTTTAGGAGTTTACTTTTTATGAAAAGCAGGCATTATTAGGGATTTCCATCAAAACCAATGGTTCTCTGCTGAAACCACTGTATTCAATCTTAAATTCTACTGAAGGGGAACACACAGAGATAACTTCACAGTTGAAATATGCTCTCTTCTTCCTGAAGAAGGTGTGAATCTAACAAGCTCTCAAAGAGATGAGTTGTGGATTCTTTATTAACCTCGTTTCAAAGAATATTTCAACCTATTGTGATGCACGACATTAACTATCAGGATAGTCAAAAGAGTGAAAATTCGGTTTCATGGGATCACTATCGTAATCATTATGATAAGGGTTATAGAAAACAAAAGCCATATTCAAATCAATCTAATCAAAATAAAAAAATCAGCTGAAAGTAGTAGTGAATAATTAAATAAAACATATGACTGCAGAAGAAAATTCCGCTGAATTTAGAAATGCTATTTTGGATGATGTGAAAAGCAATACATAATCAGAAACTTCTGCAAGAGAAACTTCATCTAATGCTTCTTTTAATAAGAAGAATGATCAAAAGGCTAAAACTTCGATTCTCCTAAAAGGCATAATGAACATTATGGAAGAGCTAATTATTGTTGCATGCATACAGGTTTCTAACGGATTGCATGAACACAGAATTGACGATAGATCGATAAAATTTATTTTACTAAAAGATACACATTATAGTTCTGAAACTTTAGACAAAAACACACTGGTGTGCAAAAATTAAGGACGAAGTCGAAAAATTAGCATATCAGCTGAACGAAGAGGCAGAGCAGACAGTGTGGTGATGGCGATAAGGAGCGCGCCTTGCGCCCTCCGATAAGTGTGCCAACCCTAGAGGAGAAGCTTCTTACGAGTAGCGAGCAGAGCGAAACAGGCAGGCTGTCGGGGAGTGTGCGCGAAGTTCCGAAATAAAGCTTAATTTTTATTGTGCACTATGTCTCGTTAATATTTATATTAATGCAGTAAGAACATAATATGTGATATGGAATTTGAGGATTGGTGGTAAAAACATAACAGGAAATCACCATAATGGTAACCCGGACTGTGTTAAATCGTATGAACAGTTCTCAAGCACTTTCGGTTTTGACTACAAGCCATCACTCAAGATCTCCAAACCAGAAGTAATGGATTACATCGATTTTCGTCCTCCGGATCACAGATGAGTAGTAATTATAGATCATTTTATAATTCTCTTTTCTACTTATCATTTAATTTCATTTTCTTTAGTTAAATTTTTCCTTTTATTTTGGCTTAAAAACCTTGCACAATGTCTGATGTTCATGCCGTCCAATTTCCGGTTTATAACCGATCAGACCCATCTTTATGGTTTATTATGTGTGAAAGTACTTTTGCTCTTGCCACCCCCAAACCTATCACAGAATCCATTACTAAATATAATTATGTAGTTTCTCATCTTCCTCCAGATATCGCATCACTAGTACGGGATTTACTTATGAAACCAGACCCTATTGATCCATATGCAAAGCTTAAAACTTAGTTAATAAATCGTGCAGGAAAATCTTCTCAGCAAGAAATTCGTCAATTATTATCTGGAGAAGAATTAGGTTCTCGAAAACCTTCCGATTTGCTTAGAAATATGAAGTGTCGAGCAGAATCTTTAAATGTTCCTGATAACTTAATGTTAGAATTATTCCTTCAACGTTTGCCTTCGACTGTTCAGTCTATTTTGGCAGCGGTGTCCAATTTAACTGTAGATAAAGCTGCAGAAATTGCCGACAGAATTTTAGAAGTAAATCCAACCCCAGGGACTTGTGCCGTTTCTCGCACAGTCGATCAGTCTCTTGAGGATAAATTATTTAAACAAATAGAAAAATTAAACAAACGTATTGATCGCATTTCTCTTTCTCGTGGTCGCTCGCCAAATCGCGGAGATCGCAATAAGGAAAGAAGCAATTCCAAAAGGAGAGATTATTCTGTTTGCTGGTATCATAGACGTTTTGGGAAAAAGTGTAGAGATGACAAATGTAAAAAACCTTGTTCATGGCAGGGAAACGAAACCAGCAAAGAATAGAGGCTACTTATTCTTTGCCTCAAGTTTCACGTCGCCTGTTCGTTCGTGACCGTAGAACAAACCTTTCATTCTTGGTCGATACCGGCTCTGACGTGTCCTTACTTCCAGCAAATAATTCTCAAAAACGGAATTCTCCCCAACAAACACTTTTCGCTGCTAATTCTTCCAATATTCATGTTTATGGTCAAAAAACACTTTCTTTGGATTTCAAATTAAGTCGAGAGTTTACATGGACTTTTCTTATAGAAAATGTTAGTACACCCATTTTTGGAGCATATTTTCTCCATTTCTTTGAATTGGTGCCTGATCTCAGAAACAAATGTCTCAAAGATTTAAAAACGCATTTTAAAACCGTCGGTTGCGTGAAAAATGCAAGCATTTATTCAGTAAAAACTGTATTTAGTGATACACCATATCACAAAATTTTAAAAGAATTTCCTTCAGTTACTAGATTACCAGATCCTAACCAACCTGTTAAACATAACACCGTTCATTATATCATAACTAAAGGTCCACCTGTAGTTGCAAAACCTCGTCGGTTAGCTCCAGATCGCTTAAAAATAGCAAAACAAGAATTTCAAACTATGATGCAATTGGGGCATTTGAGACCTTCGAGCAGCAATTATGCATCCCCACTTCACATGGTTCCAAAAAAGAAAAGTCTGGAATGGAGACCTGTAGGAGATTATCGAGCATTGAACGCTCAAACAATAAAAGACAAATACCCTATTCCATGTTTAGCCGATTTTACTGCTGCATTGCACGGTACTAAAATTTTTAGTCATGTTGACCTGATTAAGGCATACCATCAAATACCAATTAATCCAGCCGACATCCACAAAACCGCCATATGCACACCATTCGGTTTATTTGAAAGTACCCGTATGCAATTCGGCTTATGGAATGCATCTGCGACTTTTCAACGTTTTATAGATGAAGTCACGCGGGATTTAGAAGGTGTTTACGCTTTCGTCGATGACTTGCTCATAGCCTCTAAAGATTCTGAGGAACATTGCAGGCATTTGAAAGCTTTATTTTCCAAACTTCAGGAATATGGACTTTGCAGAAATGTTTCAAAATGCACCTTTGGTCAAACGTCTATTGATTTCTTAGGTTTTCACCTTAGTGAAAACGGAATTGAACCTCTTCCTGACAAAGTCAAATGTATTTTAGAATTTCCTCAACCTACCACTCTCACTCAGCTTCGCCGATTTTTAGGCATGTTTAACTTTTATAGATGTTTCATACCTAAAGCAGCACATATTCTTTCTCCTTTAATAAAATTGTTAGAAGGCTATATTAATAAAAAGAAATCTCGTTCTCGTGTTCAGGATTCATCCCCACAATTAAATTGGAACGAGAATGCTGAACAAGCCTTTATTGCTGCCAAAAATGCCATTGCTCAGGCTACCCTTTTGAGACACCCTATTCCCGGAGCCCAGCTAAGCATCTGGGTAGATGCCTCAGACGTCGCAATCGGCGGCACACTTATGCAGTTGTCTCAACAAACATGGGAACCTATAGCATTTTTCTCTATGAAACTCAGTAAAAGTCAACAGAAATGGTCCGCGTAGGATAGGGAATTATTTTCTATTTATTCTGCAATTAAGAAATTCCGACACATGTTAGAGGGCAGAAATTTTATAATTTATACGGATCAAAAACCGTTAATATACGCTTTTAAACAGAACCCTCATAAATGTTCACCTCGACAATTGCGCCATTTAGATTTTATTTCTCAGTACTCTACTGATACTAGGCATGTGCAAGGTTCAAAAAACGTCGTTGCTGACGCTCTTTCAAGAATCGAAATTGATTCCATAACAAAATCTCCATTTTTGGATTTAAAAAAATTTTCGGAAGCTCAACGGCATGATCCGGAGGTACAAGACCTTCTCAAAAACAACACATCATCTTTGAAACTGGAATTTAAACCGTGTCAATATTCTGATGGTAATATTCTTTGTGACATATCAACAGACATTCCTCGTCCATTTGTTCCGAATTCCTTTCGCAGACTCATCTTTAATCATCTGCATAATCTGTCACATCCAGGAATTGCAGCTACTACGAAGCTTATTTGTTCTCGTTATGTATGGCCCGATATGAAACGTCATATCAAAAATTGGGTGAAATCCTGTGAATCTTGCCAAAAATCGAAAATTACTAGGCATACTAAAGCACCACTGGGCACATTCTCTCTTCCTGATGCACGTTTTTCAGAAATCCATATGGATATCGTTGGACTGTTACCTCCATCAGAAGGCAACGTGTACCTTTTGACTCTAATAGATAGATTCTCCAGATGGCCTGAAGCCATTCCCATCTCGGATATGAAAACGGAAACCATTTGCAGAGCCATCTTCAACTGTTGGATATCTCGTTTTGGCTGCCCATCGATCATAACAACAGACCAAGGTTCTCAAATGAGATCTGCACTTTTTGCAGAATTCATGCGCATTTTGCGTACGAACAGAATCACAACAACAGCCTATCATCCAATGTCAAACGGCATTGTTGAACGATTTCATCGACATTTAAAATCTTCTCTCAAGGCTCACGAGACCAATAACTGGACTGAAACACTACCAGTTGTTATGCTTGGTATTCGGACAGCCGTAAAGGAAGATCTACAGTCATCTTGTGCTGAACTGGTGTACGGCACAACTCTCAAGCTGCCTAGTGATATGATAACGTCATCTAAGATATCTCCGTATGACACACAATTTATCACAAATCTTAGGCATAGAATGCAACAGTTGAATCCAATAGCAACATCTGCACATTGCCAAGAAAAATGTTACGTAAGTGCTACCTTAAAGTCGTGTACGCATGTATACTTACGTGTCGATCGAGTAAAGCCACCTCTGTGCCAACCATACACAGGTCCGCATAAAGTCCTTTCTAGAACGGACAAAACTTTCACAATTGATGTTAACGGTCTGAAATCTACTGTGTCTATAGACCGTGTGAAACCAGCCTATTTGCTTTCGGACTCTAATTTGCCTGAACTGAAAACAAATAAAGACTTAAAGACAGTTCAGCAGAATAAATCTGCAAACGAACTCTCTAAGACACAAACTGTCACCAGATCGGGAAGACATGTTCACTTCCCTAAGAAACTTGCTTCTTACATAACAATTTAAAACATTTTTTTTAAATTCATATCTTAACATATTTCTTGTTATTTCATGTTTATTATATGTGTCAATACCTTGTTATATATTGAATTTCATTTTGATCTTTTCTAATTTTATATTCTAATTTTGTAATCATGTAAAAATACCCGACAGTACGGATACTCTGAGATAATTTCATAACCTATGTCGTTCCTTTGAATAGCCATTAAAGGAACTGGGGGGAAACTCTGTGGTGATGGCGATAAGGAGCGCGCCTTGCGCCCTCCGATAAGTGTGCCAACCCTAGAGGAGAAGCTTCTTACGAGTAGCGAGCAGAGCGAAACAGGCAGGCTGTCGGGGAGTGTGCGCGAAGTTCCGAAATAAAGCTTAATTTTTATTGTGCACTATGTCTCGTTAATATTTATATTAATGCAGTAAGAACATAATATGTGATATGGAATTTGAGGATTGGTGGTAAAAACATAACAGGAAATTTCCATAACAGAAAGACCAATCAGGAGATTAAGTAAGGTGATGTACGGTAGCACATGGGCAGATATGCAGGTAGACGTAATGGGGGAGTGTCTGAGTAGTATAAAGCATGTTGTCGGTGTAAGATCAGTATTTCTGGCAAAGAGATTGCACGCCGTATAGCAGTTAAAATCACACCGAGTTGCTGCCTCAGCGAGAAATGGCGAATAATCAATCTGTTAGATGACATCTGGATGCTTTTACCCGAGGTCGAATCATTGGGAAGTTGGAGGAAGGCCGCAGTGTGACAAGTGTGGCTGCAGAGTTCGGAATTGCTCACAGCATCGTTTCACGACTTTGGAGACAATTTCAAACTACAGGAACAGCTATTCGGGGGTTTAGTAGTGGTCGTCCACGAGGAACCACACCCGCAGATGACCGGTATATTGCCTTACAGGCCAGAAGAAACAGGCGGCAGACAGCAAGAGAAATCGCTAGACACACGACACAGGCGACTGAACGACCGATATTGCGTTTTACCGTGGCTAGAAGACTGCACGGTGGTGGTCTGTTTGCACGACGCCCTGTACGGTGTGTACCTTCAACGCCTGCTCATTGGAGAAGGCGTTCTCTGTGGTGCCGGGAACACCGGAATTGGAGAGACAATGAATGGGGACGAGTACTCTTTACAGATGAGAGCAGATTCAGTCCGAGTAGCGATTCTCATCACATACTCATCTGGAGAGAGCGGGGAAGCCGCAATCATCCGTCGAACATCATTGAAAGGGCAGGTATGGAGGTGGCGGTGTTCTCGTTTGGGGAGGCATCATGCTTGGTAGTCGTACAGACCTTCACATCTTCGACGCAGGTTCAGTCAACAGGATCCATTATTGTAACGAGATTCTTCTTCCATATGTGCGTCTTTTTTTGCGCTATGGGTCCGCAGTTCCTTTTCATGGATGACAATGCACCATGTCATCGCACGGTAGCTGCCGAACAGCTCTTAGAGAGTGAGGATATTGAATGAATGGATTGGCCGGCACGATCTCCGGATCTCAATCCCATCGAGCATGTATGGGATTTTCTAGGCAGACGCTTGGCAGCTCGTACCTTACCACCAGTAATGATTCCGGAGCTTCGATTGGCGCTGCAAGACGAATGGGCAGCAATGCCTCAACAACTTATTGACACTCTCATTCTCAGCACGGGCAGACGCTGTGAAACCTGCCTAGCAGTCAGGGGAGATCGTATCTCCTATTAAAGACCGGATGTTTCTTGCTGGACACCCATCACAGGAATGTTTCGGGCTTCAGTCGCATTGCGCTCCATGCTACTTTTTCAATAAAGCTTCTTTTTATCCCTCTGGTTTCTCTTTTAGTAAGTGTTGCTTACATTACTCATGTCCTTACGGTATTAAAAGTGTTGATTTGGAAAGCTTTTGTACAAAGTTATATTGAAAAAAACCGTCTCGTCCTTAATTTTTGCACACCAGTGTATTCATACAGCTCTTCACAGTATCAGAATACACTCAATAGTTACTCTTCAAACTACTAAGAATGTTAAACACAACGCAATGCAAAGTGCATCCAAACAGCGAAGCTATTGCAGAGATATCTGAATACTCTGAACTCACAATGAACCTAACAACTACTATTCAGAAATTGATGATCTCCCGGGTCTTATATCGTTTTTCCGTGGCCACTGAGAAGTCCCTAGTACTTTCCACTTCTCAAAATTACTGGAAGACATATGAGGGCCAAATGTGGTTACAATTACATATGGAATTCATTAGTTATTCAATTATAATAGCCATTATTGTTATACAGGGACCGGACCAAAATGTCGGCAAGCTTGGCGACAAAAAGTAATCACTAAAACCGTTGTCAGCTTGGCAATATCTCATCAATTTAGCCGGGCAGCCATTTACTCAACGTTGACTCGCTTCTGTATTCTTATGTTTACCACCAAAGCTTTGTTTCGTTAGGTTTTCATGTTTACATTACACAGAAAAATACAACAATTTCACTAAAATTATTTATATATATACAAAATTCATAAAATTACCATAATTCCCAAGTTTATTCATAAAACAAAAGACGGCCTTATGCAGCCAGTGCTGCATGTAATTTCAGGGAACGCAATAGCTATCACTCTTATCATAAATCAAATTATCATCAGCATAATAGATATCAGTCAGTAAAAAATTATCCTTGACATGACCTCTGGGAAAATGAGAATAGTTCTCAAGTTTCTGAAAGTTATAGGATGTCCGGAAACGTAAAAATTTCCATGAAAGAGGAGGAAAGAAAGGATACAGAAGAAAAATTTTGTACCTGAAGATACTTTTGAAAAGCAATAAAAAATTAATGAATATAATAGATTCCAGAAGTAATAGTGCATATTTTGAAGAACAGTACTCAGATCAATATTCCCATTCTGAAATTCAAGCAGGCCAGTCTCACAGAAAAACTACTTTTGTAGAAGCATACTGTTCTGAAGATGAGAATTTGGATACAGAAGAGAAGGGACATGGATATTGACAGAAGAGACCTTCTAATTACAATATGAGAAATAGCAGGTATCATGGAAGAGGTGATTATCTTTCTAGCTATGAGAGTAGAGACTCTTTTAGTGATGACAATTATAATACCAATTAAAGTAATTTTAAAATGAAAAATTAAACTAAGAGGAATTGGAATGAATCACATTATTAGAAAGGCAAACGTTAAAAAAGGTATCAAAATGTAGTATTTGGTTGGAATAGAAATTTCCAAGACAATTATTCCATTTCTGATCGTGATACAAAAGCTACTTCTGAGAATAATGCAGAACAGAAGTATAATATTGAATGTGTCTTTTCTAGGAAGCCAGGGCAACTGCTTATTTGATGATATTCCTTGTGGGCAACTGCTCATTTGATGAGCTTTTAAATTCTAGTCATGTTACATCTAATATATGTACTGAAGCAGCAAGTTTTGTTTCAGAATCAAGTACCTTTATATAATGGAATTCATTACCCAGCACCTCTTAATTTTGCAAATCCACTCAAGATTATATATGGCCTTCAAGCTGCAAATCCTCCAGCAGGCCATCTTGAAGCTGACAACCACTATTTCCAAGAGATATGATGGACATCATGTTATCCTAATGCAAAAATCTCCAATTACCAATATAACAGCAAGCATCAGCAAACCTACTGAACAAATAGGAGTCTATCACACCTTGCTCTTAGACCTTTCAATACAGCAAAGTCGTCAACTAGAGCGAGGACGTAGCAAGTTAACAAGTTGCATGCATTTCCTTTTTTTTTTTTTTTTTTTTTTTTTTTTTAATTCACTGGCTACAATGAAACGATGTTTTGTTCTTAACATTTGAATTCAAGGAGCCAGTTTTTGTGATTTGGATACTGGATTGCGATGGAATGTACTTCAATGCTTAAATAAATATTCTTGTTTATTACATTTGTTATAATGTTATACAAATATACAAATACAAATTTGTATTTTACACTGTACTTAATAACAGTACAAAACTATGCACAGAAAATTTTTTCAATTTAAACAAATTATTTATCTTAACATTTCCATTTTAATGCAATATAACAGATAAACAGATATCTTACCTTGTTCCATATTTTAATCTGAACTTTTCCCATCTAGTAGAAAGTTTGTGTATATCTCTATTTTGTGTTTTACACTGTACTTAATAACAGTACAAAACTATGCACAGAATTTTTTTTTTCAATTTAAACAAATTATTTATCTAAACATTTCCATTTGAATGCAATATAACAGATAAACAGATATCTTACCTTGTTCCATATCTTAATCTGAACTTTTCCCATCTAGTAGAAAGTCTCTAAAACAAATAAATAAATGCTGGTTTAAAGCCCAACAAATCCAAAATGCTACTTTTCTCATTTTGACAAAATGAATATAATTATAGTGTAACTTTTCTTTTCACAGACAATAATTTATTTAATACTTTACAGATATATATTAAAACTTTTGCTAAGGTTATGCCTGAATATCTTTCAATAAATAACTTGCTTTTAAATATTATTCTCCAAACAGGAAAAAGAAATTCATTATATTTTACTTTTTATTAATAACAGAAAAAAACTTTGATAAAAAAGTATTATTTACAGTCATGTGTAATTTCACGGTACTTTTTCCTTCCTACTACATACTTTTGACTAATTCATATTTAATCACAAGAGCAGCAATTTATTTATAATCATTATGCATCATTTTGGTGAGGGTTTTGTATTTAAACAGAAAACCTTCATTCAATAATGATGCACAGAATCTCCCCCCTTAAAAAAGTGCATAATTCAAATCATTAAAGCTAATGTTAAATGTACAAATTCCATATTATGCCTTTCTCAACATCTATATAGAAGTTTTCTTAAATCTGTTAATGAATAATTGTGATTAAACTACATTTGCCAATTAGATTTATATAATTGCTCATTGTATGGTTAACTATTCATTCCTTAAGCTGATATTTAGACCATTAACCTTTTGAAGACGGGATGGCCATTATAGTGGCCACAGGTCCTGTCTTTGAAAAGACGGGGTTGTCCACTTTAGTGGACATGTCTTTTTTCCTCATTTTCCAGGCTGAAAAGTGGGGTGAAATGTCAAACCTAGGGTTTTAACCACTTATCTCTTTCAAAGGTCTTCCTTTTGTGACATAGATGCACCTATCTGAGAATCCATTAAACTACACACAAGAATCTTTGTTGCAAATAGGAGGTAATTTCTTAAAGGGGGGCATTCGGTGCAAGATTCCCCGTCCTTTGGTAACTTTTACTGCTACCAAAGCCCCGGCCTCAAAAGGTTAACAAAAAATCTGATGTGTACACCATGACTTCCTAGTACGGAATATTAAATTATATGCAGTTTTTTTTTGCATTTCATTTTAACCTATTGGATTGAATTAAATTTATTTCGTCGATAGCGCTTAAACCACAATAAAATAAATGCACTTTTTAAAATTCACTATATTTGTTTACCATAGCGACACTCTTAAGAATTATCTAATCGTTGCCACATGTTCTATTCAAATATTATAATAAATCTAAAAAAATGTATAAAAGAAATTAAGTAAACAACAATAAAAACAATGACAACAAAAAAATGTTGTTCACAGATGATTCAGTATTTCTCATTCAATTAATCCAGTTCTCACTTCGCGACAAGACAAAAATCCATAAAAACTCAAAAACATCTGTATTGAAAATTATGCAGTAAATCTCGAACACATTTCCTCGAATAAATTCCAGAATGGATTAAGTATGATTTAATTTGCAATAATAAAAGAAGGCGTTATCTTTGTTACTGCAAAGCTTGCTTTCTCTAGATTGCCAACAAATCTACTATTCTGCTGTTTCATATGTAAACAAACATTGCTGCCACTGCAAAAATAATTAAGCTTAGCGGCACTTAAACAAATTTTAAATTGTTAATAATTCTAAAAATATTGCATGCAGATTTAATAAAAGTATAAAAACCTTAACCATAAGATAAGAACAGCATAATTCAATCATTTTTAAAGCAAAAAGACATACAAACATATAAAAATAAAGAAACTGAGATTACTGAGCCGAGTAACATAGTGGATATATATCTATATAATTATATTTATATAATTTTGGTGTGGCCGATTGCAGTCAAAATACAAGGTGCACTTCTACATGCTATAGCAATCCTATATACAAAATTTTAACGTTCTGAGGCTACTCATTTTTAAGTTATGCAAGATACGTACATACGCACAGATGTCACAAAAATTTTAATGTTAGAATTCATTTTAAATCAGTTTTATAATTTTTTTGGGGAAAAGAGTCCTTTATTCTGTCTTTACGTATGAATGTCCCGCAAAAACATCGTTAAATTGCATTCGATAGCAGTCAAAATGGATATTTTCTTTCAAATACGATGCCTGAAGTTTTTCGCGATTACAATATTTCCTTTTTACTTCGTACAAGGAAGTAAAAAGTAACAGTAAGTAAGTGTATGAAAAGGAAACATTTTAAATGTAAAGTAAATATTTTAAATAACAGCATAATATATACCAAGTTATACGAAATCTCAAGATTGGACAGATGGGGGTCATGTTGCTCAAATGGTTAAAATTTAAGAAATGCAATAAGAAATATATATGAAGGGGATCCCCAAATAACCAGACTTTCCCGATAAAAAGAATGGAATTTATTATTATTATTGAATACAACTTGTTTTCAAAGTTCTTTCCATTAGTACCGTTGTGTCAAAAGCAGCGACATCCTGAGATTTTCTATTATACAAGTATATGGCTACATAGAAGCACTGAGGTGTATGGTGGGCAAAGCTTGCAGTGACAGAGGAAAGTGAGCGAGAGGCCGCCAAGTAAACCACCTGTTTGAAACATTGAGTGAACTACACTTTCCACTGTAGTGTGCAGCTGTTATGAGGAATGTAAAGTTGGAGGAAGAGAACCATGTAACCTAGAAACTTCTATCAGAAATAAAAGCATTATAGTTCATCTTAATGTGGTGAAATTTCGTTTTTTCGAACTAGCATCTACAAAGAAACACAAGGTACTAAAGCATTTGTCCAAATGTTCAGCCCATTGATGTAAGTACCTTATGAATTTAGCATCTTTGATACCTGTTAGTGCCATCGTGACAAGGCATTTGACTTTGTTGACACCACCAAAATGCTTTCTTTAAAGACCCTTTTCATTTGATGGAGCAAGAAGTCCATGGGAGCCAAATCTGGTAAACGGGGCACCTAAGTCAAGGTAATCATCAGTGTTAGGGCAAAAACTAACTAACAAATATCAAGAGACAAGTGCCATGTGCATAGAAGCAATGTCATGATGCAGGAATCACCTGCTGGAAATCCCTAAGGCAGGACATTTCCATGTCATATTTGTATGCAGCCATTTCAACACCTCAAACAGCATTGTTGGTTGTTGATTTGATTTTGAGGGATAAAATCTGAGTGAATGATCGCTTTGATGCCAGAAAAACAAATCAGCGTGACCTTCAAATTCAATTTAACTTGACAAGTTCTTTCTAGATGAGGCAGCTAGGCAACTTAAATTAACTTGACTTTGGATACTTTTGGGATTCCCACAGCACTATGACTCTTCACCTATGATGATTTTGTTAAAAAACTGTGGATCATCTGTGCCAGCGTCCTTCATTTCATGACAGGCTTCTATGCGAAGATCCCTTTATTCTTCACTAAGAAGTCTGGGCACAAACTTAGCAGCTACTTGTTGCATTCCCAAACCATCATGCAAAATGCACTAAATGGATCTCCAGGACAACCTGAATTAGTCTTTCAGTTGGTTGACTTACTCTGCATTGACCTTCTCTGATGGCATCATGGATTTTGGCAATGTTGTCCTCGGTTCACGAACTCAAAGGATGACTGCAACAGGGCCGATCTTCAACGACCTCTCCCTTCCTTTTAGAGTGAGAAACTTTTTCTAATAGTGCTATTTTATAACTATGTTTGTAGAGACATTAGGTATTTCTTGGAAGCAGGGACTTGAAAGATGAGCAACGCTCTCGCCGGGAATCGAACCACGGAACTCTAGAAAACACGCCCAGCGTGCTGACCACTACACTACGAGGGTATGCTAAGAAGGCGAGAGAAATACCTTATACACTCCCCCTTTTAAAGGATGAATGGGGTTTAGGGGACTCAATCGTCAAACCCAGGGTGTGGATATTAATCATCATCTACCACCCTTTTAGTTCGGACGTCACTGTGCAGACATTAGGATTTTTTTGGAAGCATGAAAGATGAGCAATGCCTTCACCAGGAATCAAACCCTGAACCTCTAGAATCAAACCCTGAACCTTACATGCCCAGCGTGCTGACCACTACACCACAAAGGCATGCTAAGAAGGCAGGAGAAATGCCTTATATGTTAACAGTTTGTTAAATTTATAGTTTCCTTCTCATTTATTGCAAAAAATGTTCTGTCAGTAATAAGCTTTTCATACCATGAGATAAAATAAACATATTTTTTTCTAATTTTCCATTATATTATACCAACTAAGAGAGAATACACACAAAAAATAGTAAGTGATGATAAAGGCATACAACAATTCTAAGGAATGCCTTATACAGACAAGAAAACAGAAGGATGATGATGAACAAAACAAGAGGATATCTATAAAATCCACCATGAATTAAAATAATATATATATGTATATATAACTCCCAAAGATTTCCAGAACTGCATGGTTTATCTACCATGCTGTCTGGTTTTTATTTTGAATTTTAACAACTGCACAAGTTTAAATCAGTAACTAAAATATGCTTACCGAACAGACTTGTATTAGAATTTTTTTCTTTTTTTTTTAATACCTTAAATTTTCCTACAAAACATGCTAAACATGATTTCTTTACAGGGATTTATTAAATGAGACAAAATAATCTAATCAAATTTCACAAATCACTCTGCATAACTTCAATTAACTTCTAAATAATTATGCAAATATTATTCCAAGATAAAACTATTTACACGAGTTTTCTAAAAGAAAATTTTCCTCCTTAAATTTAATAATTTCCTTTTGAAGAATTTTAAATTTTTGATGCAATAAAATTATATGGATGAGAAACATCTGACTAATACAGAAATATCCCTTAAACATGATTCAAGAGTACAAAAACTGCAAGTAAATTCAGCTGTTTTCTGTTAGAAAAGTTAACTTTCACAAAACAAAAACAAAATTTAATGTTGGAGAATTTTAAAATTATATATTAATAGCTTCTATTAGCACTTCAAACACATAGCAATATAAAATTAGTTCCTTAGCTCACATAGAAATCTTTAAATAGGGCTATACATGCCAATCAGTTTTTTCCTTCTTGACTAATATAATATAAGATTACACATGCTTCAAATGCTTACTAATCAATATGCAACAGAACTGGATATATATATATATATATATATATATATATATATAAATGAAACTTACTTTAAGCATGAATGGACAAAATTCAGATAAGACCGTCATGATTTCATCATATGCCAATGCAGGACATTGAAGAAAAAATGGTCGCAAAAACACACTTAAAATTGTTAAAGCATTATTATTTCATTTTGAGGATCCATATAAGAGCGCATTAAAATTCTTTCACAAAAAGTGAATAGAATAAAAGCTACATACATCATAAAAGACAAAATTTATTAACACATCTTAAGCAGGAAACAACTAATTTCATTTAGGGCAGACTGTTATTTATTAAAGTATGGGGGATGAAAAAACTAATTTTCTAAGAATTATCGGTGACAAAGTGATTTTTTTGTAATAACTTGACTTTTTTTAGCAAATTCATAAAAATAGACCATACCAGAAAAAATGTGATGATGAAGAATTGTGTGCAGACAGTTTGTTGAATTATTCCTGGGAGAACAAGCTTACCAATGATGCTTCTAGTGATGATGAAATTATATGACACTCTAGGATATTTTTCAGCCAAGAATTTGAAGAATTTATGATTCAAGCAGCCTTGGATCGTTCTGATTCTGAAGAAGTATGGTCATGAGTAGACTATCCACCAGTCTTGGAAGAGTTTTTAGGCTGCTCAGGAATAAATACAGAAAATGTTTTGGAAAGTGTAGGAAAATAGTGGAAAGTACACTAAATATCAATAGACTTTTGGAAAGTACACTAGACTAAAATATCAAATTTATCACTGAAAGCATTATGAAAAAAAAGCAAACATGAGGCAGTAAATCTGCGTCAATAAACTGTTGGCTGGTCACAATCTTAGCTGCAAGCACATACAGTGCATGATGATCACGATGCCAGCCCATATCATGATACTGCATCTACGATATCAATCCCATTTCTGGGTATTTTCTAGATGATAAGCAGTGCCACCCTCATACCAAATCAGTTGCCATTTACAAATTGATGACAGATTGAAGCATACAACAGATCTATGGTGTATAGTCCTTCTCTCAAATGCCTGGCTACAATTTTTGGGGAAATTTTGCTGTCCTGTAGCAAGAAACTCATTTGCCACCACTGAGTGGTGGTGTGCCGGTTTCTTTTTGCCAATATGGCAATGTATCTGTCTCCTGCAGGCGCCCATCAACATCCTGCATTAGAAAAAAAAGCAACAAAGTAGTACTATTCTCCAGAAAGACTTTCCATGGACATGACAAAACAAAATATTAAAAGCTATTGTGGAAACTAGAGAAAAGAAAAGTTCTTTGCAATAATGTTGTGTGTGCTCCATCAAGAAAAAAACAAAAAACAGTGTAATGTGACATATGTGTAAATTTTGCAATGCAACCTTGCACAAAGGGAAGTGCTTCAAAAGATATCACACTTTAAAACATTATTATATTTTTTTACTTTCAAGAAAGTGTTTTTATTTAACCCTTTAATGAACAATGGTTTTGCCACAAAGTAGAAGTCATTTTGTACATTAACTGCAAGAAACTACTTGCTATATAGTGAGAGTTTGGGGAGAAAACACCCACTTAAGATGTGTAAAAAAGAAACTAATATTTAATAACAAAAGAAGCTAACAATAATTTAAATTTACAATAATCATTTTACACATTTAGACAATAAGAACTAATATTATTCTATCATACACTTATTTAAAAATATTTCAAAATTTATATGAAATACATTTTGAAAAATAGTGACTTAAATGATTACATCTACTGAAATTAAAGCACAGTTAACAGGTTATTTTAGTATAAGCAACTGACTTAAGTTATATATTTGATAGATGAATAATTACAAACATACAAATTCAGAACTTATTTCTAACATCAAACACAATAAAATAAACTTGAATGTAGTTCAGAAATTTTTTATATGCAGCATGTAATTCAGAAATTTTTTATATGCAACTTGAAGAAAACGTTAATTGTATAATACAGCTTTTCAAACATGCTTAAAAAATATACAACTCAAAAGGTAACATTTTCCAAAACCCTAACAACTTATTAGGGGAAAAAAAAAAAAATGTAAAGAATAAGAAGTTTTAGAAGATAACTAAAATAATAATATTTGCAAATATCAAATATTCTTTACACAATATTAACACTCTCAAAGAAAGAAAAAGAAATCTACCTGTAACAGTAAAATGATAGTTGATAGAGCTGAAATTAACCAAAAACCTACAAGTAATCAAATATGCCAAAGCTGAATATATAAATTTTAAATTCAACAAAAATGGTTTATTACTAATTTGCTGGGTTTCGTAATATTAGCTTTCATACAAACAGCTCTTATACTTTTAGACGTGATCACAGCTTTGAAACAGTTTAACTCTTAATACCAATGCCAGAGCAAGTGCAACATAGCGATTATTCAACACAAACTAGATGACTGAAAACCTGCAATAAATATTTTCTTTTTTTTCCAATGATTGATTACTTTATAACTAAATAAACTGCTTAATCTGTAAGCTTTTGATCAATTTAATTTTCAAATACTGTACATATATGCAGTTTAAAGTTTTATAAAAATTTTGAGCCTCAATTTCATGAATCAATCTTACTGCAAAAGCTTAGACAATTATGAAGCAAGACAACAAGTTTATCACTGTTACAAAAATAAATACTAAAACTTTTATCAGAAAAATTACAATATTTTTTATGACTAAACTTCACTTCAAAATAAATAACATGGTCCATATAGCTATTACATTTGCATATATGAAAACAACTGGAATTTCCTCCTTTACGTACTAATAATTCACTATTATTAATTCATAGATTGAAAAATTTATGTTTTTCAACTTAAATATCTAATACAGTGAATCATTAAAATATGGATGTCATTCTCTTCCAAAAACACATTTTCATATTTTCAATAAAAATATTCATAAATTTTCTTTTTACTGAAACTATAAAAGGATATGAATTAAAAGCCTGAGTCTGGAGTCTGACATATACTGAATATTAGTAAACAAACCTTCCATGATAAGTTTCGAAAGTGAAGGAACTGTATAAAAATCAATAGAGAGATTTTCCACTGCGCCTCCAAGGATGTGCAGACTAAACAAAGATACACAAGAAAAAGAAAAGAACTAAACAAGATAAAGATAGAAAACATATTAAAAACACATTTACATAGTATTTCTGAAATAAAATTAATTTTTGTAAATGCACATTTGTATTACATAAGATTATTTTAGCTTGTATTTCTAATTCATTTAACACATTTTTAGCTTTGAATGTACTTTTAAAAATAAATCTTCAAATTTTCAACAATATTAGAAACTGTACATAACAAGAAATAGTTGCATAAGAAATGTTTACATTTATTGCAAACAGAATTAGCCAAAATTCAACCTTAGGTTAGAGCTGCTTCACAAAAATCTAGCAATTTCAAGAAAGTCAGGCAATAAAAATCCCAACTTTTCCCAACTTCCTTGAAATTTTTATGTACGGTATTGTACAAAATTATTTTTACATGCAAATTACAAAACTAGCTTTACAAAAATAATGACTTCCAAAATCTGAAATTATTCTAAAGTCTCCAAAATAGTCATGCCTCCAAAATATATAAATACAAACTGAAAAACGATTATGAATATAATTCATATGTAACAAAATTTGAAATGCAATTCAATAAATAAAGATTCCTGAATAGCATATATATTTTAATGAATTATAATTTACAAAAAAAAAAAAAAAAAACTTTATTTTGAATAAAGAATAATATAAATTCTTATGGTGTGTGTGTGGGGGGAAAGGCCATCTGGTACATTTTAATGATAAGATCTTTACCTGTCACCAGTAACCTTTTGCATGCTCCATTTGCTTCTATTTGCTTAATAACTAAATTAATTTTTTAAACTATTAATAATAGCTAAAATGATGATGTTAGAAAATACCATTCTTCATTTCAAAAATGAAACATGATGCCTGCATTTCAAAATATCTTACTTTTATGAATTTAAACATTTTGTTATTGAAATGAAATTTTTTTAATTTCCTTTTTGTTAATAAAATAAACATATCTGGCTTTAACCAAGAGTGAATTCCATGGTATTTCTGTACAAATTTAAAAGTTAGCTAACATAAAAAGACTCCACCCCAAAATACATGCCTTAAAATTTTTGCATTGTTTAAAATTAGTTCTGCAAATATTAGGGTAATTTCAAATTAAAAATGGCAATTACAATTTCTTTTTAAAAAGTACCAGTAAAAATCATTATAATAAAAATACATACCAACTATCATAAGCTGAATGAATGAAAGTATTCATGCGTTCAATTATGGTTTTTGGTCGTTGCAAGTTGTCTATATAGGCAGTTCCTAAAATATTTAAAAAAAAGAGTCAAATTAATTCAATGTAACTTCAGAACGAAGATGAAATATATATACAGGGTAAGTCAAATGAATATAACTATTTAATGGAAAAGAATTTATCGATAACGGTAACACAGAATGTAGACAGAAATAAAAAAATTTATTACGTAAGGTGCAGTGAAACGGAAGCTTACACATGCGAGTTGAAACTTTGCAACGACAAGAAACCTGTTCACTGCGGGTGTCTCATTAGTAAAAATGGCGAGTCCTGAGCAGAAAGCATTCTGCGTGTTAGAAATTGAAAAATGTCATTCTGTTAAAACAATGCAGAGAAGATTTTGTCAGCGTTATAGACAAGAACCTCCAAATGCGAACAACATACAGAGATGGCATTGGATGTTTAAACAGGATGTCTGTGCAAAGGGAAAAGTAGTGGAAGGCCCTGTGCTTCAGTAGATAACACAGAAAGAATTTGTCGCACGTATGAACGAATCCCACGGAAATCGATATACAAAGGCAGTAAAGAGTTACAAATGCCACAAAAAACGGTATGGCATGTTCTCAGAATGAAGCTGCAAATAAAACTGTGGCATCATTCAACTTGTGCAGCAATTGAAAGAGGAAGACAAAGGCAAACGTATGAATTACGCTATGTTTATGCTGGAAAGCATGGAGCATGCAACAATGGCTGATCGTCTCATTTTTAGCAATGAATTAACTTTCAAGATAAGTGGGAAGGTTAACTCAGGGTTGCCACTCAAACAAGAGAATGAAATTCCCTGACTTTTCCAGGTTTTCCAGGTATGTTTCGAGAAAATTCCTGTCTATCTGCGTAATGTACATTGGCTGTGCTAAGAGGTAAATTAATTATGGTATTACTTGTACTGTGCAGCAAATTCACTTAATTATTCAATAAATCACAGAGGACATTTATTCTTAATTATTCTTGGTACACTTTGTTTGATAATTTCGTTTACTTTTCAGCTTAAAAAACTTAATAAAATTTAAGATATATACATTGGATAACCAACTGTACGTTTTATTTAATTATTACTCATGATCATCCCCAGTTCAACACGAGGCTAATCCGGTTCTTATAAATCACAACACAATGCTAAAAGTTAGGTTAGATTTTAGGTAAATTTAATTTGCGTGAGGTGTATTCTTAAAAGACACCTTAACACTTGAAAACACAAATATTATTATAATAGGAGTTGTTTTCTCCACTGAAGATTGAGATTAGAATCTGTCCAATCTGGAATAAAATAAAGCTTTTTTTGCAGACATTCTGCAGCTAAACGAAAGAAAGAAATCTATTTAATGATATTTTTTTACTAAATTGAGGTATTTTATAATTATTTCACAGCATACATAAGGAAAAAATATGTGCATTAAATTTTGTGATGTCATCATACTGCTAGAATTAATTTCAGGATTATGCCAGAGAAAATTTCCTGAAATTTGGAAATATTATTTACTAATGATAAATAAATTTAGAGGAAAGAAGCAACATTAAATGATATGAATAACATAAAAATAAAGATAATTACTTAAAAATTTAATTAGAATAATCAACGATAATTTACAGAATATAGTTATATTACATGGTTATCCTAGATGATTGATTACTATTTTTTGTTTTACTGCAAAATGACAAGGTATTTATTAAAAAGAAAAGAAAAGAAAAGAAAAAAAAAATTATGGTAAAATCCTAGTATATGATATGGCCTTCGCATGATTTTGAAAATTGTCGCCAAGAACAAAATGACCCGTTTACTGCTCATCATCCTGTCGCCAAATCCCGCTGTACCATACATGGAGATTATTCTAACCAAAGAACGTCTATGTAAAAAGCGGAGGGAAAATTTGCCAAGGGATTTGGCGACGGAACCTGGCGGCCAGAATTTCCCTCTTCGCGATGTGTACAGGAAATTGAGAAACATGTGTTAAGAAGAAACGTTCTTTACGAAAATCTGTTTTTAAATTATTGCGAAAAATCCGAGAAGAAACGTTTTATCAAAGAACGTTTTTTCTTGGATTTTTCGCAATAATTTTAAAAACAGATTTTCGTAGATTTTTTTCCCCCTCAAAATAACTAATCCATGAATTAATTTACTTGCGCCAAAAAATATTTTCTCTTCCTTTAGAGTTTAAAGAAATTTTAAAAGATATTCATTTTATGAACTCTTGATAACGTGACCTTCGAACTTGACACCGGTTTCGAGCTTTGGCGACAGATATATCACGCATGCACAGCTGTTTCCCGCTATGATGGAACGGAGCCACGTCTGTTGCAGAGAGGTTTTCCTTCTTTACAATACATATTTTTTGATTCTAACCTGCATGGTACCGTATACTAGGATTAAACCCATTTTGTTTTATACGAGAACAGGTACTTTCTTTAGTTCATGCACTGCACATGCGATTCTCGAGGTTACTGGAAACCAAAAGTTGCGGGAAACTTGCTTTGCCTTTCTAAAAAGACAATCAAATTGGAGCTGCGAAAACTGGCTCTATGCCAAAAAAAGTGATCTCTTCTGACGTCGGCGCAAAACTCGCCTTTTTTGGCGTGATCGTTGTATGAAATTCCCTGACTTTTCCAGATTTTGACTAAAACACTTAAATTCCCCGACTTTTCCCTGAATTTTTTGGTCAATTTCCGAATTCCCTGACTTTTTCCGGTTTTCCAGGTAGCGTGGCAACCCTGTTAACTGGTACAACATTTGAATATGGGATACGGAGAAGCCTTCCCCTGCAACTGAACATGAACGTGACTCAGCGAAGTTAATGTGTTCTGTGCGATCTCATAACGTAAACTTAATGGTCCTTTTTTCTTCAGTGAACGAAGTGTGACATCAAATGTTTAGCTAGACATACTTGAGGTATGGTTAATGCCACAGCTTCATTCTGATTCCACAGATAACATCTTTCAGCAAGATGGAGCACCATCACACTGGAGTATGGAGGTTCACACATTTTTAAATTAACATCTTCCAAAGCGTTGGATCGGTCGAAGTGGAGCTGCCGATGATTTCTTCTACTCTTGGCCTAGATCTCCAGACTCGACACCCTGTGATTTTTTTCTATGGGGTTATGTGAAAGACAAGGTGTTTGCGCCTCTCATGCCCAAAACAATTGAAGAACTCAAAGTAGTACGCATTTGTAATGAGCTTGCATCGGTGACTGAACAAATACTTCAGAATGTATATCGTGAAATGGACTACAGCCTAGATGTTGTCCGTGTGACCAAGGGAAGTCACAGAACATCAATGACGTACATGCACAAAATTTAAGTTCCCTCTACATTATGTGTTAATCTTAAAGATAAAATCTTTTTCAATAAATAGTTATAGCCATCTGTATCGCAATATTCATTTTGATTTATCCCTTATATATATATATACAGTCAAAAGTCGTTAATCCGGATTCGTCGGGAGTTCGGCGATTCCGGATTATCAATCATCAATTTAATCTCATAAGATGGCATGCAGAAAATCTAAAATTAAAAATATGAAACCATAATTTATGAAATAAAGAACAATTATGATCTAAAGGGTATCAAAGTTTACCAAAAAAAAAAGCTTAATATTTATTTGTTTACTTTATTAAACATTTCTTTCAATGTAAGTTGTTTAAGTTGCTTCGTTTTGTGTGATATTACTTTCTCTTTAAATCTATAAACGGACATAATTTCTTGTTCAGTTACAAAGTTCCGCTGTTCAAGTCCCGTAATTGCTGTGCCAAGAATACCAACTAACTTGTTAAACGAAATTTTTTCGTTTTCACTAATCTCTCTGTCACCTTCTTCATATCTTTATCCATTTTTTGCAGCAATTCCACTTTTTGTTTGATGGACATCGAAACATACTTTCATTTTGCAGATCCTTTGGGAGCTCCAGCATCGGAAATTCTATTTGACATAATCGAAAGTTCAAGTTTACTTTTATAAAATTGCTCTTACAGTCTGCAAAAAATAATAAGCCGGACCCAACTCGAAGATTAAGGAACAACACAATCATCAACATTAACTGAAATAGATAATTAGATAATTTTAGCTTATACCATCCATTATACATAAAACGCGCACGCGAAAACGTATTCTGCGCTTGTGCACATGCATATGCGCAGTCGTTAAGGTTTTACGTGCACGCGTAAACGCCTATGCGCATGTGTCAACGCGGCGCATGCGCAGAAAGTTTTTAGCTTTGAGGTCCGGATCATTCCGGATTGTGGGTGTCCGAATCAACGACTTTTGACTGTATAAATTTATATATATATATATGTATATAAATATGTATATATATATATGATGATGATGATGATTTGGGAATATTACAGATAGATGTTGAAGCATTTATAGTAGATTTAGGATGAAAAAGAAACTTTGAAGTCAAATTCAATATGATTTTAATATTACAGATAGATGTTGAAGCATTTATAGTAGATTTAGGATGAAAAAGAAACTTTGAAGTCAAATTCAATATGATGCGGTCCTAGCAGATTTTAATCTTATATTTTTTACTGTAGTTAAACATTCTGTAGCGACAAATACTTGGCACACTGAGTTTCTTCCAGAGCAGTTACACTTTAGATGTTGTTGCAATGGGCAGAAAAATAGTATCTTAGTGATGACACAGGTAGAAGAAAACTGTACAATTATCCAATATGGAAGCTCTCCAACAGAATTTCAATTATAATTTATAGTTTATATTTACATATTCCCCTCCCCTTCAAAGCAAAAAGAAGCTTGGTAACAGAGAATTTTCAAAAGATAAAGCGCTAAAGCATTAACAAATGAAGAGAAACATAATTTTAAAAACACAAATTATTAAATTTTGATCAAAATAATTGCAAAACATTGATAATATTTTAGAGTTTTATTAAAGTATTTAGTTCAAAGTCTGTTTTTTAGAGTAAAAAGAGAGAGTAAAAAGAGATATTTGTTCAGAGAAGTCTTTTCACATTTTTTAACACACTAGCACAAGTATAAAAACTTTAAATACAATCACTTATTTTGAATAATAACAAAAAATTTCAAAATTTTATAACACAATCAATTTCCGTATTTCAAAATTCCTTTTTAAGATGATAAATATAGCAGTAATAAATTATGGTTAATTAAATGCTGCTAAAATTATGGTTTCATTATCGTTATCTCATTTAAAGTTTTTTTTAGCCCAAAGGGGCAATTTTCCCAGAAGAGCTTATTAATTTCATTTTGGGTTGATTCACTATAAGCAGCGAATCACTTTTTAAATTGTTGCCTCCAAATATTAGAGCCCTAAATCATATTTAAAGAAATTAAATGATGAAGAATCTGCATAAATATAAGTATGTTTCTCTCATTGTGAAAAACAACGGTACCTAGAGACATCAAATTTTGAATAACATAGTCCTTTACTCGAATATGGGCATCTGGAAGCACAAATATAAAATTTGTTTTATTATCTATTTCATATTTCGTAAAGCATTTATGAGTTTTTGATTAAGAAACTCACCGATTTCAAAGTGACCAATGGCAACACTACGAAAAAACATATTTTTATCTCCAACGCACGAAACAGTGTAAAGGAAATTGCTATTTTGTGATATTGCTGTTGAATTGAATTTTATGGTTTAAGTGCAAAGAACATGCTATTTAATAAATAAAGGTAACAAGCAAAACGTTAAAAAAATGCACCTTTGGGTGCAATATAAAATCTCAAACCTTTCAGATTTAGTTTCTTTTCTCTCTCTCTTTTTTTTTTACACAAACTGGAAGACCCTAGAGCTTTCTTCAAGTACAAACATTTCTTTCTTTTGGGCATATCCACTTGAACTAAAGGATGTATTAATGTTCATCTGTGGTTAAGGGATGCTCATCAGTAACATAAATTATCTTAACTTTAATTTAAAGGCTTCAATTCCTTGCACATGGTAACTGGATTTTGTGAGCTTCACTATTATTACATTCCAACAAAAAAAGATAATATATATATATATATATATAAATTCAGATTTTTATATTATGCCCAAAGGGGCTTTTTTAACATTTTGTGTGTTTCCTTTATTTATTAAATATCATGTTCGTTGCACTTCAAATTCAGTTCAAGAATAATATCGCAAAATAATTTAAAATTGAGCACATATTTAGAATTTCCGTTACACAGTCTCACGCGCTGGAGATAAAAATGTTTTTTTCTGTACAACACTGCCACTGCTTGCTTTGAAATCCTAGAGTTTGTTAATAAAAAATTTGTTAAAGTTTTACAAAATACGAAATTGTTAATAAAACAAATTATAAATTATAAATTTGGGCTTCCAGATGCCCATATTATTATCTTCCAGAAGATTATGTCATTCAAAATTTGATGGCTCTAGGTATCGTTGTTTTATCACAATGCAAGAAGCACACATACATTTATGCATATCCTTCATTATTTAATTTCTTCAAATATACAGAGCAATAATATTTGGTGGCAACAGTTAAAAAAGTGAAATGGACATTCAGAGTGATTTGACGTAAAATTGCAAAACAAAAACAATAGCCCCTCAGGGATAAAGCCCCTCTGGACTAAAAATAAAACAGTTCTAATATCTCCTGTTCTACTGGACCGATTGACGAAATTCAATTTACGTTTTTCATTCTCAAAAGCATGACTTTGGATTTGTATTAGATTTATATCCAATATTGTTCTAATATTCATATTTTGACACAAAATCGGACTTTTTCTGAAATATAAATATTATAATTATATACATATAATTTTTTTTTCCGTATTTCAATTCTAAGACTCAAGTTATGCCAAACTGCCCAGTTTTGTAACATCGCACAAAAAGTTTTTAAAAAAATTAGCTCTCGAAATTTTAGTTTCTCCATGTTAATTGAATCTTGTATATATTTACTAATATCTCCTTTTTTTTATTAAATTTATTTGATTTTTCCTTTCACATTTCGAAATTTATGTTCATTCCAAATACAGTTTCACCCATTTTTTATGATATATTTTTAAAATCTGTATTTTTAAATAATTTTTATAACTTTTTCGAAAAAATTGTTTAAGTATAACCTATACATTTTTTACCATTATCTTAAAGTAGATGTATTTAAGAATAGTTGCAAAAATTAGTTTTTTTACTCAAAATTTCCTAGGATATATGTGAATTTACATATTGGAGCATTTTAAAATTTGGCATATTTGTTATAAGCAATAATAACACTAAATGTGGTTTATGCATTTTGTTAAAATTATTTGAAAGATGAATAAATTATTGAATGATGACTTCTTTCCCACTCATCTACAATGGAAAAAAAAAAAAAAAAAAAAAAAAAGGGAAAATAGGTTGCTATAAATTAAGAAGTTCGCCAAGTGAATTATTCTTGGCGCAAAGATGTAAAGAATGGACTCAGATAAATTTTTACATTTCTCCATAAATTTTGCACCATATATTACAAAATTTAATGTTGAGGCATAATTCGAGTCATAGAATCGAAATATGGAAAAAACTGGCATGTCATTTCATAAAAAGTCTGATTTTGTGTCAAAATACCTATGTTAGAACAATGCTATATATAAAGCTAATATATATCCTAAGTCATGCTTCCGAGACATTTACGACGCAAGCTGAATTTCATCAATCGGCCCAGTAGAATGGGAGATATAAAACTGTCCTTTTTTTCTCCCGCTGCGTACCATTGTTTTATCACAACGTTAGAAACATACATACATTTATGCAGATTCTTCCTTATTTAATTTCTTTGAATATAATAGAGGGCTATAATATTTGATGGCAACAATTTGAAAAGTGATTCAGACTTTTAAAGTTTTCAACGCAAAATGTCAAAACTAAATTAATAGCCCTTCTGGGCTATAATATATATAAAAAAAATTACACTGAATCATTAAATGAGAGCCATCAGCATCATATTGTATGAGGGGGTGAAAGGAGCAATTGTGCAGAGGTAATAATAGGCCTCTGTTTCTGAATCAGTACTCCCTCAATATAGTCTGCATTTAGCATAAAATTATACAGAAATTTTAACATTATTAAATTAATACAAATTAATAATTACATAATTCCAAATGACTTTTTTATACATTTTGTTTTGAATTACTTTCTAAAATTTTTCGATTTCTATATTCATAAATAATATGATAGATAAGTATCAAAATATTAAATATTTTCTACATTATACTCAATACACTATTTTATATATTTTTCTATACTAATATTTCAAAATTATTTCACCCTTTTTAATTTTCATTACTAAATTTTTATAATAATTCAATGATATTTTAAACAATAATTCAAATACATAATTTTTAACAACCTTCCCTAAATAAAATAATTACAAATCTTTAAATTCGTTACTTAATTTTATTAAACATAACTATGAAAAATTAAATTTTTTGATAGCATAAAAATTTTAATCATTTTCATAGAATAGTGCAACATTTTAAAGATTCTATATAAGAAAAACAGCATTTTTTTCGCAAGAGGAACAAATAAACATATAGATTCTTCATTATTTAATAGTAGAGACTGAATCTCTTTCGAAACAAATTAAAAAAGAATGCATATCGGAGGAAAGAAATTACAGCTTTCTTCAATTAGGGCATCTTAATATTTTACACATTAAATAAAAATTACAGACTACAAAAAAGGTTAATATATATACATACCTAAAATATTGTACTTATCTGTTTCACTGATGTCTAAGGCACGTAAGAAACTTGGATGAATTTTTGCCTGGATTGCTGGATCATGAAGGGCATTTAAAGTTCTAAATCAGAAGACAATAAAACCACACTTTTATTTTGATGCAAGAGACAACAAAACTATTAATTAAATTATAAAATAATACAAAAGCATTCAATATTACAATTTACCTAACTAATAGAAATATTTGATGTAATGAAGGAACTATACACTGCGCAGCAGGATTTCTATAAAATATTTTCTTAAGAGAATCACTCAATGGATGGACAAAATTTCCCTTCTTTGCAATCTAAAAATTAAGAAAATGTTAAACTAAAACATTTAGGAAGAAAATGGATGATTAATATACAGTTGACTTTCAACGAGTATAAGTTTGAAATGTGGAGATTTTTTCTAATATATCACAAGGTGTTTGATATTTGTAATATTTACAATATTCACACAAGACATGCACAGTATGAAACTGAAAAGTTTTTCAAAGATTCTGATGCCATGTTTGAAATACAGCAAAAATGGTAAGCAATTCATCTTGTACAGCACATATAATTGGCTGGACAATTTCTTATACTAAAATGGAAGAAACGAAAGAAACTAATGTTTCTTAAATTTGGAAGAAATTTAAGAAACTATTTATATTACTATATATTTTATTCATATGCAGGGTTAATATATTACAAATTTATACACTTTCATTTTCTTTGTAATTTAACTAGCCTCATTTGTATGTCTACAATAATCTTTATTGTGTTAGTTATATTTGATTTCCCCCCCCCCTTTTTTTAAGGGAATATGTACTAGAGTCACTCTGAAATTTTTGAGATACACATAGGTTTTTAAAGTTAACTTATGAAATTTTAGGAGTGCTCAAAGTAGTCTTCTCCAGCATCAATGCACTTCTGTAGGTGAATTTTCCAAAGATTATGCCTCAAACCATTTATTTCTTGGAATCGATCAAAAAAATGCATTGATAGCCTCATCAATCTCATCTTCAGAATGAAAAGAATGTCCATGTAAGTTCTCTTTTAAACTGAAAAATTCCACATAGCTAGATAGGGTGAACAGGGTGGATGTTCTATCACTTTGGTGAGTTTCTGTTCAAGAAACTCAACTGTCAATCTTGCTATATGAGAAGATGCATTGTCATGGTGGAACAAGACTCCTCTGACATTCACTTCTTGAAGAATTTCTGGAAAAAACTTTAAGGTGTACTAGTTAGCTGTGACTGTCTTCTATCCTTCCAGCTTGATGCCTTTGACCAGTCCAGTACTTAAGAAAATGACATACATTACATGGCACATTGTCTTTTCACACTATGGGATGGGGTCCAAAGATCCACTTTTTACATAAAAAGATGGTATGTATGTTTCCATCACCAGTTACGATTTTAGAAATAACGTGGTGGCCACCATCTTTAAAGAATTAAAGGTTTCTTTACTGATTCTGATATGCTCCTCTTTTTGATGTTCAGTTAACACTTTAGCTGCCAGTGATGTGAGGTTATATTGATAGTTAATGCTGTGTCATAGAAATATATTGTACCCATATGCCAACTTACTTATTTTAGGAAATGTGATTTAAAAGAGATAATAAAAGATTATTATGTGTACCACATTGATTACTAAGCCTTTAAGCATTGAATTTTATAAGTACGCTTGCTTCTCCTGACTGGCACTTGAGACATCACCCCACGCCAAGCGCAAGAGTGTGATTGGCTCTACGTGCCAGTCTGTGATCGGCAGCGAACATGTGAAATTATGGCAAACCCAATGGCAAATTAGTTTTTTCATATCAAATTAATGCTTCATGAATAATTTTATGTTTATCAGTGGATCCAATGTTAAGTTCCTTCTGTATTATTTGGCAGGTACAGCAATTATCACTAATCAACATTTTCTGGATGGCAGTCACATTACCCAGGATTACTGTGCATTCTTTATCCTGAAGACAGTTGCAACCCCTGTGAAATTCTGCAAACTATTTGAATCCAGTAGCATGATATGAACCTTCATTTCTAAATGCTAATTGTAGACATTGAATGCATTCTTCTTGATTTAACCCCACTTTAAAATCATAGCACGATAATGTTCTCACACCAGGTGTGCTGTAGATCTACTTCCTCGTGGTGCACCTGGTAACACTTTATAGTGACTAAAAGATCTACAATCCTCCTCCTCAGATTAATACTTTTCGAGTGTTACAGTGGAATGCTGGCGGACTGTCCCAAGCCAAGTGCGCGGAGCTTTTGCAGATCCTATGTGAGAAGGACATTGATGTCTTCACTATCATGGAGGCTAATTTGAATATCAAAAACCGAAAATTTCATCCTTTTAAAGGATATTATCTTCATGCACTTACAAAATCTAGAAAATTTGCCAGTGATATACTGATTGGTGTCAAGAAAGATTTAACAACTGATTTTTGCATCATAAAAGAGATGGGTGTTGATGGTGATAAGAGTGAAGTTGTACATATGGATGTCTGGAAATGTGGAGCTCTTTTTAAAATTCTAGCTATATACAGCCCTCCTTGTAACCATCCTGAATTTTCCAATGTTAATCATTTAAAACATTCTATTTTTATAGGAGATTTTAATGCCCAGAGTTCAGGACTTCTTGAGCTCGGCTACTTTTGAACTAATATACAATGAAAAAAAGCTTCCATATTTATCTGCATTATACTGGTAAAAGCACAACCCCAGATCTGTTGATGGTCACTGCTGACCTTTACAATCTCACAAAACATAGCATCTTGAAGGACCCTGGATCACAACACAGAAAGGTGCTTGCAGAAGTTGAAATACCCAAAGTGGATCAGAAGCCCTTTTCACAATCAAAAATCTTTTGGAATTTTAAGAAAGTGAACTGGTCTCTCTTTACTTGATGGAACATGGCCTTAATCATGATAGACTTGACTTGACTTTAAATTCTAATAAAGTTTATAGAATTATCAAGAACATGGTGAGAGACAGTCTTAGAAGAAAGGCAGAGTTGACCTCCCGACCTTGCGATGTTCAGGCTTAGAGAAAACAATCTGCATACTTTAGGAAGGCCCTTATTAGCAGTAAACGATCCGCATTTAATGAATTTATTTGAAATATAAATTACCAAATGGATAGTAAAAGAACATTTAAATTTGTAGGCAACCTAATGAATGATCCTGCTGGCTCACCTAAACAAACCTTCATGATAAAAAACATACACAAACCTTCATAGTTAAAGACAAACAACTCTCTTTGGATTCTTCTGTAGTAAATGCTTTTGCACAGCATTTCCACAGAGCTAATAATAAAAACATTTATGCAAAAATACATTGTCCGGAGTTAAGCAAAAAACTACACTCCTGCAGTTGGAATTTGAATCTTCAACTGATTCAGTTTTTGAGGCACCCATTACTCGAGACGAATTGACCTATGCTCTAAGAAGCCTTCCTTGTGGTAAATCACCTGGTGGAGATGGAACCCATTTCGAGTTTCTCTCCCATCTTGGCCCTAAAGCATTTGACACTGTTTGGATCTTTTACAATTTAATTTGGAACACTGGTATTGTACCAGCAAATTGGTGAACTTCTATCATTATTCCCATACATAAGAAAGACAATGATTGTGATAGTCTCTGTAACTATAGACAAATATCTTTTACTCGTATTGTAGGGAAGGCTATGGAGAAAACAATTGTGAGAAGACTTAATTATTACTTAGAAACTTGTGGACTTCTTGCCGAGGAGCAGGTGGGGTTTAGAAGCTCCAAATCTATTAACCAACATGAGGTCCTGACAGCAGTTTTTATTGACATTAAGTCTTGCCTACGACAAAGTATGGTGGGAGTGTCTTCTACTGAAGCTGACAGGTCTAGGAATTTAAGCAAATCTTTTTAATTGGATTAGAGGTTTCCTGTGCCAGTGCTCTTTCAGAGTCAGGTACGGCAACACACTATCAAAATCTGAGATTTTAAAAACAGGTCTCCCACAGGGAGCTGTTAGTAGCTGCTTTCTTTTTAACATCTATATTAATGATTTGATTTCTAAAATAGGAGAAATTTTTGGTTTCAAGTGCCTCTTGTAAGCTGATGATTTGGTTTTCTGGATGGTTTCTAAAAAAGAAAGTGCAGTGAGAATCATAGAGACTAAACTCTCTGCTACTTTGAATGCTTTGGAAGTTTGGTGTGATACTAATAATACGGAGTTGAACTTAAATAAATCCTACCGCCTGACTTTCTCTTTTATGCACCAATCTTTGGATTTTCAGCTGACGTATAAGAGCACCCAAACCCCCATGTGCAAAAATTTAAATATTTGGGTGTGATATTTGACCACAAACTAACATAGAAGCCACATGTAGAGGATTTGTCCAACCATGCTACGAAGCGTCTCAGTGTCCTTAAGCGCCTTGCTGGGGCAAGGTGGGTTTGCACTGGACAAACCCTGCTCCACACTTATCATTCGTTTAATCTTCCCCTTCTGACTTACTGCTGTGAACCACTTGTTATGACTGGGGAAAAAGTACTCTAGAAAAAATCCAAAATCCGTGCTTACGCATTGTTTCTGGAGAAGTAAAAGACACATTAATGCCATGCTTATGTTAGCTGGTGATAAAAACTTAAGAACCATAATTCAAGAGAAGGTCTTAATGCTCTAGGAAAAGATCATTAGAGTTCCTGAATGTCTTTCACTCTGGGATGAAGTCAATCAAGATCTGACTAGAAATCTAAAGACTCAGATGGGCTTTCTATAGGGAGTTTTTCAGGTAAAAAATTCACTTGGTTTAATGAATGAACCAGAATTACTTGTTCCACTACAAAATCCAATAAATCTGAAATCTTTCTGGATTAATCTTGACTTGAGTCAAAAAGTAACCAAAAGTAATACAGATCCTTCTATTTTGAGAGCCCTCGCTCTCGAAGTATTAAACATTTTTTATCCTGAACCAGAATGGCTTTGGATCTCTCCTGTCTGATGGCCCTAATTCAGGTGCCAGAGTTTTCTCTGAAATTTTCTCTTTCTACATTCCTGTGGGCCAAGGTACTGCATTTGATGGTGAAATTGCTGTGATTCACACAGTTCTGCTCCCAGCTGCCATGCTACTTAAAAAAATTCACAAGAGCTGTTATCTCCAATGATTCCCAAGCTGCTCTGTTGGCTATCGTTTCAGATAAAAATCCTATATCACAGGATATATTGGATTGTCCACATTATTTAGATAATGTGGACATTATTTAGATAATGTGGACATTATTTAGATAATGTTCCCTGGCATCAGAAAAAACTATAGTACTCCAGTGGGTTCTTGCCCACTGTGGGTTTCCAGATAACGAAAAAAGCCGACTTCCTGGCAAAAAAGAGTGCTTTAATCATGCAGAATATTTCTCGTCATATGCCTGTTCATACTGTTAAGGATCTTATTAAAAGATCTTTCAAAGTACGTGCTCAGGAAGATCTCTATCATCGTGTTCTCATAAGTCTTCGAAAAATACTATCCCAAATTTGTGTAATGGCCCAAGGCGTAGAGTGGTCTCTGAATTCCGTCTTGCCATCAAACATGACTACCTACGATACCTTTTTTATAGATTCAAAATTGTTCCTTCTCTGATATGCACTCTTCGCAGCTCTGGAGAGGTGATGGACGCTGCACATCTTCTCCACTGTTCTACTCTGTACAAGACGTTTCTTGCCAAGCGTTAATGGGAAGCAAGAAATATGTTAGATTAATGGACTCTGTTACAGTTATTTTTTATATTGTATTGCTGTATTCTTTGTTCTTGTTTTTTGCTGTAACTGTTTTAGAAAATGTTAATTTTAAATGGGAAATTAAAACTAGGTATATTTTTAAATACCAATTAAGAAATGTCTTTAACTTACTTCATATGTATTTTTATTTAATGACTGTTCAATATTTGTTTACAATCTGCCATTGGAAATAAATAAATTTTAAAAAATTTTTTCATGCAAATTCTATTTTTCCTTCTGCCTAAAATTTATTCTAAGCTAAACTGCTTGCAATTGCCCAATAAAAAATCATTTGCTTGGCTAAAATAGTTCATATTTTCAAGTCTAACTGTTAATTCTTTTCTACTATTTTTTGTCTGCTCATATCTAAAAAATTTCAGAGTGATCTCAGTATACATATTTTTATGCACTTTCAATGAATCTGCTTTTGAATCTAGATAAGATTTGAAAATTGAATTTCAGTTGATGCTAATAAGAAAAATAGCAAAATTACAATTAAAGAAAAACTAGCAGACAAGCCCACCAGATGAGCGGGCTGTGGCCAAAGCAAAATTCATAAGTTCCATGTGCATCTGAAAAGAAAATGTATAAAAACATGTCAATAAGAATGAAATCCATTCTTTCTTTCCAAGCAACAACCAATTCGTAAATAATTTTTTTGTAGTCAAAACAGAACGAAAACTTATGACACATCAGGTTAATATGTATACGTATGATGTCATGATTAAATTTAATAATATAACAACTTTTGCTTAATATCAATAAAATAATTAATGTGTCACTAACTTACAGTGTCAAATATCATAACCTGAAACAAAATGGTTACTGACAGCAGCTATTTATTTAACATGCTGACATTAATAAAAAATTCAACATACAATGACATCACATGCAATTGCAGGCTTTCTTCAATGTTAGAATATGGCATTATATAATAATCACATAATTAATGTTTGGTAATGCTTTTTTCATTTCATATTTTGTAAAACAAATTTTTTATTAACAAACTCTATGATCTGAAAGTGAGCGGGCTACACTTTTCGAAGTAAAGCATTTTTATCTCTAGTGACTCCCAAGACTGTTGCCACTCCAAAAAATGATGGCAAAAATTAGCGCTTTCAGAGTTTTTATTAATATTTCCATTGATTAAAGTCTTATGAAGATGAAAATGGTCGAAATGGCTCCCCACAAATTTTTGGAATCCAGGGTTACCTCTCTTGAAACTCAAGAGTAGATAAAATACTATATTAGAAACTATATCAAGAAACCTTCCAGAGCAGATAAAATACTATATTAGAAAATCAAATCTACATCATTGTAAAAACATTCTAACAAAACAGGTTTTTTTTTTTTTTTTTTTTTTTTTTTTTTTTGCTATTGCATATAGAAACCTATTATCATAAGCTCAAACAAGAACAGTACACTTACATCAGAATCACTAGGCCACTTGCATCTCTTCACACAGCCTCTAATTACATGTATACAAAGCATTAGCTAGAAAAAATATATAAAATTTTATTTTAAAATGTGTCAGTTTCTATACTTAATATTTAGTTAACAAAATACTAAACATTTATTCAAAAACAAACTGATTTACAAGTCAAAAGAAATGCTTTGCCCACAGATCTTTCCTAATAAGAAATAATGCGATGTATTTACTCCACATGGAATGTTTTTGGAATGCAAGTTTTCAATGATGAATTAACATATAAGCTACAATAACAATAAAATGTAGCCAAAATATTTTATTAATTAAAAGCATTTTTTTCATAGTACAACAATTTATTAATATGAAAAATAAATAATATGCACAATTTTTTAAAAATAATTTTTGATAGTTTTAGAAAATGTTAATTTTAAATGGGAAAGGAAAACTAGGTATATTTTTAAATACCAATTAAGAAATGTCTTTAACTTACTTCATATGTATTTTTATTTAATGACTGTTCAATATTTGCTTCTTCATTTAAACCAACAAAATTTAAAAAGTTTTCTGGAGTTGAAATTGCCCTATAAGAGAATATTTTAATATTATGTCATGTGTTATTAATTAAAACAAATATAATAGTTAGATGACATGGATTTTTTTAAAAATAAATGTTACCCCTATTTCAAATGATGTATTAAAATTCTAGTTTTTAGTTACATATATGTTGCCTATTTAATTATTTTTATTATGAAAGGAAGAGATATTTTAGATTTTAAAGAACAAATCAGACAACGAACACTTTCAGGAAAGATTTTTGTGTTCGGACAACGAACAAAAACTAATTCTAACGAAAACCTCTCGGAACACCCGACACCAGTCCTCTATTCATCCTGAAAATGTATGTGCACGTGCGCTGACATGTCATCATTCATACTATGTAGCAGTAAGGCAGCACCGTACGCCACGTATGGTAATGTACGATGACACTTTGTCAATTGTATACCATAGTTGGTTTCTGTCCTTGTGATTTTCATATGTGCTTCTCTAAACGCCTTATAAAAAAAAAAAAAAAAAAAAACCTGAAAATCTGACAATATTATGGGACCTAAAAAGAGTGGAGTGTCAAAAACTGTGCTCACCATACAAACCAAGCAAGAGATTATAACTAAAGTAGAGAGTGGACAAAAAATGACTGATGTTGCTAGGCAGTACGGCTTGAACAGGTCTACAATAGACATAATTATAGCTGAGAAAGATATCATTAAGAAGACTCAAGCCGTTAAAGGAGTAAAGAAAATTACATCTGAAAAGTAAAGAAGTGCCCTCCATGAAAAAAATGGAGAGTTTACTTTTAGTTTGGATAAATGAACGGGAGATGAAAAGAGATGTAACTAGTATGGCTATCCTTCAAGAGAAGGCTATAGAAATTTTTGAGAAATTGAAAGAACAAATTCCAGGTTCGTCATCCGAAAATCTAGAATTCAAGGCTATCACTGGCTGGTTTGCAAAGTTTAAAAGGAGGCCTGGCATTAAACATGTGGTCATGCATGGTGAGTCTGCTAGTACAGATAAAGAAGCTGAGAAGTTCCGTCTCAAATTTCAAGAATTCATTGAAAGAGAAGGGTATTGTCTACTACAAATATTAAATTGTGATGAAACTGGTTTGTTTTGGAAGTGCATGCCGAACCATACCTATATCACGAAAGATGAGAAAAGTGTTCCTGGGCATAAAGCCATGAAAGACCGATTAACATTACTTTTGGGAGTTACCGCTAGTGGTGATATGAAGCTTAAACCACTTCTCATTTATCACTCTGAGAATCCTAGAGCATTCAAAAAAAAAAAAAAAAAAAAATTCCATAATCAAGAGAAAACTGCCACTGATGTGGAGATCGAATCAGAGGGCATGGGTCCCGCAGGTTCTTTTCAAAGAGTGGCTATTTGAAGTTTGTGCCCCGAGCATCAAGCACCTTGATATCAATGACGTGCCATTCAAAGCATTGCTGCTGCTGGGACAATGCACCAGGGCACCCAAAGGACCTAGAAGATAATTTGCTGATAGACTTTCCCTGGCTGACAGTGCAGTTTTTACCTCCGAATATGACTTCACTGATTCAGCCAATGGATCAAGAGGTTATTGCATGTTTCAAGAAATTGTACACTCATGCGCTGTTTCGGCGATGTTTTGAAGCATGCCAATTCTCCTCAAAAATGACTTTAAAAAAACGTTTTGGATAGAAAAATTTGACATTCTCGTAGCTATTCGTCTTATTGAAAAGGCATGGTCAGAAATCACTCAACGACAGTTGGTTTCTGCCTGGCGAAAGCTGTATCCATCCCTCGTTCAAGGAGACGGATTTGATCAGGGTGACACCCTGAAATTATGGATGAAATTGTAACAACTGCGAGAGATATGGAATTGGAGGTGAACGAGGATGACATTGAAGAGCTCATAATGGAACATGAAGGTGACTTGATGGCAGAAGAACTCCAAGAAATCTTCAATGAAGAATACCAAGAAACTCAGCAAAATGTGTTTCCTTCTGAAAAAGAGGAAGATGAAAGAAGAGCAATGCCAACATCTGCCATTAAAGATCTTTTGAAGAAGTGGGAGGATGCCAGAGCTACGGTTTTAAAATGGCACCTAAACCAAGCTGATGTCAATAGGGTTGCTAATCTCTACAACGACAATGGACATGTTCTTTAACACCCACAGAAAAAAAAAGGACTGATTGATAAGTAAGACTACATTTGTAATAAATAAACTTACTAAGAAATTATACTTGTACATGACATTTTTTTAAAATTTAATTTTTAGGATCTCCAGAACGAATTCCCATTAACATATATGGTAAATCAGTGATCGGTTAACAAACAATTCGGATAGCGAACATAATCTTGGAATGGATTATGTTCGTTAACCGATAACCCACAGTAATAAACAATGCAAAAAGCTGTCAGCTCACTGGGGGGGGGGTAGTTTCAAAATAATTAAAATTAATCTAAGAATATTCTAAAATATAATCATATAAAAGTTTTCTAATCATTAAAAATACACTTACATTTTCATATTATCTGATAACCATACAGCTATAATTGGTGAAATCATCTGAGTTAAAAATTCCAACTGCTTTTCATAATTGCAAAGTTCATTGCTGAAATAAAAAAAAGACAATTCCTAATTTTATAACTAGAAAATAATTACTAAAATCTTATACAATTACCTCCTAATACAATGGACCAAGTCATGAAATATATGAAATTTATCCCAAATTCAATTTGCAGCTGTTGAATGAGCTGGCTTCATGAGATATTTGTGTCTCTCTTACATGCAACATAAACGTGATACACTTTCTAATCTGCCAATAAATGACACCTTGGGAAGACAGCAAAAGTTTATCGCAATTTAAGTTTTAATTGCTGATGAAGGTGGTTTAACTATTTCAACTATTGATGAAGCTATTATGACTCAATTCAAGTTGACATAACAGTAGAAATTCATCCTACCTCCAGTTTTCAACTACTGAAAAGACTAGTTCCATGGGTACTTGACGATTTTTCCAAATAGTATCTTTCTACCTAATAGTGTTTGAGGATTTTCGCAGTTAAGTTAAAATGAATCACCTTTTAATCCCTCATCAAAGCATTCCCCTTCTTGGGCAAACAATTCATAAGTACCTTACAGTAATGAATTAACACACCAATTATTCATCTAAATCAACACAAAATACTTTTCAGTACAAAAAATTATAAGCATAATAAGAAATATAAATTTTAAAAGCATGTTTATGAAACGCCAAAATAATAAATATTCATCATGTTAAAGGTAATAAAATTTCATAAATATTTACCTAAGAAGCATCAAAGCTTCCAACAAATTACATTTATCAAACTGAGACAATATCTCAGGAGTCTGGGCAAGTTTTTGGACATGCTGACACATATAGTCAAATGAAGGCTAAATAGAAAACAAACACATAAATAATAAGTAAAAATAAAAGCACTGAATTTATACATTTATTTATTATGAAAAACAGTAACATGTAAACATCTTCATAAACAGAATTAAAAATCAAAAACAAAGTTATAGCATAACACCATGACCATTACTTTAAGCTCAATTTAATTCAAAATATGAATGTTTTAATTTATTCAAGATTTACATACCAACAATAATTTAGGATAACATGAGCAAAGTTTGATTAATAATGCTGATACATGTCTTCTCAAACTTGTCATTTCTTTAGTAAATGTATTTCCTTCTTGAATAGAGAAACAGGTCAGGTTTGAAAAAATCTGCAGAAAAATAAAATTACATATTAATAAACAGATGCTCAAATATCTTATGTATACTAAATTATTTTAATGATGCAAAGGTACATTATAATAGATACTTTCAGTATTTTAACATTGTATGTACATTTAACAGCTACATATATTATTATACAATTTTTTATTCATGTATATGGAATATATTTTTCCTGTTTAAATATGCATAACTACTTGCATTCAGTCCTTTCCACTGATGTGAAACAAATTCAGAATACATATATACACACAAATACATTCATATATATAACATTATGCAATATAAGTTGTTCACATCTTATCAATAACCATCTACTTTCTATAATGCTTTCATCAGCTATACAGAAATCATTACGTTTTGCAAATCATTTTCAAGCACAAAGATAAAAAAGACATTAATTATGAGGCTGTGTTGCAAAAGTTAAGGAAGAAGTTATCATAATGTATTTTTAACAGTTAGGTTATGCATATAATATCTGTATTATTTTCATACAAGATTTTTTCAAGGTCTGTATACTGTCTTACATTAAGATCAGCCCTTTACTTAAATAGAGAACCTAAAAATGTCACTTTTTTCCTTTTAAACAGATCATCTCTTCAAAGATATACCAAATAAAATTTAAATATTACTATTCCTTCAAACATCAGGTTATTTAAAGTCTATAGAACTAACATTGCAGAAATTTTGTGCAGAAAATACCCCATTTCACACTTAAGTTTTTCAGTTCGTGAAAATCTTGTTAATTTAGTACTAATAATATAATAATAAAACTAATAATAATACCTTGTTAATATAACAATAAAATGCTAAAGCAGCATATTTTAAAATTAAGTCGTAATTCTTTTTAAGAAAATAAGGAAGTAGTACCTAAAATATCTTTCAGTTTTTGAAAAGGCTAAATTATTCATAAATATCATGACTCACTTTTTTCAGTACAGGCAACTGCATTTCAGATGAAAAGGTTACAAAGAAGAATAATGAAGATATGCATGAAAGAGCGAGGGATAATATCACAGGGTCCTATAAAGTAAATAATACATAAATAAATAAAATAAAATGAAAGAATAAAACCTGAAAGCATTTCAATAACACAAAAGTTTGCAAACATTTAAATATACATATTAAAAATTTAAGTACTTTTAAATAATAATTCATTTCTTAATCTTCCTGACCAAATATAATGAACTAGTTATTAAATTCAGTAACTGAATAATTTAATGCATTTATTGCAAAATACAGTGCAATTGCTAAGAATATTCTTAAAAACTTTACTTGCTACTGTAACGAAAATAAAAGAAAATACACGTAGGGAATTAGTATTTAAGCCATTAAGAAATTTATAACACTGTATCATTCATAATAAATATTATTCCTATGGTATTTCAAAATAAAACCGAGGAGGTGAGAATTATACTGGATTTGCAAAAGTATTTAATTAATATTGTTATTATCTTTAGTACAAAATGTCTAAACAAGAAAATAGGAGTTTCTGCAGATGATCTACCTGCTTCATCAGCTGAAGCAAGAAAGAAAGGCTCGATCAAATTCTCCCTTTTTAATTGCTTTCTGTAGATTTGCTATATTTCTCAGAACTGATGTCCATTTATATGGTATGTTGAAAGAAAGGTCTTTATTGCAATACAATCTAGTAGCTATTTCTAGCACTTCTCTGATTTTGAAGTGGATTTTACCCTAAGGTTTGTTTATGGTTTTGGCTTTGTTCCATTCATTAACTGAGTTTGGATGCTACCAGGAGTATTTAAGCAAAAAAGAGTTATTTTTCATGGACATAATTTAATTGGCAAAGAGTTAGTAAATTTTTCTTATACTCGGCAATTCTTATTGATAATTTCCTAGATGTTGTTTTCTTTGCTCTTAACTATATCCAGATGATATATTCATCTGGATATAGTTAAGAGCAAAGAAAACAGATGCTGCCACAATAGATAGATCTGATGCGTATCCAATCCCAATCTGCAATGAAGATACAAGCACAGAATATCCATATAATTATCCGTACAACATCCAGAAAATTATCAGTTAGAATCACCAATCATAAAAAGGGACATTTCCAAATTCTTTGCCAATCAAAACTTTGAATATGTGTCAATACTTGCAGGGTTCATAGCCACATTTTAGTTAAAAAAATAAGTACTATAAGCGCTTTTCAAGCACATTATAAGAAAAAAAAGTAAGCACCTGTCTGCATAACCTTAAAAGAAAAATTAGACTTGTAATTTAAAATATGAGAAATTCAGTATTTATTACGAGAAAATGAGAATTACTCAACCATGGAAAACAATTACATTCTTTTCTTTTTAAATTTTAAATAACAGTTCAATTTACAGAATTAGTTTACAATGAGAGGGAAAAAACTATGCAGAACTAAATTATATTACAAGATTTAATGATGAAATTTCAGATCAAAATAGAGAAAATAAATAATAATAAGCCATATTTATTATATTCGCTTGGCACCTTATTTTTCCACTCATATTAATATTTAAATAATTTAACTTAAATCAAAATTCTGAACATTTTCTAAATTTTCATTGTATAACAGTTTTCCCTTAACAGATATTGCAAGCGAAGTAATTTAAATAAAAATAAGTAAAAAAAGGAACTTTTCTGAAATCAGAAGACGGGAAATTACTTCATGCAGTCATTCTTTAACAGTAAAAGCTTAATTAACCGGCATACTTGAAAATTGCCGAATATCTGAAAATTCCGGATAGTCGAGCGTAACTGGTAAAAGAGGAAGGGGGGTAGACTGTAGCTGTTCTTTAGATTTTCCAGCTAAATAATGCTTTTGACATTACGATATGTGCATCATATAAAAAATAGCCCAAGGGAACCAAAAAATAATCTGCTTAGAAAGCACAATAAAACTCTTTTTACCTCTGCGAAATATTGCAAACGTTAGTGCGCAATAATTCTTTGTGCGCCTTAATTCTTCCGCACGTGATATTATGCAATCGGAATCAACAGCTGCCAGTATTCAGAGAATAAATAACTAAATAAAGGAAAACGCCCCCTTGCTTCGTCAGTATTTCACCATCATGCGCCCATGTGGCATATTTATCATTGAGCAGAACACGTCATTCTCCGCATGATATCCCTGCCATACTCATATTGATTAATAAAGAGATTTATCAATCTTGGGTGTTTTTCATTCTAATTTTGAACAGACTGCGTTAAATTTCTGGAATAGAATCATTCTTCGCTTGGTTTGGTAGACTGCAAAACTTTTAGTCCTATTCAATCCAGGTTGGAAAGTGACCCCCCCCAAAAAGTCCGTTGCTTGCTTTGCGAACGGTAATGGTTTCAATATTCGAAATTTTGCAGAGAAAGGGGAGAAGCCCCAACATCTGTACTGTATAATGCATTGAGGGGGGGGAAGAGAGAAAGATAGGAGGGAAAAAAAAGAAATTATTTTGACTATTCAATTACTTTCACTTTATTTACGCCATTCCGAATTTTATTCCTTAAACTAATCTGAGTTAAAACACACTTACCCATTTTTGAAGTTTTATACCTCAACAGTTACTGCAAATATATTATAAATATTCATACATATTTTCATAATATAAGCATACCGATCATAATAAATGCGAATATGAACTGATCATGCGGAACAAGAATGCAAATTATTAAAATCTTTATAGAAATTCAAATGTGTGTAGTATTGGGTGGGAGCAAAAGAAAACTGAATGTACCGGAATTTTCTACCGTTTTCCGCAATTCTTTGACCAATAGATCGATGTGCACCAGTCTGTACTTGCACGCACCAAAGGTTATGTTAAAGCAGAAAAAGGGGAGAAAAGCTATTTCTGGGAGTATGATTCACCATCTGACATTCCATATAAGGAAGAAAAGTTGTTTATTTAGTTTTGGCTTTGGTACGGGGAAAAAATGTGCACTCGTTTAAAAAAAAAGCACTAAAAGCAAAAAATAAGCAATAAAAAAAAAATACTTTAGAGAAAAAGCAAGCACCTATAAGGGCTTTTATATTTTATTTTCAAATATACAGACTTATAAGCACTTGTAAGGACCGCTACGAATCCTGTGTAAAAAATATATATTTGTCGAACCTATACAGGTAAAATTAAAAAATTAGTAGTCTGTATACACTGCAAAACCAAGTAATGTAAGTACTAATATGTGTAATTTTTAACATATTTATTTCATATTGAAAATTTTATGAGGCAATTTATTAAATCATAAGTTTAAAAATATCGCTAGTGATTTTATTTCTCTTTTAGCTCTTTGTTATATTAAATTATCCTTCGATTAATAAATTTACTCATTTTGCTTTATTTCACTCTTACATTACATTATCTTTTGGTTGAATGCATTTAGTCAATTTACTTTATCTACTTATTAAACAAGAAAAATGTAGCGTTATAATCATTACCTTTACAAGATATTAGCAAAATGTGAAACTTATCTTCTATTCAGAATAAGTGGTCAAAATGACCGGTGATTATAGTTATTAGGTATACGGAAAAACAACATGCCGTAATGCTAGTGTTGAACATGTAAAACCATATACAGTCAAAAGTCGTTAATTCAGTCACCCATAATCCGGAATGATCTATAATCCGGACCTCAAAGCTCCAAACTTTCTGCACATGCGTCGCGTTGACGCGTAAGACCTTTACGGCTGCGATTATGCGTGTGCGCATGCGCATAATACGTTTATGCTTGCACGTTTAATGTATAACAGACGGTATAAGATAAGCTAAAATTATCTAATTCAGTTAATGTTGAAAATTGCATTGTTCCTTAATCTTCGAATTGGATTCGGCTTATTATTTTTTGCAGACTGTTAGAGCAATTTTATAAAAGTACGCTTAAACTTTCGATTATGTCAAATAGAATTTCCGATATATATTTACTAATATGTAAAGGATCTACAAAGCAAAAGTATGTTTCGAAGTCCATTAAACAAAAAGTGAAATTGCTGGAAAAATGGATAAAGGCATATCCTTCGTTTCTCTAACCATTCCGAAATCTGTTTATCAATTTCACACTGCTCTGCAGTGCGGAAGGGGGGAGGGAAACGCCACGGCGCGCAATGAATGAACGCAATGAATTATGGTTGGAAGTTAATCTGTCAGCACTATCCTTATCTTCCGGGCAGATGTTTTTATTTTATTTGGCTTATAATTCCTTACTACATGTAGTATTTCATCTCGGTGTACTCCGTCTTTGATATGATTTAAATCAAATTCCTCATCATTATAATTCGCTTCCGATAAAGAAGAAAGTGACACAAAGGTTATTGAAAACGAAAAAATTTTGATTGACAAATTAGTTGGTATTCTCGACACAGCAATTATAGGACTTGAACAGTGGAACTTTGTAACTGAAGAAGAAATTATGTCTGTTTATAGAATTAAAGAGAAAGCATTATCACATAAAACGAAACAACTTAACTTACATTGAAAGAAATGTTTAATAAAGTAAACAAATAAATATTAAGCTTTTTTTTTTTTTGTAAATTTTGGTATCCTTTAGATCATAATTATTCTTTATTTCATAAATTATGGTTTCATATTTTTAATTTTATAATTTCTGCATGCCATCTTACCAGATTTAAACTGATGATCTATAATCTGGAATCACCGAAGTCCCGACGAGTCTGGAATAACGACTTTTGACTGTACACCAACCTAGTACACTTTCTTTCATTTTCAATGCCTCTGATGTCTTCAATTTAATAGTATACAATTACATAGCGTGATGAATTTCAAACTACCTTATTTAATTTTTAAGAATAATTATATTTCAAAAGAAAAAGAGGGATAATAAAATGGCTACCTTTCTAGACAAAAAAAGCGAACAACAAAATAGTGCTAGAACTGTAACAGCACATACTACACATAACAGAAGGAGAAGCTAGAGATTGATAAAAGTGCATTACATATGCTTTGAATATGTTTCTGCATGATAAAGACACTTCATTTGCTTTCTTTTTTAAAAGGGTCAATTTTATTTCTTGGATATCCTTTAAAAACTGAGGTTTTATTATTTGAAGGAATTAATTCTATAAATTTTTTTTTAAAACTGCCCTAACTTGGCAATAGAAAAATACTTTGATTTTTTTTTTACCATTTTTTATTATAACCGTGAAAAAGCATCTGTTTATAAATGTAAACTAACATAATTATTGTTTTTTAACATGATTATGTATATGAAAATACTTGGAATTTTTATGAAGTGTTTCTTTTCACATCAGCAACAATAGGAAAATTCATATGCATCTTGCACCAATAAATCAAGTTAAGAATTATATCCCCATTGGGAGAATCCAGGCTTTATAAGCATGATTAGCATATTGGTTTCATTCTGCTTACAAAGCATGAAATGAGGTACATAATGCAATAAAACTACTGGATATCTCTTAATAGTCCTTCAAATGAATTGTTACCAATTAAGTTCCCTACTACAATATTATACATGCTCTACACCAGTGTTTCTCAATTTTGGGTTGGCACCAAAGTGGTTATAACTTAGCAGTAACAGTCTGCCTCCTTGGTGCAACTAAGCCCCAGATTTTTAATATCTTTCCTTTTAACCAGCTCTCAATTTTATTCAAGTATGTTCCATTCTTTGAGTTTTCTGCATATGGTATTTTCTTAAAAGTCTCCCAAGATTTGTGATATAACAAAATGAAAATAATCATTTTTTGTTATGATCACAGAATAATGCCGAACAGTCAAGAATGTTTTTACTTCATCACAGTGAAATTTTATATGCCTAAAGGGAACATGTTATGGTAGTGTAACATTTAGCTATTTTAAATGCAATAGCTAAGTAAAATTCATCAGGAATAATAACTAAAAGCAAGCTACCAAGACTGTTATTAAAACTATTTATACATGCTAAACAAAGCCTCCAATACCCATATCATAGCTAAAGTTGCTCTGATATTTAATAAAGTTCCTAATGGCAGTTAATACATAAGTACTTCAATTTCCTATAATTCCTTAATTTAAAACAGAAGCATACCTGAGAAGTGAAACTTATTAACAGCTGCAAGAGTTCCAAACCTTCTTTTGAAATTTCCTACAATTATTTCAATAAGTCATTAATTAATCATAAATTAAAATCTGAACATTTACCTAAAATCATTTCAAACTTTTATTACACACAAACATACAACAGTCTTTTAGACACTGCAACTTGAAAAGTTATAGTCAGAACATATTAAAAAAGGGGGAGGAAGAAAATAAAAACATATTAAAAAGGATGCATAGTTTTTCATTCAGATATCAAACTTCTGTTTCAAATGTTTGATGTATGAAATAATTCAATGTATAAAAACAACAACATATATAGAGAGAGAGACATTTTGTCTTTTGGTAAATATAAACAAGAAAGATCTTCTAAAGATGTGTGAATATGGTTTAATATTCTGTCACTGTTCAACAGTATGTTGTTCATCAGTTACATGATTGAAGTTCAAAAGATCAGAGTTCATTATTCTGGCAAACTGTAAAATAACATATTAAATGGAAAAGGCTATTCCGATTGCTAAACACTATATTTTTTAATCAACAGCCATATTATTTCACAGAATAATAAGTACACTTAGCCCTCCCCCCTCAAAAAGTTAGAAATATCTTTATATGAAAATTTTATTTATGAAATTAATGGGTTACTTGAAAGTTAGTATTGTATCTTGAAGGTTAGTATTAGTCTCTATATTGAATAACATAAAGAATATTTGGTCTGATTTTATGGATTTTACATAGTTTGCCAATTACATATGAATTATATATATAAAGGGTTCGTGACACTTAGCCACTCAACCGACAGGATATTTAGCCGAAACGGACACTTAGCCAACAGGACATTTAGCAGACATGGACACTTAGCTGACAGGTCATTTAGCCAACAAAGACAGTTAGCCGACAGGACATTTAGCCAAAAAGGACACTTAGCTGATACAGAGACTTAGCCGTACAGACATTTAACTGTCAAGACATTGAGTCAGCAGGACATTAAGCCGACACATACCCAATAAGTTCTTTAAACTTACTATCAATTACAAAATTTTTTGACTTCTCCATAAGTTCACTGTTTAAGTACTTTTTTTTAAGTACTTTTTATGAGTAAAATTCCTTTTTCGATTCTTAAAGATCAAACTTACTATCAATTACAAAATTTCTCAACTTCTCCTAAGTTCACTGTTTAAGTACTTTTTATCAGTAAAATTCCTTTTTTGATTCTTAAAGACCACATATGTGCTTTTAATTCTTGTGTAATTTAGCATAGTTTGATATATATTGTGCTGTTTTGTGTAAATTGGCCAAATTGAAAAAAGCGTTGAAATTTCTCATCAGGGAATATGAATTAATTTTCGAAAGGAAAAAAGTTTTTTTTTTTTAGCTAAGTACGAAGGTCACTTAGTTACATTTTAATATGGGATCTGTAAAAACCATAAAGCTTCTTCATGGAATGAGCCAGTTTTCCTTAGAAAGTACTCCCCAATTTTTAAGAATCGAAAGGGAAGGAATCCCTTCACTTAGGCAGATAGCCCTCTGGCTTTGCCATAATTACATAAACCAAATGAAATCAAACCTACCTCTGTTAGTGGCTGCAAGCCACAAGGCATTAATTCTTGAGCTGGAGCCCTATCCCAGATTAATAAATATTTAATGCCTAACGTGTAAATAACATTTCAGATAAAAAAAAAAAGTAGTTCCAATGTAGCAAGGAGTGGGCCGAATCACTCTACTTTCTGACAGGGAAAGGAAATTTCATTAGTGGGAGGAGCGAAATGACTTTATATGGGAATGAATGTAGCACAACATGTTAAATAAAGTAGTAATGAAATGCAAAAGTATTAGAAATCTGAAAGCATTGGGAAGAGCGAGACTCATTGTCGCTAAATGTCCTAATGGTTAAGTGTCCTTGTCAGCTAAATGTCCTGTCGGCTAAATGACCTGTCGGCTAACTGGTGTCAGCTAAGTGTAAGCGACTGATATATAATACCTCATCACTTCTATAACTAAGAGTTTTTTTCCCCCTACTGAGGATTGGGATTAGAATCTGCCCGATCAGGATTAAAAGAATGTCTTTTCTGCAGACATTTTGCAGTTAAAAAAAGAAAAAAAAATCTATTTAATGATATTTTTAAATAAATTCATATATTTTATATTTATTTAGCAGCATATATAAATAAAAAATATGTGCGTGATTGTATGTCATCATACTGCTAGGATTAGTTTCACAAGAATGCTGCAGATTGCCTGAAATATAAAAGTATTATTAACTAAATACATAACTTTAAATGGAAAAAGACTCATTAAATGATACAAATAATGTTAAAATAAAGTTAATTACTTCAGAATTGAAAATTAAATTACAAAAATTGACGGTATTTTCGAGAGTATAGATATATTAAATGATTGATTAGTATTTTTTTTATTATTATTTTACTGAATAATGACAAATAAGGCATTTTAGAAAGAAAAAAAGGTTTAAAGGATTTTTTTTCATACGAAAATGGAGGGGGGATTTACTTTCATTTAATATGCACAGCACATGCGTATGTCAATCTCTGGATTCTCAAGGTTACTAAAAACCTGCTGGAAACTTGCTTTGCCTATCTAAAAGATAATATGATTGGCACTGCAAAAACTGGCCTTACACCAGCTGTCTGAATGACACCCACACGACACATGATTTGCCAAGAAAGTGATTGCTTCCAACGTTGGCACAAAAATCACTTTTTGGGGGATCGCCATACGAAATTCCCTGACTTTTCCCCGAGTTTATTTATCAATTTTCGAATTCCCTGAACATTCCACGTAGCATGGCAACCATGTTCTAAAAGCAACTACTTTAAATGAAAGACTAAACACAGCTTACAATTAAAAAAAAAAAACTGTTCCCATGCATATTACATGAAATAAAAATACCATATAATTTTATTTCTTACCTCTACATCCTTGGTGTGAATCATTTTGGATAATGGCACACATGTTCCATCAAAATAATGCACAAGAGCATCCCAAAGTAAGGAAGCATTTAGCTCTAATAGGAGGGAAAATATGTGTGACATTAATATAGAAATATGTCTGATATTGGATATGAATCTGCTTAATTGTAGAAATGTTAAAATATTATTAAAGAAATTTTGTTTAAAACATTCTCACTTCTTACATGCACATGAGAGGTTTAAAGAAAAGTCTACACATACACATGAAAGGTTTAAAGAAAAGTCTATACATACACTTTTTAATTTAAGAATAAATGAATTTACAAATCAGATTTGTCATGTGAAGTGGGCTTGCCTTATTGATAAAAACAAGTTCAGTATACCCTAAGGAAAATTAGAGAACTAAATTTAAAGCTGCAATACAGCAAGACAATAAAAAAAATATACAGCTTTATCTATTTACAAAAAATTAATCCTTAGAAATACACTAAGGCACGGCAAGCACCATGTAGACACCATTAATCACCTACAGAATCCACTGGTTTTCCATAAACATGATTATAGTGAATTTTTATATCCTAAAACAAAACATACGATCGTTCAAATATGAAAAATTAACTACAAAAATGAGGGTGTGTAAATGGAAAACACTCGGGAAGCTGCTTAGTATTTAATGCATTATCATCACACTCACTATAACGTGCTATTACTTAACAGTATTCATTGCACATCCTACACTGCAAGTGCTAAATATTATAATACAGGTGGTTGATAATACCTTCAATTTTACAGGCCTAGACATTCAGGTATTCTAAAAGCTCTAAGGGAGGGAGGATGATTGCGACCCCATATATAAAAAATCCAGCAAAATAAACAAGCAGTAAAAATTTAACATAATTTCAGATAATTCTGAATATTGTTCTGAAACACTTACTTTCAAACTGTTTCACTAGCAAAGTGAAAAAAAAAAATTATTAAGAATTTATGTTTTGCAACATCAATTCCCACAGTTGTACATCTGTTTAGTTTCTCAACAATTTTTGTAATTAATTGCTGGGCTGTTTATTTCTTTATTTTAGAGAGGGTACTTTCTAAGAATTACTGCATTTATATGTTTCTTTACTAACAACTGAAAATTCAGCATGATCAGCAAGACCTTCTGATGTAAACAATGGTCTTCTACACAAATACAGTCAAAAGTCGTTAATCCGGATTCGTCGGGACTTCAGCGATTCCGGATTATAGATCATCAGTTTAAATCTGGTAAGATAGCATGCAGAAATTATAAAATTAAAAATATGAAACAGTAATTTATGAAATAAAGAACAATTATGATCTAAAGGGTATCAAAATTTACAAAAAAAAAAAAAAAAAAAAAAAAAAAAGCTTAATATTTGTTTACTTTATTAAACATTTCTTTCAATGTAAGTTGTTTAAGTTGCTTCGTTTTTTATGTGATAATACATTCTCTTTAATTCTATAAACAAACATAATTTCTTGTTCAGTTACAAAGTTCCACTGTTCAAGTCCTATAATTGCTGTGTGGAGAATACCGACTAATTTGTCAATCGAAATTTTTTCGTTTTCAATAACCTCTGTTACTTTCTTCACTATCGGAATCGAATTATAATGACGAGGAATTTCATTGAAATCATATCAAAGACGGAGTACATCGAGATGAAATACTACATTTAGTAAGGAATTATAAGACAAATAAAATAAAAACATCTGCCCTGAAGATAAGGATAGTGCTGACAGATCAACTTCCAATTCATTGCCCGCCGCAGCGTTAAAGATAAAAAAAGTTTAGATAAACAAACGTTAAAGTTTAGATAAACAAAAGATATGCCTTAAACCATTTTTTGCAGCAATTCCACTTTTTGTTTAATGCACTTCGAAACATACTTTTGCTTTGTAGATCTTTTACATATTAGTAAATATATATCAGAAATTCTATTTGACATAATCGAAAGTTCAAGCTTGGTTTTATAAAATTGCTCTAACAGTCTGCAAAAAATAATAAGCCGAATCCAATTCGAAGATTAAGGAACAATGCAATTTTCAACATTAACTGAATTAGATAATTTTAGCTTAGCTTATACCGTCTGTTACACATTAAACGCGCATTCGTAAACGTATTTTGCGCATGCGCACATGCATATTCGTAGCCGTAAAGGTCCTACGTGCAACTCGACGCATGCGCAGAAAGTTTGTAGCTTTGAAGTCCGGATTATAGATCATTCCGGATTATGGATATCCGAATTAACGACTTTTGACTGTATTAGATTAGAATTTGCAATATGCATTGACAATTGTTGGAGATGAGAAAGTGCTAGAAGGAATAGAATGATTCATTAATTATGAAGACGTGCAGTAAGCTGTCCAGTTATATAATAAATTATACCTAAACTCTTACCAGTAGTCATCAGAAACAAAAGCTTCATATACAGTTTTATATACTAAGAACTTATATGCACCATCTAATCTATTGCTGTTCATGCTGAGATAATATAACTGATAAAACAAAACTGAATATTCACCAATGATCCATGGGACCAAGTTAAAAGAGATTCAATCAATTTTTTTCAATAAGGTATTTCTGCTCGCTGTCTTCTTTTAGTCTGAATACTTCAGCCCCAAACTCAACAATGTCAATTTTTTCTGTTTCTGTAGAAGACAAACAGCAAAAATAACTTTTCTATATAAGATAAACTTAGTTTGCTCAGATAAGATGTTTCATCTCTCACTGAACATTTTATAGCCTAAAAGTTTTTTTATGTAAACTCTGGATGATACATTTGTTCTAAAAACAAAATTTGCAAGGGATTTTCATTTTAAAAATTCCTGATTACAGAGTCTACATTTCACAAATCCAGAAATTTTGGATCTGAGAAAGTAAAAAATCTGGAATTCCAGCTATATCTGGACCACAATGACCCCTACTCTAAAGTTTTGGAATATGCCTTTGCCATTCCAAGTTTAAGCACAACGCAGAAGCATGAAGCATATGGATTAACATCTTGATAAGAGCAGAAAATTTTGAACAAGCATGTCATTCATCACAGCAATACCTTCTAAAATGAAATAATACCTGATGATGAGTAACTGTTAATTCCTGCACATAAGTGCATTTGTAGACTCACAGTGATCAGAAGGTGGAGGAAAATTCACAACAGCACTTTTTTCTACCTTGTTTTGTTCCTGCGTTATATTTAACAAAATTGCCCAATTTTTCTACTAAGACGTATATCAGTGACTTTTAGCTAGTTGCAGCGAAAGTTTTCTGCCAAAAAACATTCTTAACAAAGTTGGGGGGGGGGGGGGGCAAATAAGTAAAAGCAGTATCTTTAGCGCAGGTAGTAATCACCACCCTAATCTATGATTTTCTGACACATTTTGGTAGTTTTTCAAAGCCTTCGGCCCAGAAACTTGGTGGCCAGGAAGGAGTCCAAAAGATATCAACCTTATTTTGGGTGACTTGTGCAGAATGGAAGATAGCACCATTAAGATGTAGCTGCAAATGTGAAAAAAGATGTCAGAAGGAGCGATGTTGGGGCTGTATGGTGGGTGGGGCAAAACGTCCAGTCAAGTCTGTACAGAGTTCAGCTGGTGAATGCAGACACATGTGGTCTTGCATTATCTTGATGAAACATCACCCTTTTTGCACCAGAACTCAGTTTGGTGTTTTTTTCTTGATAGCAGCATCAACATGGACTAGCATCTCACTGACACACCTTTCTGTCATGACGTTTACCTTTTTCTAGATATTCTTTATGGATAAATACCATAGCAATCCCATCCCATACACAGCATGATCTTTTTGTTAGTGAAATTGTGCTTTGCAATGCTGCCGACAGGCTCACAAGGCACAGACGAACCCATTTGTCAGCCTGCATGTTTGAAGTAAATTCACTTTTCATCACAAGTGATGATCCAATCCAGAATTTTGACCTTGCACTGATATTTGAGCAGTAGGCTTGAATACAGTCTATCCTTATCTGCTTGTGTCAGCTTATGCAGCACCCAGCGATTGAACTTGTACATCAAGTTTATGCGATGCATAGTGTGACTAATGGGCATGGCACTGACATTTAACTCCTTAGCAAGATTTTGAGTGGTTGCATACCGATCTTCTTCCACAAGTTCTCGCATGTGGGCCTCATCATCATCAGTATACCAGCCAGAGTGCTCTGCTTCTTGAATGTTATAGTCCTTATTTCAGAACTTTCAGCAACAAACCTTCACAATGTCATATGATACAACATTAGTACCTAAAGGTATACATATGATTTGGTGACATTCTGTAGCTGACTTTTTGCAACAGAACTGTACAGAAGTAAATGATGGTTCTAATTTGAAAGCGTGATAGTTCCATTTCAGACATCTTATGCTTAATGATAACTATATTTTTTCACAAATTTCACAACATAGTGTTCTAAAGCAAGTCTTTTTCTTTCAAATGTCAAAAATCCTTTGACAAAATATGATTAACTACGCCAATGGGAATTGTTTGCTAAGGCAATATTTGCAATGGCGGGAAACTTTCATTAAAACCATATTTCCTTGAATAGTTCAGTTTACTTGGCACAGACCTAATGCATATAACATGGGAATTACATTGCCATGTTTTTCTACATATTTGAGTTTGAAATTGTTTATTCTAAAAAAAAAGGTGTACTTTTACATGACTAGGCACATTTGTTTTGTTTCCATTATTTTTGCAAGTGTTTTATTCATATTACAACAAACTCAGAGGAGTGACAGTAAGCATCAAAAGGAACAATAATTGCTATGGAACGTCTTATTACAAACTACATTTAGTCAGTGAAAACCATGAAATAAGGCAGAGTCTAGTGTTGACAAAAAAGGGAAGATAGCAATCAACTGACTGACGATTTCCCTAGTAAGTTGGCTTGGCATGTCTGATAAAAGTAGTATCACAAGACATGTGCTGTAGTAGAAGCAGTTGTGGGTGACAGAATGCAAAATTGCTACAATTACTTACATGCTTCTTTCAAGAACTATTCAGGCTGACTATATATGAATGAGGAAGAAGCTGACTACAGGCGACAAAGTGCTTCAAAGTGGTAAGGTGCGAAATATGATGACAACACAATGTGTACACATTTGAAATAAAAGAATTTATACTGCAACATATCCGATATCTCCAAGGGCATCTGATAATCAATCATCACTGTATGGTGTCTGTGCTTGATGTCTGCAGCTGTCACTTCAAAAAACACAATAATATTTCATTGTTCTACAAGGATGTTCAATAAGTTCGCGGAGCGCCATCTATTCTTCAATATTCGACCTAAAACTTCGACACCATTTTCATATTTCTTCTTTCTTAGGAACACGTCAAAAATTTCATTTCGATCTGTTAATTTATTCATTGTTTAACCGCCCTTTATATATAACGTGTTCTGCCTTTAAGGTATGGATAAAATTGAGCAACGTGAAGTTATTAAATTCCTTGTAAAGAAAGGTTTAAAGGCAATGGAAAATCATACCGAAATGTTGAATGCATTGGTTGAATCTGCTCCTGCAAAAACAATGGTTTGAAAGTGGGTCAAAAGTGGTCGTACCAGCTCTTTCAAGACGATCCGCGAGAGGGATGTCCAAAAACTGCATCAACACCGGAAATCATCGGAAAAATACAAGATATGGTATTGGAAGACCGTCGATTGACTGAAAGAGATTTAACAGAGGCTTTAGGCATTTCAATGGGCACAGTGAGCAATATTCTGAGTGTTAATTTGAGTTTAAAAAAACTCTGTGCAAAATGGGTGCCTCATTCTCTAACAATGGAGCAAAAACACATTCGGATGCGACTTTGCCAGCAACATTTGGAACATTTTAAGAAGAATAAAAGCGACTTTATCCGTTGATTTATCACAATGGATGAGACTTGGGTCTACCATCATGATACTGAATCAAAACAGGAGGCTAAGGAGTGGTGTGAACCTGGCTCTTCGGCACCGAAGCGAGTTCGTGTGCAAAAATCAGCTAAGAAGGTATTAGCAGCAGTTTTTTGGGATGCGAAAGGAATTTTGTTTATAGATTACCTTCAAACTGGCAAAACTATTAATTTGGATTATTATTGTAACCTTTTGAATCAATTAGACGAAAAAATTCGTGAAAGAAGACCCGGATTACAGAAGAAGAAAATCATTTTCCACCAAGATAATGCACCTGTGCACACAGCTCAAAAAACCATTGCTAAAATAAGTGAATTGAAGTACGAATTGTTGCAACATCTAGTCTATTCACCAGATTTAGCTCCCTCTGACTTCTGGCTCTTCCCACACCTCAAACGATATCTCTGTAGAAAACAATTTTTTTCAAACGAAGAGGTAATAGCTGCCTTGGAGGAATATTTTGCAGAGCTGCCAAAAAACCACTACAGTCATAGGATCCATAAATTAGAAGACCGTTGGAATAAGTGTATTGAAGTTGAGGGAAACTACGTTGAAAAATAAAGTCATTTTTACAAATAAAAATTGGTTTCTTCATTTCTGTTCCGCGAACTTATTGAACAACCTGGTATTTTAGCAACAGTATCCTGTGTTGAGCTATGCTATAAAAACACAGTAAAATAAGATTTTTTTGTACTTATTATTGTATTCTTCTTGGTGCCTCCTATGCATCAGACACTTATAATATATATATTAAAAATATTTTCCTAAATATTTTCACTGACTAAACATGGTTTACAATGATACATTCTAAAGCAATTAGTGTTCATTTTTATGCCTGCATAATCACCCCTCAGAGTCTGTTGCCATATGAAAAGAACACCCTATATATAATTACAAATTTGGTGCATAGATAGATGATTTTATTGCAATTATATGCAAAATTGTTGTATTTTATTTGTATAATGTAACATGGGAATTTACAAGAGCGAAGCTTGCTGGAAAAATAAGAATACAAGGGCAAATTTATTTGATATTCAGTAAATAGCTATCTTGCTAAATTGGTGAGATATCGCCAATCTGGCAACAGTTTTGGCAGCTAATCTTTGTTGCCAATTTTGCCAAAAGGCGCCAAACTTGGCGATATTTTGGTCTTGTCCCTGTATCACCATAATAGGTACTGTAATTAAATAAATATAATTTATCACTATATTAGCTGTAACCGTAATTCGGCCCTCATATGCCTTCCAATAATTTCCAGAAGTACTAGAAATATCTCAGTGGCCAAGAGAAAACTATATAAGAATGGAGAAAGCATCTGCTCTCAGCTGTTGTTGTGAGTTATTAGTTCTGACCAACTATTGAAAGCTTCATCTTTTAGATGCAGTTTGCACTGCATTGTGTTTAACATTCTTAGTAGTTCGAAAGATAGTTATTGACTGTGCTCTGTGATACAGTGAACAGGTTTATGATTATTTCTGTGGAAAGTTCCATAACTCTGAAGTATTTCTCTTGCTAAAATTAATTTTATCAACCTATCATTGTACCTGTGTGTATTGAATCTATTGCGAACCCGTATGCATGCAAACATTTGGTGTCGGGCGTACGGTTGAATGCCGGTGACAAAAGTGATGGAGAACAACTAAGACAGCTGACTGCCTTTGCTGCATTCCCAGAAAAGATGGAAGGGGCAGTTGACTCCATCAAAGAGGAGATGAAAGTGGGCCAAGAAAAGATGGAAGTTTGTCAAGAATTGTTAAAGATGGGATGAAACTATTTAAGAAAAGATTGAAGCAGGTCCAGAGGAAATGAAAAGAGAAATTACCTGCATAATAGACCACCTATTTGAGGCTATGAAAGGCAGGATAAACACGGTTGAAGATAAAGTTGGAGAAATTCATGAAAGAGTGTCTGCCGTGGAACAATCGAAGAAAGAGTTTTTGGCCATCCAACCACAAATGACAGGGTTTCTGCAGTTGCCAAAGAAGCTGATACCTTACAAAAATTCAAAGCCATGGCAGGAAGCATTTCTAATGGTTTTAAATTTTTACCCATTCTTTCACGTCTTTCTTTAAAGCTATCCATATATGATGGTAAGACCTCCTGGCAAGTGTTGTAAGATACAATTTTCTATTGTGGCGAATGCGAACGGATGAAATTCTCAAGTTAAGGAATTTTCAAGCCTGCCATCTAACTGCTTTTCTGACAGCAGACACAGCGAATATTCTTCAAAATATACCTGAAAATCAGAGGCTAGACTTTGAAGCTATATCCAGCATGCTGGAGCTGTGCGGACTATAGCAGCCTTCAAATAAAATCTTTTCAAAAGAAGCCCACAGAAACACTCCACAAGCACACCTTGGATGTTGAAAGGCTGTCTTATCTCGCTTTTTCGAGTGACCAGATAAATACTGTCTCTGCAGCATTTCGTCAATGGTATCCAGGATCCAATGAGCCCTGAGAATATGGATGTCAAAGACTTGAAAAATGCTTTAGTGTATGCCATGAAATTTGAGGCAGCCCAGCAAGCAATTCACAGAGACCAAAACTTAATTGGAGCTGCTCAAGCCAGTGAATTAACTGACTGCTCTTCTAGATGATTAAACCAAGCAAGTAAAACACCAAAATGATTTGAGACCAAAGTGTAGCAATATACAAGAAGAGTAGAATAAGATTGAAGTTCCAGAGAAGTACAAATGAATATATCTTATTAAATATCAAAATGTTAATATTACCATGTATTCTTACTGATATGTAGGTTTCTTAAAAAAAAAAAATCATTTTATAGTAACCTGTATTTCATACATGACTACTTTTAATTCATTATGCTCTTGCTGTAACCACGTCCTTCAAAAATGTAATTATTTGATTTATAAAAAACTACTTGTTGTCACAGGCCAAAAATAAATAAAACTCATAAGCTCGTTACTTTTAAAAAAACTTTCTACTACCACATATTTACTGGGTTGACGATGGCTACATTCATAAAATACTAGTAGTTTATCCCAAGATCTAAGATCTATTCCTAACAATGGAATAACCAGGATGTGTACAGTTTTGTGGTTCTCCTCATACATTAATGCAAATACAACTCAGTTTTTCTTCAAAAAGCTTTCAAAGAAAATATTCTCCTTAAGCAGATGGTCCTAATATATTTCACCAACATCAAATAATTCAAGCCAATACATTGTGCTACTTTAAATGCTCCACTTATAAGCAGCTATTAAAAGCTTTGCCCTACACTACTGAATAATAACATAAAAGTCTAAGACTCATTTTTATAGTTGTCAAAGTATTCAAAAATAAGAACATCTCCCCTTCACACACAAAATAGGAAAAAAGCAAGGGAGTAATAAAACAGATGAGCAATAAATCTGATTTTATTTTCTCTGATTAAATAAATCTGATTTTATTTATTATTATTTATTTATAAGATTTAGTATATAAGAATAAAAATTGAATATATATATATATGTGTGTGTAAGATAAAAAATATGAAAGCAAACTTCTAAATTTAATTCACTATAACCTCTTTTATTTTCTATTTCATTTGGGAACTTCATCTATCTGTCCTAAAAATAGCGCTTAAGTCTAAACTGCATCATTCAAATCAATCATGCGATCTTACGTAACCCTTAATGCAGATTCCTCTTGACCAATCACCAAATTGCAAACCAAAACTTTTCTCTTCGCGTGCTTCCATCTTGCATAACTACACACTTCAGCTTTGCTCTCTACTTTGCTAAGACGTAATTTTGCTGGCTTGCTTTCTATCTCAACAATATCAAAAATATTAAATCTTCTGTGGAAAGGCAGGACTAGAGTGCCAAGTGATTGTGGTCACAAATATCAATTGGAAATAAAAATGGAATTAAAACCGCCACGACTGTCAAGTTCTTTAGATACTACGCAATCAAAATTCTTCTTCAATAAGGATCTAAGCCCACATCGTTACTGCTCAGGCTCTTGTGCGTTTTTTTATTATTTCATATATATATTTGCAAAGAAGAGGAACATTCTAAATAGCTATTACTTAAAAGTACATTTCATACTGCAGTTCCAGAGTAAAAAAGTCCCACTGTGTATAAACAATAAAACAATACTACAGAAGTAAAAGTTATTGTGGAAATACCTACTGTAAAAACTACAAAATGATAAAAAATTCAAAAACAAAACAGGATTAGATAGGGATATATATGTGTGTGTGATAATTTAATGCGTAAGAGGAATCTGATATTTTAATAGCTTGCAGTCTTAGATGGCTGAATGGAAAGATGATGACACAATTGAATTTTGAAGAAGTGCCACTCTTTATTTTCACATATGTGAAACCATCTCAGTTGACACTTATCCAGTCATAATGAATTACAATAATTCTTATATACACAGATAGAGGGATACAACATCATTTTAGGCAAGCGGGCTTAGCAGCAGGGATATGCTAGCAGTGCTGAAACTAGGAAAAGAATGACATAATTAAATCATGAGTGGTATTTATACTGAAGTAGATGCAATTGTAGAGACAAGCTATAATTGTTAATTTTAGTTTTAGTTACTTTTTCAAACAATGTTATATAACATGGGAAGATCTCAAATTTGGGAGAACAGATGAATTTAGGGGGACAGCTCCAAATCTAGAATAGTTAATTTTGAGGTCACCAATTATTTTTAAAGCAGCTATCGTATTTTGTTACATCTTACATATATACACATATTTAAATTACAACAAAAAACATAAAAGGAACTTGAAAATTCATCCTGTGCAAACTGCTGCAATGTTTTAATTAATAAATAATGTAAAGTAAAAATAATTTTAACTAAATAGCAAAAGAAATTAAGTAAAAAATATAATGATATTGAATTTTCAAAAGTATAGAAATCAATATCAAAATGGGACTGCCAGTGAAAACAATGGTAAAACAAACTTTTAATAAAAGAACAAATTAAGTGGATATAAAAATACACAAGGAAAAGTTGTATTATCACTCTTTGACTTTTACTTTGTCAAGACAGGATCAGCTATTGAGTGACAACACCTCTTCTGCAGAATCATTTTTTGTTTCTGTTCACTTAAAACTAAACAAGGAATTTAATGAATACATGTTCTTTAGCACCCCTAAAAATTAAATAAGCCTCCTCTACAAAATCAAACAAGGAATTTAATGAATACCTGTTTAGCACCCCTAAAAATTAAATAAGCCTCCTCTACAACAACAACAAAAAAAAAAAAAAAAAAAAAAAAAAAAAGAGTCTCTACACCCCAATTTTTATAAAAAATGTAAAATGCAATATGTAACAATTTTTTTAAGGAAACTATACAGAAGCTTTAAGGTATATAAATGATCTGAAACTTAATTGATTGTTGCTGTTGCTAATCTTCAAGTCCAACTTCTGCTAGACTTGAGGATTAGACCCCTCTAGTCCTGAAGGTTGCCTCATCATGGTGAGGAGGTGTCACTGGGTGGAATGGGTGAAGTACGCCTGGAGAGTATTCTCCTGGTAGGGTCACCTAAGGCATGAAGGCTATTCCACTATACCCAGCTAAACACCTACAGGCAAAGGAGCTCAGTCCTCTACCTCTGGTGCTCAGGTCTTTGGACTAACAGAGGCTGCCTTTTGTCCTCCGTCTATGAGTTATGAACTTATTAATTTACATTAATAAAATTAACAAACTAATATTCTGTATCAATAAAATTACAGTGGAAAAAATAACTACAAAAAACAATACCGAACAAAAGGAACATACTACTTAGAAACTGGGATGAAGAATGCCGTTAGAAGTTGGTAAACTCAAAGGAGCACAGAGAAGAATGTAGCTGGCTTGCCTCAGGCTAGTATTAATCTCGCCATGCAAAAATAGCGAATGGACTGTATGTTAAATGAATAAATTAATATTTACACTGCTCATTATTGAAAATGCACACAAGAAGGAGTGGTCAGAAATTTATGCAATTAGAGTAGACACACGTCACTGAGTTATGCGAATGATGTGAAATGCACAACTCTCCGATGCATGTGAAGTAAGATATAAGGGAGGGAATGTGCAATATTCGTGTGGTTATTTCTGCCAGACGAATTATCGAAGAAAGTTGGTTTTTATCCAGGAGGATACGTGTAATAGGAGGCAAACAAAGGCACTTCCAGCAGATAGACGATTTTACGAGGGGTATGGTGATCGGACTGTGAAGGGAGGGTTGGTCCTTACGTCAAATCGCAGCTGATACCCACATGGATGCGAGCACAGTGCATCTCAGCTATGGCGAACATGATTGGAACAAGGAAATGTGGGAAGAAGAAGGGGTGCAAGTGCAGCCAGAGTGATGTCAGCAAGCGTGCATCGGCGCATCCGCCAACAAGCTGTGGCGATCCCGCAAGTCACTTGTACCGCGATTCTACAGCATGTACAAGATACCCTGGATGTTCCCGTGTCGACCAGAACCATTTCCCGTCGATTGGTTGAATGTGGCCCACACTCACGGCATCCGTTAAGAAGACTGCCATTGACCCCACAACATAGACGCCAACGTTTAGAATGGTGCCAGACTGGAGCAATGTGGATGACAGAATGGCAAAACTTCGTGTTCTCAGATGAGTCACGCTTCTGTTCATCCAGCGACAGTCGCCGCATACGTGTGTGGCATCGACGTGGAAACAGATCTAATCCAACAGTAACTGTGGAATGCCCCACCGCGCGACAACGTGGCATGATGGTTTCGGGCACTATTGCCTACGATTCCTGGTCACCTCTACTTTGTATTCAGGGCACTATGACGGCCCAACGATACTTGGATAATGTAACTCCCTACCTTCAGGGGCTGCCTAATGCAATTTTTCAGCAGGATAATGCCCAACCACACAGTGCTCGCATCTGCCAACATGCTCTGCAAGGTATACAGATGCTTCCCTGGCCACCATACTCTCCTGACCTGTCACCAATCGAACATGTAGGATGTGATTGGACGTCGTTTGCAGACTCTGCCTCTTTCAGAAGACGAACTGTGGCAAATAGTTGAAAGGGAATGGAGAGCCATCCCTCAGGACACCATCCACATTCTTATTGACTCTATGCCTAGATGTGTTTCTTCGTGTATCGCTGTCCGCGGTGGTCCTACATCCTACTGAGCCGACGCCGTTCTCGCTCTGTATTCTGACTATCATTTTGAAATAAAGATCACTTATTGCTGCTTGCTGTCTCTGTCTTTTTTTCCAAATTTCATCACTTTCTGACCACTCCTTCTTCGTGTTGCATTTTCAATGTCGAGCAGTGTATGTAAAAGTTGAGGAAGAAAGAAAATAGCAATGCTAGGAAAGGAAACATTTTTTCACTCTAATCAATGCATAATAGCGACTTTTGAAAAGAAAATATCTTTCTTTAATTAAAGAATTGTAGGAATATTATAAATTAAACAGTGAACTCTCTCTCTTTTTTTTTTTTTTTTTTTTTTTACATTCATACAGTATGAAAAGATCTTAAACATCTCTCTACTGTTTCTCCTATCAGGTTTAAGAACTAACTTCATATGATCAGGATAATTTCTTAGGTTGTAGACTACTCCAGCTTTTGACGATTGTCCTTAATGAATTTTTTGGGAATTTTCTTATTTTCTCCTAAATTTCTTTTGCTTGTTCAGTTATAATTATTTTTACTTTATATTACATAGTGTATATATATTAGTATAAAATTTAGTGTATAAGTGTAAAAGACTTAGAGAAATTTGCGTATGCATATGAATATACTTATGATACTAAAAAACATCAAACTGAAGAGAAACATCTAAAGTAAAATTTTTAATTAGGCAAGAAAGCTACTTTATTTTGGCCTATGCTTTCAATAAAACCCTATAAATTTTGAGGCAATCAAACACAGGTCTCTCTTGTTCAGGAGTTTTTTTTCCCCCCTCCTGAAGAAGAGATTTAATATATTCAAACCTAAACAGAAATTCTACAGTTTTAAGAATAATTCCCATACATTTTCAGATACAATTTTAGAATTAAACTTTTTGTACATTATTTTAAAACAAATGCATAAAAGAAAAATATTACTGGTTAAAAATAACAGACACAATAAAAAAATATAAAATTTATTTAAGATTTTTATTACGGGATACTGAAGAACCAAACACCTGTGTCCACCCTTCTCCATGTATAAGAGACTTCAGCAGAGAACTGCCCAATGAAAATGACAGCTTGGGTTGAATTTTTGTAATGAACCTTATAACATCTATAACATCTGCACGGTACCCTACAAAAATGAATTGTAATTAATGAATTCCAGAAGTTACTATATTGCATTTATTAGACAAAAACTTTTTAATATTTCTTTTGTAATAAAAGTAAAAAAGCAAAAATGATAATAAAAATAAAGTAACTAAAATACGGAGTAAAATTAAAATTTTTTACTGAAAAAATTCATCAGCTATGATAAAATAATCATTCACAGTTTCATTAATAACATACAATATAAATAAGAAAAAGCACATAAAAATTAAATTATGTGCAAGTTTAGAAGCTTTAACTTAAAAATTAAAGGAAAAACTACCAGTACAGTTTGAAATAAATCAAAACATCAGAAGATTATTATTTCAAGAATATACATGAAAATGATGTCACAGGGAGAAAAAACATATTTTGCAATTCTCCTTTCATTTGCATTTCATGTTTTGACTCCAAAACATTTAGAAATATATTTTATTAGCTCACTATTAATTTTCTGTATTATTCTTTGGATTAAATCCTTTTTATTTAGTCCAGAAGTTTTCAAACTTATTAAGCCCACAGACCATTTTTTATAGCAAAAACCGGACCATGAACACCTAAGTGGAATTATTCTACATAACTGAAAAATTACAGATTTAACCTTGATGCCTTGAATGGTAAATGGTGACATAAAAATAAAATAAAATAAAACATTTTGATACTTAAAGTAATATTTATTGAAATTATAACTTTTGTTTGAAAATATAAAAACACATTATTTTTTAATGAGATGATAGAGATTATTTATGTTTGACTCTAAGCCCCTGAATAACATTCATAAATCTCTATGCGTACTAATTTCCTGTTGGTTTCTTTTTTCGTGATGAGACTCAAAACTGTACTAAATCCACATTTTACTAGATAGGCAGTTATGGGAAAGCAATAAACAGCTTCATTATAGTAACAAATAATGCAAAATATAAAATATGTAACTGTTTTTGTAACCCGAAATTGTTGTATTCTTGTTCAGATATTGGTTTCAGCTCCTCAGTTATGGATAACTCAATAAATTGTTCCTGTATTGGTACGGATGCATCTGAGTTTTGGGTCTAATTGCTAAAGGGTCCAAATATTCAAATGAAGAATGCTTTCAAATCTTTGGTTGAGATCAGAATGAAGAGCCCTTCAGTAATGAAAATAAGCAAGCAAATCTTCATCTTGTATTTTTAATTTTGAAAGATTTAAAAAGTGAGAGCATTCTCGTCTCCCCATTTTCGTTTATATGGAAAATTTTTGAAATAAATGCAAATATTAAACTTTTTTAACTGATTAAACTTATTTTATCACCTTTTAGTTTTAATCTGGTTTCATTAAATTTGGCAAATACTATTACTCAGTAGAATTTTTCTTATAATACTGAAAGATGGTTTATGCAGCACAGTGTATACAGTACAAAGTCTTTATTCCAGACTCGTCCGGACTTCGGCGATTCCGGATTAGGGGTTTTTCCAGATTACAGATCATCAATTTAAATCTGGTAAGATGGCATGCAGAAATTATAAAATTAAAAATATGAAACTGTAATTTATGAAATAAAGAGCAATTATGATCTAAAGGGTATCAAAATTTACAAAAAAAAAGCTTAATACTTATTTGTTTACTTTATTAAACATTTCTTTCAACGCGCGCATGCGTAAAGCATACATTACGTATAGTCAAAATTAGAAAATTGCAACCAGGAAACTATTTGATGTGTATTCGTGATATTTATAATGACAAGGAATTTGATTTAAATCATGTCAAAGACGGAGTATATCGAGATGAAATACTACATTTAGTAAGGAATTATAAGCTGAATAAAATAAAAACATCTGCCCTGAAGATAAGGATAGTGCTGACAGATCAACTTCCAGTTTATTGCGCGCCGCGCCGTAACGATTACCCCATTTATAGCTGGTAAAATAAGTTCTTCACCAATGGTGCGTGGCTTTCCTTCTTTGCACCAGTAAAGAAATATTTATAAGAAGCATTCAGTCTATCATCATCTCGTTCAGATGTGGTTGCAATGATGGTGTTTCAAACATTTTCCTCTCACCGTTTTCACATTTTTCTCATACAGTTTTCTCTAACTGTTAAGTTAAATCTTTATCTTTCTTCTCAGAGGCTTCTGTCAAATGTTTCTTAAGCTTCATTGATTCATTTGACAAAGTTTTATTGAATAGAAGGCACTATATCCTAACAAAGTACTATATTCTGGTAATGAAATAAAGCTTTAAGTATTCAACACTATACTAGCAACATTTTTCTTCAGCTTACTCATATTGTTATATGTACAAAAAGGACACAATTTGTTTTATTTTACTCAGAATGTAAAGGGTACTTCTAATTTATTTTTTTATATTTATTTTACCTTTAATAATAATGGAAATGGGTCACAATAATTTTCTTCTATACTAAACCATTCCCATCCCTCAACATTGTCTACCTCCCTCAGCAGTCATAAGGACCCCTGAGGGTTAACAGGAACTACTGATTTAGTCAATTACCCATTTGCTTCACTCTCCCTTCATTTTTTAAATTTTGTTCTTCAGAGTTTAAAAAAATAAAAGAAAGGAATAAAAAAGACAAATGTGATTTATTCACATATTGTTACGAAATGTCCAGGTGCCCTAAGATAGTTTCCTCACAAAGCATGTTTAGGGTTGCCATAAATGGCAAGGGAAGGCAGGGTTGCCATATTTGGCGACAAAATGGGCTATATGCCATGGACGGATGGAGAACCTTCTGGAATGAATTCTTACTGGTTTAGCCCAGCACGTTTTCGAACACAAGCCGAAAGCTATAGAAACCCCGCTGGTCTGCAGTCAGTTGATGTGTGCCTCGTCTACCTGATAGTCAATCATTGAGCTAGTGTCTCGAAGTCCAGCGCCAAGTTGGTTGTCAAGTGCATTGAAGAGTCTCAGTGAATCGCCGTTAGTGCATCGTCGAGAGAGTGTGTTAAGCTCTGGGAATGACTGAGCCGAAAAGTCGGGAGCTGTGCTCTGTGTGCCGTCGAGAGCATCACGAGTTGTAGCCTGGAGAGTCTTGAGAGTACGTGGAGTTCCGAGAACGACCGAGCAGAGTCGGGAACTGTACTCTGGTGCTTTGCATTGAAGCTGTCTCCACCATTAAAGCCTGATAGTGTCGCTGATTGTTCCAGCGTGTTTATTGTAGATCTTCGACGACTGTTAAACGTGACTTGAGCTGTCCTGATTAATACTGGCTAAATAAAGTGTGTTTTGATACTTCATCAAGTGTCATCATTATTCACCCCAAATCCATACGAACCCCATACAAACATGAAGGAAGAAAATAACGTAACAACTAGTGTCAGAAGTAGAGATAGAAAAACGCAACAACTGGTCTCAGGAGTGGGTTTTGCGAGTGAATGCCAGTGATCCGCCTGCAGAGGAAAGCCATGGCGGAGGAGATGAAAAGTTTGATGGACATTTTAGCCAAGATAAAAGCCGGATGTGATACGATAAGGGCTGATATGAAAGCCGAATTGAAAAAGTTTAAAGCCAGATATGATGAGATAAAAGCTGGATATAAAGAGATGACAGCTGAGATCAATGCTGGACTGGAAGAGATGAAAATCCGACAAGAAGAAATAAATTTCGACAGCAAAGAAAAAGTGCAAGAGCAACTCCGACAGGTGAAAGGGGAGCTTATAGAAGAAACTAGAGCCATGAAAGACGATGTGGAAATGAGAGAAGTGGCATCTGAAGAATCAAAAGTTGAAGTAATGAAGGAAGTAGCTAATGAACTGCCTGAAAAAGATCAAGAAATGATGGATAAAACATCTAACAGGATTAAAAGAAAACAACGAAAACATGAAGAAATTATAGACAGGAAAGAAGATTTTGATTCTCACATGCCTGAAGTAGAGATAGAAGAAAGTGAAAATGTGACTGTCAAGTTTGTAGAAACTGATAGTGAAATTATGAAAATGCAGTCAGCAAGTGTTGAACCATCTGAAAGTGCATGTGATGCAGAGATGGGAGAAGCTGATGTACAGCTTCAGCAGCGTACTCCAGTATTGCAAGAAAATTCACCTACCTCGCAAACTAGGTGTGCGCCTCATAGTGCAAGTTTTGCAGACAAGGACTTGATTCTAAACCTGGATACTTGTGTTTGTGAAGAATTGGATTTGTTTGCGACTCTAATGCAAACATCGGAACTGGCTTTCACAAAATACAGGTAAATAAGCATGTACCATCCGCTAAAAATACCGAGGTGAACTATACACATATTGTGAATGATCTACAGAGTGGTGAACAAACTGTTTTAGATCTTCCAGTGGATGAAAAGTCTGAAAGGACTGAATCTTCAGACTGTGACATGCAAAACAGAGATGCGACTGAGAACTGCAGTGGAAAAGTATTTGAACCGGGTATAACTTAATGAAAAGACTGAGACCGAAATTCATTCAGAACTTTAATTTGTATAATTCGAAATTTTTATGTGTTTAATTTGTGTATATAACTTGTACATAGTGTAAATACTTGTTTCTTTAGTTATGTTATTTGTTTGTTTTATTACGTTTTGTTTGTATCGAATTATGCTTCCGACCAAGGGTTGTACTGCCCGGGACATGCAGTCCTTGGGAGGGGCCAGTGTTACGAAATGTCCAGGCATGGTAAGATAGCTTCCCTGCAAAGCAGGTCTAGGGTTGCCATAAATGGCAAAGGAAGCCAGGGTTGCCATATTTGGCGAGAAATCGCCAATTTGGCGACAAAATGGGCTATATGCCATGGACAGATGGAGAACCTTTTGGAACGAATTCTTACCGGTTTAGCCCAGAATATTCTCAAACACAAGGTAAAAGCTATATAAACCCCGCTGGTTCACAGTTAGTGTGTGCCTTGTTTAGCTCGTCGAGCTGATAATCAGTCATTGAGCGAGTGTCTCGAAGTCTAGCACCGAGTTGGTCGTCGAGTGCATTGAACAGTCTCTTAGTGCATCGCGGTGAGTGCATCACCGAGAGAGTGTGTTAAGCTCCGGGAATGACTGAACCGAAGAGTCAGGAGCTGTGCTCTGTGTGTCATCGAGTGCATCGCGAGTTGTAGCATGGAGAGTCTCGAGAGTACGTGGAGTTCCGAGAACGACCGAGCAGAGTCGGGAGCTGTACTCTGGTGCTTTGCAATGAAGCTGTCTCTACCGTTATAGCCTGATAGTGTCGCTGATTGTTCCAGCGTGTTTATTGTAGATCTTCGACGACTGTAAAACGTGACTTGAGCTGTCCTGATTAATACTGGTTAAATAAAGTGTGTTTTGATACTTCATCAAGTGTCATCATTATTCACTCCAAATCCATACGTACCCCATACGAACGTGAAGGAAGAAAATAACGTTACAACTGGTGTCAGAAGTAGAGATAGAAAACTGCAACAATATTTTGCCTGCATGTTTATCATATACAAACATAACAGAAAAGGCTATTTGAGTTTTCAAATGGATCCAATGCTCAGCAAAAGATAAATTTTATTAGGTATTAATTTGTAGTACTAAATACATCACATTACATAAACTTAAACTGAAAGGTTACATAAACGATATTAAACTAAGAAAACTGAATCATTAGATAGATAAGTTAAATAAGATAATTTTTCAAGTCAATACACTGGTGTGCATAAATTAAGGATGAGATGGTTTTTTAATATAATGTTGAGCAAAAGATTTTCAAAAATCAACACAAATAATACCATAAGATCCCCAAGATGTAAGAACATGGGTAATGTAAGCAAAACTTCCCAAAAAAGAAATCAAAAGGCTAAAAAAGGAATTTTGTTAAAATATTAGCATGGAAAATAATGTGACTGAAGACTGAAACATCCATGTGACAGGTGTCCAGCAAGAAACATCCTGCCTTTAGTAAGGGATATGATCTCTCCTGACTGCTGTGCAGGTTTCACGTCATCTGTCCATGCTGTGTATGAAGTTGTCAATGAATTATTGAGACTCTGCTGCCTATTCCTCTTGCAGCAGCTCTGAAATAATTACTGACAACAAGTTACATGCTGCCATGAATCTCTCTATAAAATCCATACATTCAATAACCTCATTCTCCAACAGTAACTGTGTGATGAGGTGGAGCATTGTTGCCTATTAAGAGGAACTGAGGACCCATAGCACCTCTGAAAAGATGCACATAACGAAGGAGAAGCTCATTACAATAGCAGGCCCCAGTGACCTGAACCTCCTTAGAAGATGAGAAAGTTGGTATGGCTACTAAGCGTGATGCCTCCCCAAACAAGAACTCTTCAACTTCCAAAACAGTCCCTTTCGATGATGTTGAAGGGTTTATGCTGCCCACTCTCTTCAGACGTGTATGCATCTAGAATCACTACTCAGACTAAATCTGCTCTCATCCGTAAAGAGTACTCGATCCCATTGTTTATCTACCCAATTCTGGTGTTCATTGCACCACATAAAATATCTTCTCCAATGAGCAGGCATTAACGCTATACACTGTACAGGTCAACATGTAAACAGATCATCAATGAGCAGCCTCCTGGCCATGATAAAAAGGAACCAATCGCTTGTTCCACGTGTCTTCAGATTTCTTCCGCTGTCTGCCACCTGTTCCTTCTTGCCTGTAGTTCAATATACCAGTTATCCACTGCTGTGGTTGCTCATAGACAACCACTACCGAACCATCGGACAGTTGTTCCTGCAGTTTTTGAAATGCTCTCCAAAGTCATGAAATGATGCTGTGAGCAATCCCGAAATCCGAAGCCACATCTCTTACCCTTTGCCTTCCTCAGACTCTCTAATGATTCAACATCAAGTAAAGCCATCCAATGTCATCTAACAAACTGACTGTTCAACATTTCACACTGAGGTAGCAACTCGTCATCGTTTAATCTGATATGCACAGTGCAATAGCTTCCCAGAAATGCTAAGCTCACACCGTCAGCTATCTTTATACCCCTCCAACACTCATCCATTACACCTAGCTACATATATGCACATGTTCTACCGTACCTGACCCTAGTCGATCTTTTGATTGGGTCTTTCCGCCTGCTCTGCCTCTTCGTTCTGCTGATAAGCTAATTTTTCCACTTTGTCCTAAATTTTTGCATACTAGTGTATGTACACTATTCTTACTTAGCAGTGATGCAGATCTTATTATTTAAAGACCTGTTTAAAAAATGGGAACAAACAGGTAATTGCACAAACCGTCAAGTATGTTCCTGAAGTTTATGCTATAAAAAAAGATAGTAATTCAAACCAATATTCATATATTCCAAATTTGCCACCATTTTGTTTTTAAATGATAAAAGATGGCACAAATTTTACTGCTTTAATATAAACCATGGTCACAAATCCTTATGCAACCTTTATTTTTGCAATCGCTGGTTGTAAACAAAAATGTTACGAATGGCAAAAAATTTTCAAGCAGTTACAAGTATAAATTTAAAAATTCTAAATTAAAACCTTTTATATGTTCTTTCAGTCATTTAGTTATAGTAAAAGTTGCTTATATAATCATTATACAAAAATAAAATAGCAAAAAATTTGATTCCTATGAGAAAAAAATTTACCTAGATTTTTTTAATTTCAAAATTTGGAACTTCTGATGCCATTTTCAGCTTATCTTGAGGTGTTGCCTTCCCCCCCCCAAAAAAAATTGGGTACTCTTCTGTTATCAGAACAGGATTCAGAAATGCATGTATGCATATATATATGTACATTGTGCCAAAAAAAAAGGGGGGGACAGTTCTATATCTTCTGTTCTACTGGGTTGATTGATGAAATTCAGCTTTCATTTTTCATGTCTCAAAAGCATGGCTTAGGATATGCATTAAATTTATATATAGCACTGTTCTAATATAGGTATTTTGACAGAAAATTGGACCTTTTCTGAAATGACACACTAATTTTTTTCCATATTTCGACTCTATGCCTCAAATTATACCAAATTGCTAAGTTTTGTAAAAATCGCACAAGTAGTTTTTAAAAAATTAACTCTAAAAATTTTAGCTCCTCAATGTTAATTCAACCTGATTTGATATACTTGTTAATATCGCTTTTTTCAAAAATTAAACTCACTTGATTCCTTCTTCCAGAATTCAAAATTTAGGCCTAATCCAAATATAATTCGCACATTTTTTATGATTTATTTTAAAATTTGTATTTTTAAATAATTTTTATACATTTTTAACATCATCTTAAAGTAGATGTATTTCTAGGCACACCTGCAAAAATTTAGAATTTTTTATTCAAAATTTTCTAAAATATACATGAATTTACACATTGACGCATTTTGAAATTTGGCATATTTGTTATAAGCGACAATGATGCCAAATACGGTTTATGCATTTTGTTAAAATTATTTTTTCTGCTCATCTACGATGAAAAAGAAGGAAAGGAAAAAAGGTTACTATAAATTAGGAAGTTTGCCAAATGAACTATTCTTGGTGCAAACTTTAAAAAAATGCGCCAAGATACAATTTTGAATTTCTCCGTAAATATGGCACAAAATTTTACAAAATTTAATATTTAGACATAATTAGAGTCGAAATATGGAAAATAATTGACATGTCATTTCAGAAAAGGTCCGATTTTGTGTCAAAATATCTATATTGAAACAATGCTATACATAAATCTAATATATAGCCTAAATCGTGCTTTCGAAACATGAAAATCACAATTTGAATTTCATCAATCGGAACAGTAGAATGGAAGATATAGAATTGCCCCACTTTTTTTTTTGTGCAGTGTATGTACGTGGTATGTGTATGAACACACAAATATAATTGAATAATTAAACGTTTATTTTTCCTCCTTTAGTGTTTTTTAAGATTCACTAGTATGTAACGAGTACTTTTTTAAGATCCACTAGAATGTTACATACTTCACTAGTATGTAACATTCTTTAATAATTTTGTTATGCAAGGCATTACACAAGTAGTTTTTAAGTTTTCAAATGCTAAAAATACATTACTAATATTCTCATATATTACCACTTTAGAAAACATTAGCTAATAATCATATTATACATTCACTGAAGTGGAAATATTTTTCACTTTAATGTAAATACTGCTATGAGTTGGGTATAAGCCAAAACCAAAATCTGTTTCTATATTGTAGAATATGAATTCTATAAGATTCGGTAAATAAAATCTCTTTAGTTAAGGAGAAAAAAAAATTTTTTTTAATCTAGAATTTTCATGGCAATCTGCACAGCAATACTTGTAAAACATCATAAACAATTTTTTTCTAAACTGATGCTTAATTTTTGCTATATACAGCTGCAAAAACTTCACTCCATAGTACATATTTAATGCTTGAATATGACATGAGAGTTTAAAATTAAATATCTTGGTCAATTTTTAACATTCAGGAATCAAACTTTTTGAAGTAATCATGTACTTTTATAAACAGGAATGAAACATTTTGTAATATGTCTCTAATCCGGACGTCTATTATCCGGACCTCAAAGCCACAAACTTTTTTTTTTTTGTATAAGTAAACAAATAAATATTGAGCTTTTTTTCTTTTTTTTCTTTTCTTTTTTTTTTTTTTTAGTCCAAAGGGATTTGAATCCCGAAGGACTATTAGTTTCGTTTTGGCATTTTGCGTCGGACTCATAAATGTCGGTTCACTTTTCAAACTGTTGCCACAAAATGTTAGAGTCCTGCATTATATTTGAAGAAATTAAATAATGAAAAATCTGCATAAATGTATGTATATTTCTCGTATTGTGATAAAACAACGGTACATAGAGTCATCGAATTTTGAATAACGTAATCCTCCAACGAATATGAGCATGTGGAAGACCAAATTTGAAATTTGAAATTTGTTTTATGATCGATTTCCTATTTTTTAAAACTTTGACGAATTTTTGATTAACAAACTCAAGGATTTCAAAGCGAGCAATGGCAACGTTGTGCAGAAAAAACATTTTTATCTCCAGCGCATGAGTCTCTGTATCGGAAATTCTAAAGATATGCTCATTTTAAAACTATTTTGCGATATTGCTGTTGCACTGGATCTTATGGTTTAAGTGCGAGGAACATGATATTTAATAAAGAAAGGTAACACACAAAATGTTAAAAAACGCCCCTTTGAACGTAATTTAAAATCTGAAACATTTCAGTTTTTTTTTTTTTTTTTTTTTTGTAAATTTCGATACCCTTTAGATCATAATTGCTTTTTATTTCATAAATTACGGTTGAATATTTTTAATTGTATAATTTCTGCATGCCATCTTACCAGATTTAAATTAATGATCTATAATCCAGAATTACCGAAGTCCCAACGAGTCCGGATTACGAACTTTGTATACACTTTCATATATATATAACTAGAGGGTTTGAGGACTGTACAAAACATTTAGGGTTCTTAATTGTTAAAGAAATTTTAAAATGTCAAAAGATGAATATCTGCATTCCTTAAAATGATTTTGTAACTGGAAATGCATGTCTATGACCAACAATTGAGAAAATAAGGGTTGCATAAAGACTACTATGAGCACAGTGTGTATTTTAAAAAAAGTAAAAATCTATTTAAAAATTTTATTATTTGCATTAAAAAGATCAGAATTCCAGACAGATACGAGAAAAAATATTAAAAGAGCTCTGATCAATTATATATTTAATATCTTATAAAACATTAAATTATAACTTTGATAAAATGCCGCCAGAAAATGAGAGGGGAACCTTACTATTAAAACTGGCTTCAAAATCTTCTTCAGTATCAAATTTTAGACAATCTGTAGGAGATTCCAAATCATATTCCAATGGAGAGTTGGGCTATAGTAGAATTACATTATATTAACAGTATAGTAGTATTATATTACATTGTATATATTATGATACAGACAAAAACATATCATACTAATTTTAACTTGAATAAGTTTTAATTTGTGTCACTCAAATGAGACCGACATGCAAATAACAATGAGCATTCAGAAAACCTTCAACAGTAAGAAAAAGCTGTGCTGTACAGAAAGAGCTCATGAATAACTATAAAAAGAATATAAAACCTGATGCTGCAGATTGCTAAAACAACTACTAAAGAGAGGGATTTAAAATATCTGAATAAGTAATCAGGATTTATGATATTCATTTTTTATTTGAATGTATGGAAGGGAAAATGTGAGACTTGCGGTATAGTCTTGCAGAATAAGCAATGACGTAAATTTTAAATCTTTTAATAAATTGAGTAAATTTAAAATCTTTGGATTTAATTTAAGCTTTTTTTTTTTTTTTTTTTTGCTGCAACATTCTCCTACTAAGATAGAAATCAAGCACACCTATAAGTTATAGTAATTTATCAATGATACTCGTATTTACCTAATAAGGTGTGGTGTATTTAATTATGGCAAAGCACACTAGGGCTATCTGCCTAAGGGGAGGGATGCCTTCGTGGAGGACTTTCTAAGGGAAACTGGCTCGTATACACGTTACACATGGAGAAAACCATGAAAACACCCATGCAGCCAGCCCGTTCGCGGGATTAGAACCTCGGACCGAACTACCAGTGTTCAGCAACTTTACCGCTCGGCTGCTGGTGGGCCTATTTACCTAATAAGGAATGTAACATTTATTAAGCATAATCATAACTTTTGTAACTACTAAAGACAGGGATTTTTAAAAACAAGAAGGAGAAAATCTTCTGAACAGACTCTTTTTTCAAAGAAAAACTTATTATACCTTCACAATTTATAGGTCAGTAAATTATTAAAAAAATAAATAAATAAATAAAATAAAGTTGATTAATTCAAAAGAAACTCTTTCATAAAAAAGGTTACTTAGAAGTGCCAAAAGCACAAAAACATTTTTTAGTAATAATTAATATGAAAGAACAGTAATATGAAAGAATAAGTAGGTGATTAAACGGGTAAAACGAAAAGGTTACCCAGAGGTGATTTTGCTATTGAAGTACATGTTTGCTCTTTTGTCCTGCAGCTGTTAATATTAGTTGCGGCTATGTATTCTGGCTGATAAGTTAGTCTATTTTTGGTGTAAGTTGCTGAGTCAGCTTGTTAGATTAAATTAAATTGTGTAGTCCAGCACTACTTCTTAGCTTTTGAATTTATTGCTAAATTATCTAAAGTTCTCACCAAAAGTAGTCTGTGTTACTTTTGGTGAGTAAACACAAAGTCTGTTCCTTTCTGTTAAAGAAATGTGATTAAAAAAAAGGGCTTTTTACATCCTTTCTCTGTCGTGTTACTCTTCATGTCTGTGTGACTTCTCACAAAGACATAACTTTGAAATCTAGACACTTTGCATGATAGCTAAAAAAATTAGATCTTATAAATACATTCGTGATTCATAGCAAATATGCATAAATAATATACAAATTAACCTTTTCACATGGGCTAGAGACTAATTTTTTATGCATTGAAAATATATAATCAACTATTCAATCAGAAAGGAGTGGACAGGATCAGTTATTTCCTGCTCTCCATTAAACTACAAATTTTAAAATCTATAATAAACAATCTCTTTCAGCCTGATTTAATGTAGTGAATGCTTGGGACATTTATGTTCAAGCCTATAGGAAAAGGTTAAACATTCTGATTTACTCAATGACATACAGTGATTGGTTAGAGTAGACTGAAGGGTACCCCTTGTATTATCGCAAACTTGTTTCATTTATCGCCAAGTTGTTGTTTCGTTTACCGCCAAGTTGTTGTTTCATTTATGATAACCTGAGTAGTTGAATGTTCCATAAATATACTTTTACCTAGAATTAAGTTCTCCTTTGACTTTTTAAGGGAAAATGCACTCAAGAGCCAAAACATTATGACCACCTGTCAATAACGAGTTGGGCCACCTCTGGCGCGCAACACAGCTTCAACCCACCTTGGCATGGATGCTACAAGTCCTTGATAGATGGCCGAAGACAGATTGTACCAGATGTTGTAGCAACGGTCACGCAAATCCGAGATATTGCAAATTGGTGGTCTTTGACCTCTGAGCTGCCATCCCATGACATCCCAAACGTGTTCTATCAGATTGAGATCCGGTGAGTTAGGCGGCCAGGACATTAACTGGAAATCAGCATCATGTTCCTGGAACCACTCCAACACAACTGTAGCCTTGTGACACTGGGCATTGTCCTGTTGGAACATTCCATTTCCAGCTGGAAAAACAGAGGCTATGTAAGGTTGCAACTGGTCTGCAATGATGTTCAGATACCCTGTAGCATTCATGGTCTGTTCTACCACAACCACGGGTCCCAGAGATGCCCAAGAGAATGTCCCCCAAAGCATAATACCGCCACCACCAGCCTGTGTATGACCTACTGTGCATTGAGGAAGCAACTGTTCGCCTGGAAGACGGCATATCCTGACATGGCCATCGGCGTGATGAATGACAAACCATGATTCATCTGACCAGGCAACTCTCTCTCACTGATCCATGAACCAGTCGCGATGTTACCGGGCCCAGCGCAGGTGCAGTTGGCGATGACGCTTGGTTAGCAAAGGAACACGAGTGGGACGTTTGCTGTATAGCCCCATATCCAACAGTGTCCACTGAACAGTGTGCTACGATACTTTTCTACTTGGCCCTGCACTGTATTTGGCTGTCAGCTGAGCCACTGCCTGGTTCCGGTTTTGCTTCAGCATGCGAGAGAGCCTCCGACAACTTTTTTCTTTGATAGCGTGTGGACGTCCAACACCATGTCATCGACTGCTGGTTTCACCGTCATTCATCCACTTTTCATACGTACTAACAACTGTAGATCGCGAACAACCCACGAGTCGTGCAGTTTTGGAAATACTTGCTCTGAGCCTTCGAGCCATTACAATCTGGCCACCATTACAATCAATAAATACCACTTCCACCAGATCACGTGCCTTCCACGTCATCTAGGCGCGTTCATCGCAAAATGTAGGGCTGATCATAATATTTTGGCTGGACAAAGTCAAGGGAGTGCACAATGCCAAGTTTATGCAATTCTCTGATGTTTTTTTAAGTGAAAATAGGTCGATGTGTACATGGATAAAGTCAAAGGAGTGCGCGATGCCTAGTTTGTGCAATTCTGTGATTTTTTTTAAGTGAAAATAGGTTAATGTGTACATGGATACCAAGTTTGTGCAATTCTTTGACTTGTTATTTTGCCTTTGTGTAGTGGCAAGTTGTGGCACTAAAATTGCCGCTACACAAAGCCAAAATGACAAGTCAAGGAATTTCACAAAATCAGTACCCATGTACCGCCAAATATCGCCAAGGGATACTCGTAAATATATATTTACCTGGTAATTTTTCACTATTGTAATTAATTCTTTCAGCCATTTATTGAATAACTGACACACTTATAATCCTTAAATTCTACCAAGTGACAGCTCGTGTTTAGTAGATGAGATCTTTGATTTACAAATTTTAATGCAGTTTCACTGAAATTTTGTATAACAATGCATGACATGAACCCAGCATTTCAATGAACTAAACCTAGTTCAACTTACAGTAAATGTTCCAGACTGAAATATGAATTTAATTCCATACATCAGGAATTGCCTACATACTCACTGCTTTCATATATGATCAACAAAATTAAGTTCTCACTTTCAGAATACCCAGGGCTACTTACTGTGCTGTATGATGCATAATGTCAAAAATATGCAAATCTATTCCATACATGAATGCCCTGATAAAATAACTATCCAATTACCGTATTTGACGGCGTACATGACGCACCGGCCTATAAGACGCACCCCCTTTTTATACACATTTTTTAAGTATAGCACTTTATTACTGATTATTATAATGAATTTACAGTTGCTTTTTTTTTAGATCCTCTTCCTGATTCCACCAAGTTCTTATCATTTTCTCAGTTGGGGTTGGTCCGAAATGCCTCTCTGCAATCTGCAGTCTGCAGTCCTGTTTCCATATTCTTTAGCATATGCAATGACACGTAGATTCTGTGCTATGTTATAGCAATGCCTACGTTGTTTTTGAGCCATAACTTGCCAATAAATTTAAGAAAAGTGAACAGTAGAAATTTCACACATTTGTAAGTCATTCACAAAAATTGGAAATTTTAAACAAACCAAGCTATGATCATCGATAACAGAGCATGCACATTCACTGAACTCTACGTAACTGTAACATTCCCACACTCCGCAAGGAAACAAGAAATTGCATAACTCTGAATAGAGGAAATTTCCAGAAATGAATGTTATCAAATACTGAGTATCGATGTATAAGATGCACCACATTTTTCAGACCTATTTTCAAAGAAAAAATTTGGTTTATATGCTGGCAAATATGGTATGTTATGAAGCAACTATCATTACAGTTTAATTAAAGTGAAGTGCAACCATTTTACTATACAACAATTTGTTCCAAAATTTTTATCATAATTTGTATTATATATATATATACACACACACACACACACAAATACACACTACAACAAATAATGGAAATATTTAGGACATACTGTAATAAAATACAAGCATCTAAGGTTAATGAAATATGCAAATGAGGGAAAATTATGTTTATAATTGTTTGACAGAGATGCAGAAAACAGATGCTTTTACACATTCAAGTTACAGACAAAGGTACAGTATACTTTGTTTCAGCTGGGCAAAAATTACAAAAACAAAACCTTAACAAAGAAAACTCAGCAAATATTTCATAGCTTCACATAAAATTTTTTATGTAAATCCAACTTTTCACCCTTACCTTTAATAACTTTTCTGCTTCACATAGCAGAAGATTTGGGATGATTTCATGAAGAGTTGGACTTTGTGAAATGCTAGGGCTCCGAAAAATGGCCATCCATAAATTCTGTGTTTGGTGACTCAGAACCTGTAAAATAATACTTCATATTTCAAGTACAATTTTTGACAATACTCAGAACATCCGATTAGTGGATACTGAAAAGGTTACTCATATTAATTCATTTAAAAATAAGCTCAAATTGTAACAATTTCAATCACTAGAAAATAAAAAGTTTTTTTTTACTGCTGCAGAACACTTACACTAACAATTTTCTACAGAAAGATGTACATGTGCCAATGATGTTAAAATGGCAATTGTTAAATTAAATGTATTCTCATTTCTTATAACTGTTTTCAGAAGTAAATATTACCGTATTTCTTCCCTTCCTCTGTTACCTTTCCCTCTTTCCTTAAGCCCCAAATTCTGAAATTTTAAAAATATTCACATATCATATTTTTTTTTTTTTTTTTAAATTTATTTCTCACTGCATTCAGAGAATGAGCTAATCCTAAATTTTACAATGAACACATCCACATAGTAACTGTTGCTAACAAAGACAGACAATCACAAATCACCTGTGAAGGTAATGCTGGACGTGTCCTCTCTAAATATTGAAATTTATGCTAGCCAAATAAAAGAATCGACCTATCAAAGTGACGCAAACACGAATCGACATTCAGTTTATGACTTCACCGAGTAAGGTGCACCTTACCAAATTATTTATGAATGACTTAAGGCCTGGGGAATAGCACAGCCTATAATAAGAACTTGCAAGATTCAAGTTAAAGAAAATCAGAAATGAAAATATCTTATTAGATACTGTAATATTAATAAATGCATTCTTATTGGAATGTAGATTTCTTTCAAAGGAATAATGCAGTGATAAACACTTGTAGTTTATCCACAACTACTTTTCCTTTGTTAATCAAACTTAGAAATCAAATGATTCACATAGTTTTCCTCTCTCAATTTTCAGATGATAAATTTAGTAAAAAAAAAAAAAAAAAAAAAAAAAAAATGTGAACACTACATGACTTTCATGCATGGACTATTAAATTATACACAATCCTTTAAGGCAAGATGAAAATACATAAAAAACTGCAAATTTTAAAATTAAATATAACAGTCAATTTTTGTTATACACAAGTAAAACTTCTTATAATTTTATTTTTTCAGAAGTATAAAACTCTCTGAAATATATGTAAAAAAAACTGGGCGATTACATCAAGTTGTATTTAATAATTTGTCCAAAATGAATTTTTTTTTAAATTTAACATTGCCAAAACATGAATATTTTCATTACTTAAAACATTTTTGTAATTGGAAGTATATAACTATGACCAACGATTGTGAAAATAAAGGCTAGGTTAAAGGGGGTGTACAGTGCCAAAGCCACAATTCTGCAATTTTTTGCATTTGTTGAAAGTAAAACAGATCTCTCAGTACATAATGTGAAGCATAAGGAAAAAAAGAAAATGTTTTATTACGAAAATTTCTTGCATTTTTAATTTTGTTAATCGGTTGCTGTTTTAATTAATTCTTAGTGTACCACCACTTTTGAAAATGGTTCTTGCCTTCCACACCTTAGATTGGCAAAAATTAGTCATCAATGACTGGCAACTTTTTGGAAGAGCTGGGTGAATAATCAAAAAAGTACCCAAATTTTCCTAAATGAATACTTTTGTATAAGATACATTAAAAAGAGTTTTTTTTTTTTTTAAATGGGGAGCACTAGCTATTTTTAGGTTTTCACCACTGCAAAGGCCGGAAGCAGTGGTCAGTCATTTTATTATGGAGGCACCTAACAGGCAACCACCGTTACCTCCTATGAAGGGACAGACAATTTACATCCATGCTTTCTCCAGGAATCGAACACAGACCCTTTGGTATTGCAGTAGGCTGCACTATACCATCTGGGGAACTCAAAAGATAATATTTGTACTTTACAATACATGTGTATATACTCAATAATATCTGTACTTTATAATATATATGGAGGGTTCACAGCAGAAGCGAACAAAGTCCATCATATCTGATTTCTAAACACTGGCTCTACATGCTGTTTTATGCAAAAAATGATGACACAGGGACTTGGTTCACTACAGTTCAGAAAACAGTCAGAACACAAAAGAACAAAATCCAAAATTTACAGAGAATTAAATCTTAAAGAAATACAAAAAAACAGTTACTATTGTAAACACGGTTTTATTAAACAAATGAGATGACTGAAAAATTCTATGAAAAATTCAAATTCTTATACAAGATATTTTTGAAAAATAATGTAATGGAATTTTAAGGAAAAATATGTAAAACTTCAGAGAACACTTGCAATATCTTGATTCATCAACATAAAATAGTTTATCTGTTTACTGCTTACCAATTGCACCACTTTGCTCTTGCTGACGACCTAGATGGTGACTGAGCAGGCAACTGGTGAAAGATGATTGGAACAAAAGACAATAAATCAATCATGTCTTTTTTTTAACTCAGTGTATTATCTTGTCGACTAGGATAGACAGGTTCCTGCACAATATTATTTAAACTGATCACACGTCTTCTTAGTAATTTTTTCTCCAATGGAATGGTTTGAAAGGTGACCAAATCATCCACAGAAGTTTTGAACTTCAAAGACATTGATGACCCTCCCTCATATTTGATGCATTGAAAATTCAACCAGTTAACATACTTTCCATATACAGTTTTTTTTAATTGCTTTTTTTTTTTTAATTACACAGTTTTCATGAAATTTTGTACTCAAAAATTCTTTTTACATGACCATTAATTCAAATGCAATTACATTCATATTTTCTCACTATTTTGATCCAATCTTCAGGTGAGTATATAAACCGTTGTTTTCTGCTGCACTTTTCAATTTTTCCAAAATCCCCATCGCCTGACAGGTAAGAGTGGCTTTATTAAAAATTTATGGTCAATAGTTTTCACAGCCACATAATTGTGCACAAAAGTCAATGCCATTTTGATACTGCAATTCTGGCCAGTGCATGAATCAGAATACAAAATGATACGTTTATGAGTTGCTGATATGCCTATTAGTGTTTCACCAAGTATGACAACAAAATCTTGGGACCCTCTACCTCCCAGTTTTATCTCACATAAACATAAACAAGTTATTTGTTTATGTTTATGTGAATTTCTCTTGTAGTATGCAGTTAATATGGTCAATTTCAGGAATAGCAATACAATTGCAAGCCAAAAGCTGAAGTATAAGTATGGTAAACGTGAGCAACTGATTTTACCTAAGGAAAGGAATGCCTAGCTTGGCCTACTGTTGTCAAATGAATTTGTTTTTCAGTCTGTAAAATCTTTATTATTATTTTCATTTTACTCACAGTTAATTTTTATTTCAAGTTCATCACAAATCTGACAGGTATCTTTAGCTGGTGGTTTAAAATAAAAATAAAATTTTGAATGAGAACATTATTAGAAACCTTTTTTTTTTTTAAGGAATTTTGCTCTTGGCCTTGCATTTATTTACATAATTTTCATAAATTTTGTGAATTCTCAGGGTGTAGATATTTTTTGTTGGGATTATCTTCTCTCTGAGTATAATTACTTTGAACAACTGGGAAGGACTTAATAGGATCAATCACATCTTGATCATTGATTTTTATTAGAAGGAACTTTTTTCCTTGACTGTCAGTAATGGCAAATACTTCTTCTTTTGACAAACATCTGTACAATCTACCCCAACTTATTTTAAATGTTTGTAAGAAAAACGTCTTGAAAACTTGGACAGATTAATTATCAGAGTGTGAAAAGTACTTGTATAAGGACTTGCTTTGTTGATCTACTACCGTCTTTAGAGCAAACTCTTGCTACTGTATGTGCCTGTACAAGACCTACAAAAAAAAATCTTTTTGACGTGAAAAATCCCCCAATTTCCAGAATGACTCGGTATTTTTTTTTTATGGTTACCATGACATACTTTATAGCTGTAACAAATTCTACAATTACAAAAAATACCAGAAAATTTTTTGGAAGGAATAATTTTGCCATGGCATTTTTTGCCTTCCAGTCCTTTTGTTTTATAAATTTTTTGTATAATTTCTTTTCCACATTCCTTTTCCTTACTTGTTGAGGGCTATCATGTAGGGTATTTGTACCAACAGAGGTCTATGCATGTCCTTTGATCACAGGATGTCTCAGTTCTAAAATATTTAAACAGATCAAGAAACAAAATGTTAGATAAATGGTTGTTTAATTCATCATTCTGATGAAGAAAATATTTACATGGGATGTGCAAGTAGAGTGTGTCCACTTACATATCATTGGGAAATCTATCCAAGAAATGAAGAAACATTCTATAGTTTTATTTATTTTTACTAATAGTTATTTTATTTTGTGAACTTTTTCTGAATTCTCTTATTCTTCTCACATTTCCTCGTCAGTATGCAAATGAGTTACGGTGAATTGAAGTATTTAAACTATTGGAGCAAGAAAGTTAGACAGAGCATGATTACCTAAGTCATGATTACCTTTATACCTAAGTCAGGTGATTCATAGTACCTTTCGCTTGCACTTTGATGTCACACTTAGAATGAGGTGAGGGGGATTGTAATTGGCTAAGAAGAGCATTTCTTTTTATGTTTGGTGAGATTCTGTTTGGTTCAGAAACTTGTATACTGCTCTCAACATGCTTACAAACACAAATCAATCAATCAAATCAAATAAAGGCAATAATAATTATGTGATGATTATTTTATTTAGTAATGAACTAAATCACCAAACAACAATGGGAATTCGTGGAAGGCACTCAGGTTTAGAGCACTAATATTATGCTACTGTCCGGGAGATTGACATGGCTCACTTGTGCTCCAAAATGAATGGAAAACAGAGTCTAATGGCTTGATACATGCTGCTGTCTTGTGGCATTAAAATCAACTAAAGTCTTGATTTACTATAGCACAAAAGATATGACTTTTACGAATGTTTATCAAGAAAAACCTCATGAAGTGAAAAAAATTTAACCTAATTCACTTCTGCTCAGAACCCTGCATGTACCTATTATACCAGAAAACTTTGGGCCAAGAAATAAGGAAATCCCAAGGAAATAAATCAACTTTCTGGGTTAATTTACATAAGAACTCAATGTGGTTTGAAGATTTAAATAGTGGATCTATCAAAGTGATTGATACAAAATAAGTATGGTACATCAAAAACACAATGAAAATGCTAGTTATTTCATTCATCTCACTGATTCCAGTGCATCTACTTTGACCATGTTATAGGGTTTCCTTTAGTTAAAATTCACATATTATTCAAACTTTTGTCATCTTTCCTGAACTCCTCAACTTCTCTTCGCATTTCCTTGCCAGGATGTAAATTTAAAGTTAAGTGAAGTGAGTATTTAAACGGGTGAATACTGAAGTTTACTTAGAGCGTGGTTTCACTAGCTGGTGCAAGTTTCGTTGCTGATCTTGCTGTTACGGTAATATGCCTCTTGGCCATTTCACATAATTGTTATGCCTGTTATGCTTTGTAGAGTCAACCTAAGCTAGGCATAACGTACTAAACTAGCACTATTCCATTTACACTTGAATTGATATTATGTTATACGTTTAACTTCCACAGCAAGTTGTCACTATTATTGTAAAGCACAAAGATCGAGACTTCTGTTCTTAGTTTGAATTAATAAAGAGTTATTTTCCCCCTTCTTCTGTGCTGGTATTTACTTCACGCTTGTGTGAGAATTCGCCAGGTTCATTTGTAGGATCTAGAATTAGTTTATATGGTAAAAAGGAGACAGATATTATAATGCAAGTTTAGGTTCTTTTGCACTTGTTATTCCTGATTTCAGCAAATATCTTAAACATAGAATATGTTTCTTTCTGAAGGGTACTTTTGGCAGGAACATTTGTGATACTGAAGTTACCATGTTTCTTCATGCACTCCCAAGTTTTCCTTTTTTTTTTTTTTTTTTTTTTTAAGTTACTTTCCTCTTTTTTTTTATTGTACATAGTTTTCCTCTCCGACAGCTGATTTATTCTTAAATCATACTCCTTTGATTACTTTTATTCCGGGTATTTAGTTTGCATTTGCATTTCCACAATACCATTTCGTTCATTTTATTTTCCATGGTATTTAGTATTTGAAGTGTATTTTGTCCAGGTGTCTGAGTAGCATTCAGTTACCCAGACACCTGGACGGTGTGAGAGCAGCAACAGCTGCTCTTACACTTAACACTTTACCGACTACTAGCGATTCAACAGCATACGCACATCAGACCAGCCGCAGATCCTCCCTGTTCTGAATAATTGTCAAGACAATCTGATAAATCGTCTAAATAAAAGTTTCTAGTACCATTTTTTTCGCTCGTCGTAAACGGAAAATTTTTAAAAAATGGTGTGAAAATGTGGAAGTTTCCGAAGCAATGCACTTAACACAAGTGAGCAATGTACCTCAATACTAATTATAAAATGCAGATGATATAGCAAATGGCAATTGTTTATCGTCATGGCTACCAATAGGCTATTTTTAGACAGCCTCGAGGAAAAAGCAATTAATAGGCTATTCGTGGGTAGGCGTTGGCTAGTTAATAGGCTATCGTTCAGTAGGCATTGCTGAAAAAAAGCCGATTAATAGACTATCGGTCGGTAGGCACTGGCGATAAAAAGCCGATTAATAGGCGATCGGTCGATAATGTGTTAAGAATCATTCTAAACATGTGATTTCACATTACTTCTATTATTACATTTCATATTATTGTGGAGTTATCTATTGCCGATGCGTTTGATTCTTCAAAATTCCGGTCTTTTGTTTCCCCCTTCTCCTTAGGTTCCTCTAATTTTCTCTTGGGAACCGGCGCCAAGACTCATTCATGTGAGGTGCTTCTGGAACTTTACAAGGTAACTGAGCTGGACACGCTGCACTAGCTCAACTGCCATCAGATATTAAGATATTAATCAATATTAAACATATATTGCAATGTTAATATTATTATGTACTTTTATTAGAATGCAGTTTTCTTTGGAAGAAATAATATTGTGATAGTTATTAATAGTTTATCTATGACTACTTTTTATTTATTATATTCTTATTGTAACCACATTCTTAGGAAATTAAATTATATAATTTTTCCCTCTAGATTTTTAGAAGACAAAATTAGTTAAAAAAGGGAGGGAATCCATAAGGAAATATGGTATATATTTATTCTTCTTGAAATGACTGTATCCAATAGAATTGTTTTGAAGCTTAAGCAAGTCAATTTTTCTTTTCATTCAGAAACTCTGTAAAAATTACAAAAATAAAAATATTTGAGTATGAAACTTTATCACATTATTTATATTTACTGGTATCCTTGCTTTACTGATTCTTCATCTAGCCCTTATTTCAATTAATCTATTCAATATTTAAAAATGAGGCTAATAAAATAAACCACATTTTTCACAAACACACACACACACACACATATATATATCCTATATAAACTAATGATAGGTTAAGATACAATAACACGCTGAACAAATATTAATTTAGAAGTCAAACAACAAAAAATTTGAAAAAAAAAATGAAAATATAACACTGATTTTTGTTGTTTGACTTCTAAATTAATAATGATAGGTATTGAATAACTTATACAGAACTGAACTATACACACTATCAAAGAGAAAATGTTTTTTTTTTTGGGGGGGAGGAAGGAACAAAGAAATGATTTACATACCATGCTTGGATGCTTGGAGAAAAGCAGAATAGAATTCAGATATTTAGAGAAAGTTTTAGGTACTTCTAAATTTGGAAATTGAGCCTGCAATATAATTTTTATATGAATGTCTAAAATACAAATTTAGATTTTAGCATTTAAATATACATTTTTACAATAGATATTGAAATACTTAAATATAGTTCTAAATATTATTTTGGTTTCAATAATTTTGGTTAACCTAAATGTGAACAGCAACTTTAAATATTCACTTCAACTTTTAAAGGCATGTATTTTATATTCTCACAGATGGTAGCTAGACTATATTGTGGATATTAAAGCATATAGTTTAACCTCACTAATCATCCTCTGTACATCTTTGTCCTCTGTAATGGCAGCCAGCTTAAAGCATATGTTCTCTAAGGCAGTGATCTCAAACAGGCAGCCTACAGGCTGCCTGTGGTCCCCAAAACAATTTTATGCAGTCCACAAAGACATTTGTGTTATGTATTTGCTGTAAGGATTTTAAAATTTCACTTGTTTGACGTACATGTTATTTTCATTTCCATTAAAACAAACATGAATAATAAACCAAAAAATCTATAAATGGAGCTAATTAATTTACAATGTGATATAAATCTTTTTTGAAGATTTGGAGATACAGATTTCATTAAATTTTATTCCTATTTACTAAATATAAACTCAGTTATGATATTTTTGCAATAAAATAATTGCTTTGCTTGATAATACATTTGCACATGAACAATCCCCCCTCGCAGTTAAAAATTAACGAGAAAAGAGACCGATTGATAAATGAGCTGCTACAATTAGTGATGAAGATCATTTATAATAATTTTTCTTCAAGGCTATAAACTTAAATCAAAACACTATCAAGTAAACAAAAATAAAGTCTATAATTATTTACATATGAATACATGCATTTTTATTCATACTTCAAAGAAAGATTTAATTAAATGAGAGAAAATGGCTAAACTTTTATTAAGTTTCTTTTCACTTGATAAATTTTCTCGGAAAGCTACAGAAACTCTTCTGAACTCTATGAAAGTTTTAATAACATGTTTATTTTTAGTTTAAATTAAAGTAAGTTATTTAACAATTAATTACACATTCTATAATTATTTGAAAGAAATGTTCTTTAAGAACTAAATATTTGGATGCCAAAATATTTGAATTACAAATTGTAACCAATAGAAATATCCCACAGATACCAGACTTTAGATTTTAAACAGAAAAAAAATATTAATTTGAATTTTTTCTTTGTGATATTATAAATTATGTATGCTTCGATAAATATTTAGTATTGAAAATTTAGTTAAAAATATTTTTTATTTTGCTTTTAAAAAATTTAGATAATCAATTGTTTTCAGATTAAGCATTTGTCCTACCTGAAATGTGAGTTTGAGACCACCACTTTAAGGTAACCATAGTCCTTAGAAATACTACTTACTTTGAGATATGGGGGGGGGGGATAAAAGGTAGTAAAATCATCGTAAAGTTGTAGCTGTAGAGAGAAGTTTTACTATTTCACTATGCACCGTAAGAGCATCACACAATATAAACGTTAATTTGACCATGCAAATTGTCTTGTAAAAGCACATTTATGCTAGCAGAAAATTTCTGATCTATAAATAAATCCTTTGTCCATGAATTCTCTTTCATATTACTAAATATGATTCAAAAGCTTGCCTTCCACCACCCTCCTAATAATATTTTCAGAATTCTGAAATTCTGATTCTTGGACCAATTAACTCAAGAGAATACGACAAAAAACTTTTGAGGAACCATGCGATGATGCAATGTTGATATATTTAATAATAATTTTTACTGAATTTTTGACTGCAGGCAATGAAACCAGTCAAGAAGGTGGTCTAGTCTTTTAGAAATTTCTCTTTGGGGGGCGAACAAACTTTACCTTACTTGTACCTTAAATCTGCTATTAATATAACAAGAGAAGAAACTCACAGAAATTTTCTTCATACTACTAGTCTGTTCCACTGTCAGGAACTGAACATCTTTTTGACAGTCACTTACCACTAAATGCAACTGAGATATTGCAGTCCATGCAGATTTGATTTTTTGCCAAGATATCTACCGTAGCTTGGTGTTTGTAGTCATTCCAATCTTATGAAACTATGGCCAAGATATATTCAGTTAGAGGAAGATATGATGAACATACTAACTAAAAAGAAGTAGAACATGTTGTTTACAAGAAAACGTCAAATGTTATATATAACATGAGGTTTTGTATTTGTTACAGATGCCTTTTCACAGGCATATATGCCTTTTCACAGGCATAAATGCCTTTATGCACACATTTGTGCCTTTTTGCACACATTTATGCCTTTTTGCACTCAGTTCCACGAAGGCTTTGACAAGATGGGCCCACAATAAGTTTGTAATGTAATTCTAGTTAGAGTACCAGATATAGATATCAGACATAATTAAGATTCACAGCTAATGGAAGATCGCATCATAATTACAACTGCTAGTCTAGTACAATGCAGTATGTAAAACTAACAACTGATCTCCACAGTGCCATCCAAAACAGATGCAGCTATCATTATGCTGCATGTAAATTTGTCTGAAAAGATAAAAATTCATTCACGAGTCTCTGCATACTGGTCAATGCACCACTAAAGCTATCTGTATTAAAAGTACACAAAGCAATGACCTGTTTCCAAACAGTTCACGATGCTGCAGAGTACACATAGCCATGAATGAGACTCATACCCAATGGCATCTCATATTATAACATTACATGCTAGAGCAGGATAATACAGAATGCAAAAATTTAAAAATCAACCTCCATGATGTAATTTCAAATGGCCATCATGACAACACATGCGAAAATGCAATTCATCTTAAAAGACAATGCTATGTCATGCATGAGTCTATAAACACTGCCTAATGCACTATTGTAACCAGTAGCTAGGATAAGTGAAGTGCCTGTATAATCCATAAAATAATTAATAAAAAATCCTTTCAGATCCCATATGCTGAGATTATTATTATCCAGAATATCATTCTGTTTGTTCTAGAACCATTTTTCCTCATATTCATATGGCAGTAGTCAGATTTCCAACAATGTGAACAGTATTTTCATATTACAATAATACACAATAATGTAATTTACAGTTCTTCCACAGTTACATTCAGATATGAGCAGATGCAACTTCCATATCTTTACATGAGGCATACTTTGACTTTCTATGCAAATAAACAGCAAGCAATCATGATTCCTGTATGAAAACCCATTCGTTATTGACAGTAATTCTAGGTGATGCTACTGGGGCTCATGCTGTAGTTTGTCGACCTATCTTTCTTATATTCTTATGACAGTAACCAGATTTCCATCAATGTGAGCAGCATTTTCACACTACAATAATCCACAATCAAGTTCAGTATGAATAATCTACAATACTTCAAAATCCACTCCAATTCCTTCCCTTGAATATCAGACTTAGACTTAGACTCTATAATTGACCGAGCTATTGCGAAGAGCAATGTTGCCGGTTCCAAAATTAAAGCCCAAGGGCACTTGACATAAATAAATCCGGACGTGGAGAAAATCTCAGATGAGAAAACGGAGATAAGGGTAAGAAGAGAAGTACCAAAAGGAGCAAGACAATCCAATCGGACAAGTTCGCAAAAGGTGACGAGCGATCATAGCTTTCAAGGAGGACCCAAGACAATGGAAATCAATGACAACAATACGAGAAGATACACTACAGCAATAGTTCCAATGACAAATTCAAATAAAATTAAACAACATCAATCAGTAGTGCTAAATACAACACAATACAAAACAACTATACAACATAATTTAAATACAATTATTCAACGAAGCAACAGAAGAACTTCAATCAAAATCAGATGCATTGGAAGTGTAAATAGCTAACAATTGAGGATCTAAGTGAAAAAGTTGTCGTCTCCTCCCATGAAGGTGTGAGCTGCAAGTGGTCTGACGCTTCTATCTTCGAAGAGAATTTCATAATTAAAAACTTGGGAGTAATTAACAAAGTCACATTGCACAGCTTTGTTGAAGAATTTTTCATTAGATCTTCTGATGTAATCTTGGAATCATCTCAAGTTTTAAGTCTCTGTGTAAAAGTTTATTGCGGATAAGATAGTGAGAATCAGTAATAATGCGCAGAAATTTGTTTTGCACTACTTGTAATTGATGCAGTTGAGTTTGAGTGACTGTGTTCCAAGCAGGAGCAGCATAACAAAGTATCGGACGAATGCAAGTGGTATATATATGTTTTTTGGTACGCAAGCTAAGATTTGAATATTTTCCAATGACCGGGAGAAATCTGCATATTATGCCCATGGCTTTGCTCTTGACACTATTAATGTGATTAGACCATGTGAGCCTTTGGTTCAAAATAATTCCTAGATATTTGGCCTTTGTGACCAAAGGAACAGCTTCCTGAAAAAGGTAGAGGTCTTTAAAAGCAATTTTTTTCTTAGTTTTGCTAATTAAAAGTTGCGACTTGCTAGCATTGATTTTTACTCACCAATTTGTGCACCAGTCTTCTACGGCATAGAGGTAATTTTGCATTTTGTCTATTGCATGATTAGCTTGAATGGATTTAATTGCAATCGCCGTATCGTCGGCATAACATGCTAACAGAGAGTAATTGTCCAAACCAGGGTGAGGAAAATCTGATATGTAGAAAAGATATAGTACTGGACCGAGAATACTTCCTTGTGGGACGCTGGATCTTATAGGTCTTGAATTGGATTTTTCATTTCCTTGAGCGACGAAGAAAGTGCGGTTTTGCAAAAAGGAGAAGATCAGAAGAATGAGCTCTCTAGGAAGTCCCAAGTTGATAAGCTTGAAGACGAGCCCCTCATGCCAGACGCGGTCAAAGGCTTTTGCCACGTCCAGCATAAGGAGCGCAACACTTTGCTTGTTATGGAATGCAGATCCCACAAATTCTACAATTCTTACTAGTTGTCGAGTAGTACTGAGGTTTTTTCTGAATCCGTACTGATCATTAGGTAGCAGGTGGAGAAAAGGTTCCAATCTAGTGAGAATAAGTCTTTCATAAATTTTACCAAGGCTGGATAACAAACTGATAGGACGATAGCCATCAGGCTTGGTCACATCTTTACCCGGTTTGGGAAGAAGAAAGATCTTGGCTTGTTTCCAAGGATGAGGGAAATAGTTGAGAGCAAGACAAGCGTTGAGAATACTAGTGAATTTACTGATAAGTTTTCTAGGTAAGTTACGAAGCATTTTATTTGTAATTTGATCACTTCCAGGAGCTTTTTTGATGTTGAGATATTTAATTATATTAGTAATTTCCATAGGAGAAGTAAGCCTTGGGATGTTATGAGCCGAAGAAGAATGAAGCCAGGAATACACATAGTTTTCGAGAACATCTTTAAAGGTCTGATTCATAGGCTCCATATTAGGAGTAAACTGCTTTTCCAGGTATTCAGCGAAAATATCGACTTTATCTTTAAGTGAGTAGGCAATTTTTGTATCCGTATGAATAGGTCTATTATTAATACTACTTCTTTTAAGATTTTGAAGATACTTCCAAAGAAAACCATCATTAATATTAAGTTTAGATATAAAATCTTCTCTTGTTTCCTTTTTAAAATCAGTGATAAGTTTCTTGATTCTTCTATTAAAAATATTGATTTCTCTTTTAAGGGCAGGGTCCCAGTTACGGTGCCAAAGCTTCAGCAATGGATTTCTTTCTTTGATAATGTCTCTGATACTGCGAGGAAGTCGAATATTATTGTTAGTTAATTGAATGGTAACTGTAGCATCTCTGAAAGCTTTCAGTATACTGTCAGAGAAGATATGAATGGCAAGATCGATATCCTGTTTGGTAGAAAGTGAAGTGAAAATAGGAGGATGTTTGATTAAGATATTGTGAAAAGTAATCCAATCAGTATTATTTCTGGTAATAGGAGGGTCTTCTTTAGAAACACCAAGAGAAGCAATGACAGGTACATGATCAGATGTAAGTTCTGCCTTGACTTCCAAGGAAATAGGGATAGAAGTATTTGTAAGGATAATATCCAAGATGTCCGAGAGATTTGGAGAGGCACAAACAGAACTCTTAAAAGCTACCAAGACAAGGCAGTGATGAAGTACTTCAAGAGAAGCCGAAGGACACTGAAGAATTTCTGGGAACACTATGTATCTGCAAGCAGAAGATTAAGGTCTCAGAATACACTGCTAGCTCAGGCTCAGGTCCTCATTTAGAAATATAACCAAGATGCAGGCCAATGCCTGCCCTTTAGAAGACCTACAATCAGCCATGAAACATCTGAAATAATTTTTTTTATCTCTCTATCGGGCATAGATGAATGAAATCAGATGTCTGCCCATATGTTTTGAAAGCAGTTGCACTAGAAATGATTGCTAGAAAACACCCTAGGCTCACATGGAGTCATAAATATACAGATGGGTTAGCTATCAGCAACAACAGTGGTATTGGCCTTACTACTCTCTGAAGAGTAATTTGTAGCCCAGTGCCCAAAAGACTCCTCCAACTACAGGAGACCACAGATATTCATGTACAATGGGTCTACAGGCACTGCAACATCATAGAAAATGAACAGGAGGACAGACTCGCAAAAGAAAAAAGTTATATGCCTAATGCACCCCTAATGCACAGAACCATATGCGGCAAAATTACACTGACAGTCAAAAGGAACATGGATAATGCAATGGAGAGCAGCTGCTGTTGGTAAAAGGTGAGAAACAATAACAACAAGATCCATCCCCAACAATTTGCCCTGAGACATCACTGTGGTCATCTTCAGACTGACCACAGGGCACGAATACCTCCACAGCCATCTCCCTAAAATCAGCATCACTAGCTCTTCCATACACCCTCCTACATAACTCAGGAGAAGGAAATGCAGATCATATCCACACATGCAATGCTTTGGAGGTAGAAACCCGAGAAGACAAATGGAAGGATGGGTACGGCTATACTGGATTGTGTGGCATCAAATGGCTGACTTGCCACAGACAGGCGTTGGCTGAAGAACAACAATCAAATTCAGATATGAGCTGACGTGAATACCATCTTCTTACATGATGCATATTTAGACCTTCTATGCAAATAGAGCCATATTTAGACTTTCTATGCAAATAAACAACAAGCAAATATGATTTCTGTATGAAAAATCCATCCACTGTTGACAATAATTCCATGTGATGTTACTGGAGCTCATGCTATGCACATGTGCTGCACTGCTAGTCTTACAATGCTATATATATCATACAAATTTCATGTGTGTCAAATGTTTCCTTTTTATAAAGCAGGAATTCTGATATCCAGCAGTGTAATTATTCAAAATAATCCTTTCAATTGACATAAATTACGAAGTAACCACTTCAATTAAATAAATAAAATATAATTTAGTTATAACCTTGTTAATAATATTAAAATATAAACTCTTATTACTTACCATAACACCACATAAATTGACTCCTAACGCAACAAGCATCTGGCACAGTATTTTTAAAAATAAATAATGTTGTTCATTTACTACATCCACTGCACTAAAAACAAATATAAATATTAGCAAATCATGAATACATTTTTACATATAATTGTTAAATAGTAAAGAAAAAATTCTACCAAGTACACACCTAGCTGGTATAAAGATAGAATTTTCATCAAATACCAATAGCATCAGTTCTTTTCTGTCTTCAAATTTACCCTAGAAACAGATTTAACATGAGAACATTTTTTAAAAAAATTAAAAAAAAAAAAAAAAAAAACTGAAATGTTTCAGATTTTAAATTACGTCCAAAGGGGCGTTTTTTAACATTTTGTGTGTTACCTTTCTTTATTAAATATCATGTTCCTCGCACTTAAACCATAAGATCCAGTGCAACAGCAATATCGCAAAATAGTTTTAAAACGAGCACATCTTTAGAATTTCCGATACAGAGACTCACGCGCTGGAGATAAAAATGTTTTTTCTGCACAACGTTGCCATTGCTCGCTTTGAAATCCTTGAGTTTGTTAATCAAAAATTCGTCAAAGTTTTAAAAAATAGGAAATCGATCATAAAACAAATTTCAAATTTGGTCTTCCACATGCTCATATTCGTTGGAGGATTACGTTATTCAAAATTCGATGACTCTATGTACCGTTGTTTTATCACAATACTAGAAATATACATACATTTATGCAGATTTTTCATTATTTAATTTCTTCAAATATAATGCAGGACTCTAACATTTCGTGGCAACAGTTTGAAAAGTGAACCGACATTTATGAGTCCGACGCAAAGTGCCAAAACGAAACTAATAGTCCTTCGGGATTCAAATCCCTTTGGACTAATAAACAAAAGATTTAAATATTTCTGTTTGATTTTGCTAAATGGCACAATTATACTCAGCAAATTAAATTTCAGAAATTATTAAAATCAATTTTCTATAAATAGTATTAGACCTCCAAGATAACGTAGAAGTATTTGAGGTATGGTACTCTGAATGTTGTATAGAATCTTTAGCTTCAAAATCAACCTGCATGATTCAGTTGTTTGAGTACTGTCTCCAGAAAGGACAAAGCTCTTCCAATAGGTTACAGTTTGGTGATCGTAGAATACGATTGCAAAAGTGGTAGAACGCATACTACATCGATACCATTGGTTTTTTACACTTAAAAAAAAACTGCTATTTTCAGAAAGCAAATGACTTTATAATACAATAAAATATAAAATTTTCCAAAAGGTTAAGGACATCAAAACCTAGAAAGGCATGACAGAATTCATGTTTCATCAGAAAACATGGAACATGCACATTACTGAATAGATAAGTTGAAATCATAGTCAGCATTTATACTGCTTAATATTTTTCTGTGAGCTATGTTAATATTCAAATACATTTTAAATTATTAAAACAATAGCAAATCTAGAAATGTGATATTTTTTAGAAAAATTTTAAAATTCATGGAAAATAGTTACTTTTATTAAAATAGTTATACCTATGATTATGCTTATTTGTTTATTACAGAAAAATTATAACTACAGATGCCTTTTCTTAGTCTTGGTTATATTTCTGAATAAAAGTAAATTCATTCACTTACAAAAATTACAGGCATACAGAAAAAAGAATAAAAATTATAAAAGAACTATTCATAATTTTACATTAATGAAAGCTAAATCTGACATGCAATATATTGTGATGTTTCTAATTTATACACTACCCGACATTGAAAATGCAACAATAAGAATGAGTGGCCAGAAAGAGATGGAACTCGGCTAATAGAGAGAGAGAGAGCGATGAATAATAAGTGAGCAAGAACAGTGTCAGCTCAGTAGGTTGACAATTGACAATTGAGAGCAGAGTCTGAACACCAGTGCAGCTTACAGACTCTTTGGGTCTAGTCCAGACACCACAACTATCTGGGGCAACACCTTATGGGCCCCACAAGGGCATACACTGGTCCTGTTTCATAATACATGCTTACATAGTTCATAATAATTCGTTGTCCATAATACATACAAATATCTTAATATATACAGTACATACACAATGCTGATCTCTACTAAAACTACAGGGAGAAAAAAAGAGAGAGAGAAGGAGGGGCTGTAGGGGTTCATGAGATGCCTAAGTACTAGCTTGCTTTGGAAGTTAACTGTTTTTCTATATTTTCCTTAACTAAGTGGAATCTATTCCACACTGCACAAAATTGTTCCCAGTTCCTCCAGTTTCTACATTATCTTGCATATTTTGCTGGCTGTTTGATCAGATAACGCTTACGAGATACTGCCTGTTCTGGAAACTCAGTAAGTTGGTTGGTTGCTGATGGAGGATGGGGACGCCTGATGTCTAACAGAGTTAAACAAACATGTGTCACGCTCCCTCCACTAACCAGAAACAACTCCCTGAGGCCTCAAGAGGCCACCTCGCGAGCTTTTTAGGATGCTAACAAGAGCATTACATGGCCATACAAGGGCAGATTACATTTGTTTTACTGTTTTGATATTTGTTGTTGCTATTTACTATGGTAATACAGTACAAAGTCTTTAATCCAGACTCGCTCGGACTTCGGCGATTCCGGATTAGGGGTTTTTCCAGATTATAGATCATCAATTTAAATCTGGTAAGATGGCATGCAGAAATTATAAAATTAAAAATATGAAACCATAATTTATGAAATAAAGAGCAATTATGATCTAAAGGGTATCAAAATTTACAAAAAAAAAAAAAAAGCTTAATATTTATTTGTTTACTTTATCAAACATTTCTTTCAATGTAAGTTGTTTAAGCTGCTTTATTTTTTATGTGCTAATACTTTCTCTTTAATTCTATAAACAGACATAATTTCTTGTTCAGTTCCACCGTTCAAGTTCTGTAATTGCTGTGTCGAGAATACCAACTAACTTGTCAATCGAAATTTTTTCGTTTTCAATAACCTCTCTGTCACTTTCTTCCCTATCAGAAGTGGTACATCGAAACATGCTTTCGCTTTGTAGATCTTTTGGCAGCTCCAGAATCGGAAACTCTTTTTGACATAATCGAAAGTTCAAGCTTACTTTTTATAAAATTGCTTTAACAGTCTGCAAAAAATAATAAGTCAGATCCAATTAGAAAATTAAGAAACAACGCAATGTGCAACATTAACTGAAATAGATAATTAGATAATTTTAGCCTAGCTTATACCGTCTGTTATACATTAAACGTGCATGCGTAAACATATTACGTGCATGTGTAAAGGTATTATGCGCATGCGCAGAAAGTTTGTAGCTTTGAGGTCTAGATTATAGATCATTCCGGATTATGGCCGTCCAAATTAAAGACTTTGTACTGTAATGCATATTCATAATAAAATTCAAATTAAAATACAAATTAAAAATGCAAAGATAAAAATACAGCTACAAAATAATAGAATTAAAATACAGGCTCATAGGTAAAAAACATTAAGTATTATGCATATACAGAAGAGGAAATGTTAAATACATGCCGGAAACATTTGCCTGTACATTGTTTGATAATTGTCTGCAATAGAGACTTGTGTAAATTTTATGAGTAGACTTATGTGTCTGCGGATGTGGAACTACGTGCCAACATAGTGTATCAAATCTTGCGTATTTTGGCTAATGAGGAGAGCATAAATCTCCGCCCATTCCCTTGAGTGTGTTGACAACTTTGCAGATTGTATTTACTGCCGGTTTGTGCTTCAGGAAACGACGATAAGCTTCTGTATTGTTGATGGGAAGAGGGAGGTGATTTCCTGCTGTCAGACGGCATTAAAAAACATAGTGGTCTGGGGAGCCTTGTGCTGCCCAGACGCATAGGTCCATGGTTGTTATGCTATGTCTATTGAAATAGGTCGAGAATGGGCCGTGTCCTGTAATATAAGCCCTGAGAGGGGGTGTTGCAATGTTGTGTTCGGTGCTGACTTTTGGGAGGTAGCTGTATGTACGTCTTCCAGTTGTGCAGTGCGTCCAGTTTTCCTGCCAAAGGTTTAGGCCTTGAGACCGGAATAGCCCTTTAAGGTAGGAAGGAGGGGCTGGGATTGTGATTTGTTCATCTTCTGGATCAGTGGTCGCTTGCTTGGCCAAGCTATCAACAGCTTAATTCCCCTCATTTTCTGCATGTACCTTGATACATGTGAAGAATGTTTCTGCGGGTTGCACTGTAAAAGTTGTTGTAATATGATGATGAGGGGCAAGGTGTGGCTGTGATTTTCCAGTGCTATAAGTGTTGACATACTGTCTGTGAAAACTTTTGCCTGTTCTATATTATTGTTGAAGATATATTGTACCGCCGTTGTAACTGCCTACACCTCTGCCTGGAACACACATTTGTTTAAGTCAAAGCATCCTTTCCATACATGGATGATTCTTCCTTTATGTTGGTGAGATGTTAATGCTTATTCCTGTGCCTATACGTGCAGGATGAGTGTGAAGAGGGTTACCTGGGTTTTGAAACAGCAGAGGATTGTATGTTACGTTTCCAAATGTTGCATCTCTGCGGAGGTATACGAGGGTGGTGTAGACTGCCTCTTGTTCTGCCCATATGTGGAGTGCAAAGAGCCCTGCAACGACTGTCGCTGAGCTTGCGACTGTTGTGAGGTACGCTTTACAAAGATTCAGGGCGAATGGTCGTTGAAGAGATGCAAGATGTTTGATCTTTCATCCTCCCATAGCTTGGGCCCATACGGCAGCAGCGTACAAGACTATTTTCTCAGCTACCATATGGTAGAGATGTATATACTGTATTCTAAATATGATGGTTCTGGTCCCAGTTTCTACCTTGGAAGCCGCGTGCCTTTCTGGATATTGCTGATGCTTTGTTCTTTAGTTTTTGGATGTGAAAGATCCAGGTTAGTTTTTTATCCCAGATTATACCTAGGTATTTTAGTCTTTGGACAATCTTCATGTTTGCTCCTTGTAGTTTGATGCAGAGGCAGCACATTGGACTCAGGCGTGCTCTGGGTATTATTATTGCTGAGGACTTTGCTGTAGAAATTGTAAGCTTTAAGTTGCTGCAGATATTGATGAGGAGTGAGCAGACTTCGGTACCATTTCTCTCGAGCTGCTCATGAGTGCGACCTGTGTCGTCTGCGTAGGCGACACTTGTTTGTCAAAGCCAGTTTGCATTCAGTACAGGGTTGAATGTTAAATTCCAAAGAATCGGTCCAGCACAAGAGCCTTGGGAACATCCTCTTTCTTGCACTTTGAAGGCGGTGCCATTGTTGGTGGGTATGAGAAGACTACGATTCTCTAGATAACTACTAAAAAAGCTGAAGAGGTTGGCTGGACTGCATGTCAAACGGCCTGTCTTATTGCTGGCCACCAGAGTGTGTGAAACCAACACCTCCTAGAACTAACTCAAGGCCACGGCATGCAGTTCGTGACGTCACTGCAGTAGAGATACTTTCGTCCTCGCTAACTTTAAGGATGCTTTCTTAAACATCTATTTGACAGGCTTATAATTAAATTGAACTTAAATTTTCCTATTTAATTCTCATCGTTTATAAATCTGGAAAATACCTTGCTTTCATTACAATGTAAAGAACCGAGATTTTTATTTTTAGAATGTTTTCGATACGAATAACTAGAATTTTTAATTCCATTAAAAGTTATTACTTATTTTACCAAATTTAATTGCTGAGAAACTCATGTTAACGAAAGAAACTTCACACTTAATGAATCGGAATTTTGCCGAATAATAATAATAATAATAATAAATGCTCATGTTTGAAAAAATAACACTAAGCTTGCAACAATTTAAATAAGTTTTCATAATTATGAGTCATTAGTTGTACAGAAAGATTTATACATTATTTTGCATTCTAAATGGCAAATATCAAACCTCTGATAGAGGTCTGATATAGATCTAAATAGCAAACCTCTGATCTCTACAGCGAAATTTTATATGATTTAGCAGTATTATGTGAAATGCAAATATAACAAATCCTAAATTGGGATATTGAACACAATGAAAAATACAATTATCATTACATTATTGGATTGGATTATTCAATTATAGCAAAGCACACAAGGGCTATCTGGCTAAAGGGAGGAATGCCTTCGTGGAGGACTTTCTAAGGGAAATTGGCTCGTATACACGTTACACATGGGGAAAACCACGTCACTGCATTATTACTCTCGAATAAAACCACTAACATATAACGCTCTTATGGTGCATGGGATGAAGAAAGAGAATTTCAGGATTTTTAACATATATATATATATATATATGAATTAATTAAATTAAAAAATTAAAACATAATAAAAAAATTTCATGAGCTTTGACATATACACATATAACAGTTGCATTGATATTGCACTATGTATGTAAATGAAAGTGGAATACATAACGAATACCTTTGATAAAAAAGAAATGAAACTCAGAATTTCATAAATTTTGATGCGTGCAGATATATAGAAATGCATGTATTCTCTGAATCAGGTAAAAATTCAAATTTTGCTTTGAACAGTTTGTATTTTGTGCCTGTTAACTACAGGCTTAGGCACATTATTCATTTTTTTTTTTTTTTTTTTTTTTGCAATAATTATTTAATAAAGAATTTGTTGCCACCATTACTAAATATTTTACTATCATATCAGACGAATAACCGATTTCACATGCATCTATAAATACATAAAAGTCTTTCAAATTTTGTACAGTTAATTTCACTGCTATTTGTCTCTGAATTTTGCTTTGTAAAAATTTTTGTCCGTTGTCCATTGACAGAAGTTTTTGAACTGTTACGTAATTATACATAATTACAGTAACAAATTTGCGTCACATGCGTTATCGTTATCATATGATATATTTATTATCGTCGAAACGCTTGCATTCAAAAATTGTTATAATCGGATTTAATTATTTAAGCTAGAATTAAATACTACATTTTGTAAAATTTCATTTTTTATGCTTTATGTTGTATTAAGTGAACTTTAAGAATATCAGACATTAACTCATAAAAATTTAAATAGCGTATTTTTTCACATTAATATTAGAAACAAATTTTCATTAGGTACAGAGATATTACCTAGATTTTTCAAGGTCCTCAGATTTTAATAAATACGCTGTTGCTGTGACAAATGTATTGAGATATTTAAATGCAAGCACATTGCAACATATAAAATGTATTTAAAAATTCAAATTTTTATTAGTCCTAGATTTAATATCTAATCCTAATTTTAGGTCACACATTTGTTTAATTTACTTAACTTCGTAAATAATGTCATTTCCTACAAATTAAGTGACTAGCATGATGATAAATATGCCAGCTGCTATAGATTGAACGATTAGCATGACGATAAGCAATACTATCTGCTATAAATTTAATTAATAGTATGATTAAGTCATCATATTCATATAATCACTATTATACTTACGATAAGATTAAATACATTTACTACTTATGAGTACAAATGTATGTACTCGCTTTAGTTTATGATAATTATAATATATTTAACACAGAAGAACATTTTAAAGTGCAGATAAGTATAAACTTATTCATTAAAAAAAAAAAAAAGAAAAAAAGAAAGAAAGCGCAACTTACCTTCGAAAATTTTGTTGGCTTGAAAATGTTTCTATGAATTGTGTTTATCCATTTGTTTAACAATTCTTTCTTTTTCAGAAAAGAGAAAACCTATACTTTTGGACCATTTGGGTAGTTGCCTTTGCAGTTCGGCTCACAACATGTGTAAACCATATCAAAAAATTTGAAAAACAAATAATATGAAAGTGGAATAGTCTTAAAATATCTAAAGAATGAAAGATAATGTCGACTGTTCTTATGGAAGAACTGACCGAATGACCGTCAAAACTCCGGAAATCCACCCACCACATTCCTGGGTGGGGAGAACTAAGTGGAATGCAATCCCTACTAACACTGACATCACACCTCCTCCTGGGAAACACGCCGTGGCCTTGAATCCAGGGGGTGCTGGTGAAACGCACTCTGGAGGTCAATGGATATGAACTGCTATTGCGTTGAATTGTTTCACAAATTTTGTAGAGAGCATGCGTAGTGGACAGACCAGTGCGAAAGCCATACTGCCTGGGGCTGAGATGATTGTTGCTATGGAGATGCTATTTTAATCTGTTAACAATTAATTTCTCGTGAACTTTCATCAGGGCTGACAAAAGGCATATCGGGCGAAATGAGCGCAAATCAAGCAGGCTTTTGTTCTTCTTGAGGAATAAGACAACTTGTCCTTTCTTTAATGCCTGCAGGAATATTTGGTTGTCAAACAGCTAGTTAAAGAATTTGTGGAAGAAGGAGGGGCCGGCTTTGTAGGCAACATTGATGATGTTATAGTCCATGCCGCCCAGACCGGAGGCCTTTCTCGGGGATACATGTCGGAAAACTTGCTTGACTTCCTTATCACTAAATGGTATATCGTGTGGAGTTGGTTGGATGTTGGTATTCATGCAAACAATTTTCTGTGCTGGCATATCTTCCTCCGAGTTGTATGAGGGGAAGACTTTGTTGAGGATTGTGGTCGTTATATTCTGCACTGGATTGTTGTTGCTTGTATTTGGTGGCTGCATGAAAATTTGCACTGGCTGATATATTTTACTTGAGGCTAGCTTGTGGAGGATTCCATACAGATTGCTGTTTTCAGTACAAAATTTTCTCCAACTGGTAATTTTGGCTGAAAGTATGTCGTTTTTGTATAGAGCTCACTCTTCTTCTGGTTCTGGGAGCTTGTTCGTTAGTTTCTGCTATATGTTGATAGATTTTCCCCAATATGGGAAGGCTTGCTACTGAGCCTTCTCTGCAATAAGGTTCCTGTATCAGGAGTAGATCTGCATCATGGGATGTTGCATGAGTGACTGCTTGAGAGCACAGATTGATGAATGTCTGCAGTGCTATCGCTCATAGGTTGTGCTGCGTTTGATTCTTTCAGCATACCTGCTGTAGGTGGGACAGGAGATATCATAGGCAGGGCGGGTGCAGGATATTTTGTTGTTACTTCTGTAGTTAGAGTCTGCACAGCTGATGCAGGCGGCCATCTTGGAGTTGCAGTTCTTGGCATTGTGGCTTCCGGAGCAGTAGGCACAGTAGACTTTTTTATTGCAGTCTTGCTGCGTGCGCCCAAATTCCTGGCACCAGAAGCAAAGTCTGGTGTTGAAGAATTCCGCAATTCGGTGCAATCTCCAGCCAAAATACATTCTGGAGTATTGCATGATGTGGTGGAAGGCTGCCGGCTGACATTCCAACACCGATTTGAGACCATTTTCTTTATCTTTTAACTAGTATAAGACTTTTGCAGTACTGCTGGTAAGGCTGTGTTCAAAGCCTAGTGATGTTCAATGTCCTCTCCTTGGTGACGTCTAATTTCACGTCATGGATTGCAACTCTGGGTAGTCTGACTGCTGGCAATTTTGTTTTGGCAAACTGTTTGCCCTAAATACTTACCCACTCAGTAAGTTGTAGGATCACCTTGGACAGCGATACATGAAGCAACACGTCTAGGTACAGAATGAGACTATGGACGGTGTCCTGAGGAATGGCTCTCCATTCCCAGTCAACCATTTACTACAGTTTACCTTCTAAACGCTGTAATGGCAGGGTCTGCAAATGGTGTCCAATCACATCCCAAATGTGTTCGATTGATGAGAGATCAGGGGTGAACGGTGCCTAGGGAAGCATCTTTACACCTTGCAGAGTACATTGGCTGATGTAAGCAGTGTGTAGTCAGGTGTTATCCTGCTGATAAAGGGTAAACTCCCTAAATGCTGGGGAGTGTCATTGGCCACAACACATCATCCACGTATCATTGGACCATCATACTGCCCTTAATACAAATTGGAGGTAACCTGGAATCAATGCAACTGCACCCCAAACCATGATGCCACACTTTAGGGTGTTCTGCAGTTGCTGTTGCATTGGACCTGTCTCCACATCCAAACCACACTCGTACATGACAACTATCATTGGAGAAACAAGTGTGACTGATCCGAGAACCTGACCTGTGCCATTCTGTAGTCCCCATCGCTCGAAACTGGCATCACTGTGCAGATGTTAGTGTCTTTGATAAGGTGTCAATGGCAATCTTCTTAACGGACACCATGAGTGACGGCCACTAGCCACCAATAAATGGCAAATGGCTCTGGCTGAACAGGCACCCCTCGAACATGACATGTTTTCTTATTCCAACCATCATTGCACAGTGGATGTGCCCAGGTGTATGTCAGCTGAGGTTTGCCATATGGACCACCCTGCCCTTCTCAGTCCAATCACCATGCACCTCATAAAATCGTTTGTCTGCTAGAACTACCTCTATTGACGATGGACTGGCATTCTCAGCTATTACACATATCCTGTGGAACAAGAACAAATTTTGTACAATGATTTTTTTAGCAGAACTAATGGCATGAAAACTGAACATTCTTCAGGTTCCTTCCCTGGAGTGCACTGGAGAAATGTGCATTTCATATCATTTGCATAAATCAGCGAAGTACATCTACGCTGAAATTTGCATAATTTTTGGGCCATTTCTTCTTGGTGTTCATTTTCAATGTCGGGTAGTGTACCTCACCTTATATACATTGCAACATGTAGCTGATACTCACATAATTCATAGATTATAACTCATACACATCACAATTTATTACACGGGCATTTTAATTTCTATTATTCTAATAACAACTCTTTTTTAAAGCTATTAACTTAATGCTTAAGGTCTGTTTGTTGCAAACTACTTTTAAACAAGCCAAACAATGCATGATATATTTTGGAATATAACCACAATAAGTATGTTAAATATAAAAGTCTCATCAAATATATATTAATTTTAATATAAGTTTATATGTTTTACTTTTCTGTCAAGAATGCTCAATAAGCACTGTGCAGCATGTGTTCTTAATTCTTCATCTTCTAATAATACACACAAATGTTTAATTAATGAAGTTTCAGTGATATGGTTAACTGGTACCCATTCAACAAATACAGAGAGAGTTTCTAGAGCAACTTGTGCAACTCGACAATGCATCCTTGCCTGCAAAGAGAAAGGAAATATATATATATATATATATGGGGTGAAGACAAACAATAAAGAAGGGAAGGAATAAGACAAGTAGCCCACAGCATACAGGAATAATAATATAAAAACCTAATGGAAAACATAGCTAAAAGATAAAACTTAAGATGAAATAGGACTAAAAATGGCTTGCTATTTATGAAAATGTACTATTCTGTTTATTAAAAGAAAAAGTCATTTTATAGATTTTCTTAAAGTAATTATTATAAATTATTATATTATTGGTAAAAGTCTAATATCTTCAAAATATAATTATTTTCAGAGACATTTTTCTCTATAGTGTTGCAAATTAATTACCTTATGCATTGTCTGTTAACCCTTTGATGGGCGGTAGGATGCCAGGCATCCCACCTTTGGTTGCTAAAACTAGGACTTTACATAAGTATATTAGGAGAATTTACGCTCAGACAAAGATGCCATTTTACTGCTATAGATGAACGGTGGGACAAGCAGTATCCCCCCATGTCATGAATTACTTTAAAGGTTTACCTGTTTTTTTTTTTTTTTTTTTTCAAAAAAAATTTTATGCACCAAACCTCAAAGTGTTAAAGCAGTAGAAAACGGACCTAGTTTAAGCTAGCTAGAGAGAAACAGCAGAAAAAGCAAATGCCTTCAAGTTCAGTTTTTGTATAACTACTGAACATGATCCTTGGTTCCTGTTTTTATGAACCTTCCTAATATTTTAAATTCTGGCTCCAGCAGTAAAACTATTTTTTTGCTCAGACTCATAACTGGATCCAAAGATATGTATACCAATATCTAAGTTCTAAAGTTACATTCTCCAAATACTCACTTTCTACTTCATCTTCCGATTTATTGCGACGAATGTTCCTACATTCTAACAATACTTCTATTACATTTTATTACTACTTATAGACAGCAAAAGTTCCTGTTCAATCACCCATCAACAACTGTACACTCTTCAAGAAAGATGCATGAGTAGAAGCTTTCCATAAAAGTGACTTGAATTACTAAATCTAACATACTATGGTAGGCAAATTAATATGATTTACCTTACAGATAAAGAGCTAAATTACAGTTTTATGTATTTTCATCTTTCTAACACAAAAGTTACAGTAATGTTTCTGTGCATAAATTAAATATGTCAAAAATGCTACATGAAAGTTAAATCTGTGAATCTCAATATAATGGTTTAGAGTGGGCTGTTTCTGTTATACCAATAAATTACTCAATATTTAAAACTAGTAAAGAAACAGCCTTGTATTTGGCATAAATTCAAACAAAAAACTCAATCGTATGTGAGGGCAAACAGGTCCCTCTTCATCAGGAGCAAAGAAATTTGCAAAACTGGAAAGCAGGGGCGTTAATGGTCCCATTTATACCTTACTGCAGTAAAGCAAACAGGAAAGTAGTGCCATCTGTTGGCAAAATTAGTAACAAAAATTGAAAAATTAAGTTAACAGAGCTTTAAAAGTATCAGGAAGAACTTGATTGGCTTAAAGTCATTAACTAAACAAGCTAAATCTTTGTGAATGTGAAAAATGCTCCATTCAATATTTATTAGTAGCAAATAACTATTATTTGATACATTAAAATTATTAACCATAATCGGAATATTAATAGCATAAAGTGATTCAGCAGTTGTAATAAAAATATTAATACCACTTATAAAGTAAGCAGCTTTTGATACAATAAATTTAATAACAAATTGAAATGTCTTACTTTTGTAAGAATTCCACTTTGCTTCTGTAAAAAAAAATTTAAAAATATATTTGTTAAAATAAGCAACCAAATTTAAACAAAATGTGTCAAAAGTGCAAAACAGTATTTCAAGAGAAATTTACATTTAAAAGAGGAAAAAAATGCAAAGGAGCAAATATATTTTCAGCAACTTACATTTGAAAAATATTTGTTACAATTTTCGGAGACAGTTTTCAAAAAGAATGCAAATAATTCATTTAAATGTGAGCAGAGTGTCTTATAGATTTCTTTCCTTCTTTGCTCAGGAATATTCTGGAATTGAACAATATCTTCTGCCAACCGTAAAAACACAAGCAGTACAAGTTCAGTTTGAGAATCCTGAGGTACAAAAATTTAAATTACTCTCTTTTATAACAGAAAAGAACATTAATACATTGAATAGCAAAGAAAATTGTCCATTGTTAACAGAATGCTTTTCCTGTTTGATTAAAAAATTAGCAAATAAATACATAAAAAATTAAACCCATACGTTACAATCAAATATACTTTAACAAAATAAAACTTGTAAGATACATCGAAGTTCATTGAAACTATGTAGGAATAATGCAAGGAAAACAATTCTCATAATGCATAAATAAGAGGAAATAAAAAACAGAAGATCATCATGAACTTAAGGGGGGGGAGAAAAAATCTTGAGAAGCATTAATTTAGTGAAAGCTCATGTGGACAGAATTAATATTCCTTATTATTTTTGTTCTGTAATATCAAAAAGCCCAGCCAAAAGAGAGAAAGCAAGCTTATATATTGCATATTTTAATGCTTTCAACAAAATCAAAAGGGGAAAAGAAAAGTAAAATTATATGTTAGTTGAAGAAATATACTATCTATTTGAAGGAAATTTAGTAAAAACCTTACAAATAACATAAATTTCAAAGACATTTTATATCAAGAATTTATTTTATGTAAAAATTAATACAAGCATATTTAGTTTCAAATAAAATTAATATAGCAGGAAAAAATTTTTAAACAAAGCACCTCAAATTTAAAGTACAGTCTAAACACATGGTGACATTATATGGGACTAAAAATGACATTTAAGTACTATAAATAACCATTCTTGTGCGACTCTTCCAAGCCCTTCCAAAGCCTAAAAGAAAAGTAGTGTATTTTTATATTTCCCAATAACTGAGCATTCTATATGATAGTCTGAATATTTGAATTCTCACTCCATACAAATTCCTCTCAAATATTGCTCTACCACAACATAACACGCATTTTCATTCTACAGATGAATATTCTATTCCACCTGCATAAGCATAATGCCTCATTTCCATACCTGATAAAATTCATATTGTCTCTAAAAAGCAAATAAGATCAAAATACACTTGTGTGCAAAATTAAGAGAATTTGCACATTATGCCAAATTCTGAAAAATGAATAAACACATTTTAAGTGAAATTTGATATGGATATCCATTTATAACACAAGAAGTGATTTACCATTCAAAAGCCATTTTATTTGTATATGATTATCAGTAAAGCTCATACTGCACAGATGTCTAAAATCCATGTTGTGATATTGAACTGAAAATGAATCTAATGGCGGGTATGGTTCCCCCTCAACAGCCAGGCAGGTCGTGGAGAACGACAACATACTG